>NC_083690.1:42022500-42362500 GCF_033118175.1 Dama dama
TCCCTGTTAAGCCAACATTTCTATTAGTTGAAGTTAACAGGCGTAATCTTGTTTCCAGATATTTATCCACGTACCCAGGGCTGTAGTTACATGTTTGAAGTTAGGGGGGGAAAGTGAAAGATCTAAGCGGCCATTCTAAAAATACATTAACAGTTTCCAAAATCTATATCGCTGCTTAATTAAATATGTTATCCTGTTTATAGGATCTGTGGCTAATTATTTAGAGTCATTTAATCTACTCAATTTGCACGTTAATTAAACAGCATCGGGCTGCAGAGCCGGCCGCGGCCGGGCGGGAAGCAGCGCCGCCTGGCGGGCCCGGCTCGCATCCCGCGGACCGACCGGTCCTCGCGCTGGTTCCGCGAGCCGGCCCGGGGGTGCTGGCTGCAGGCCTTCAGGCAGGAAACCAGGGGTGGCCGGCAGGCTGCCCAGGACCTGCTCTGCGGCTGTTTATGGGGAGGGGATACCCCGCCCCGCCCCCCGTCCTCCCGTCCCCCAGTCCCTCCCTCCTGGGCGCAGGGGCGAAGGGGCGGCGCGCCCGGGCCTGGTTAACCGCAGAACGATGGAGCTGCGCCCGCCCCGCGCCCGCCGCCTAATTGTCTCCGCCGCCCGTCCCCATCTGTCCCTCTCCGCCCGTGTGTGTTTTGGCCTTTGTCTCGCCGCCCTGCGCTGACACCCTCTTTCAAAGCCCACTTCTGTCGCCCTTCACCGATCGCTTCTGCCCCATTAACCCATCGGCACGAGGCTCCCGCCAACAAAGGCCCGGAGTCGGGCGGACGCGCGCGCGCGCCTGCCCATTGTCCGCCGCTGACCCCGCGGCCCCCAGCCCGGCCTGACCGGCCCGACGGGGCGGGGACGGGGCCGGCCTTGCAGATAAACAGAGGAGGCGTCCTGCCCGGGCCGAGCTCCGCCCTCAGTGAACAGGGCCCGGACCAGGACGGCCGCCTTGGCAAGGCCGGCGAGCAGCTGCCGCCGCGGGAACCGCGGGCCCGCCCGCCGGGCAGCTAATCCGCCGCAGGCCCCTTTGTCCCTCGCTGGACGTGAAGCTGGCAGAGAGCGCGGCTGGGGAGAGAGCAGGCCCGCCGCGTGGCCTGCCTGGTAAACAAAGAGAAGTGTTGCTGAGCGGGGGCTGCCGTCCTGCGGTTCCCGGTCCCGGTCCTGCCGAGGGAAGGAGAGCAGGCCCCGCCGACCTGACCCGGGAGCTCCTCCGGGTGCGGCTGCAGTGCCTGCGGCTAACCGGGACCTCACAGCACAATCCGGAGGCAAGATGCTCTTCCCGAGCAGGGGGCTGCGTCCCGGAGGTGCTGCGCAGAGCCGAGGAGCTTTCGCTGGAATCTACGGGCTGCTCCTGGGCGGTGGCTGGGCTGTGACCTGGGTGGATCCGCAGCCGTGGTCTCTTCTGGAGACCCCTGTCTGGCCCAGAGAGACAGTGAGACCAGTGAGACACGAGGAAGGTGGCTCGTGGCCCAAGGGCATCAGAAGGTCACCTTTCTCTACAGCGGGTGTTGTGCTGCCAGCAGGAGGCAGATGGGCCCAGGCAGAGCAGAGCTGCAGGAGGACACTGATGAGCAGTGTGGTCTTGGCGACCCCCGTGTTTTACACCCAGATCCTGCCTGCTTTCATTTTCTATGCCGCAAATGCCACTCCCAGGGCCTAGTGGTGGCCCTCTGCACGCCTGTCGTCAAGACACTGACGTGTCCCCTGGAGACATCCCATGTCGAGGCTAGGAGAAAGGAGTTCCTGTTTCTAAGTCTGTCTAGACCACTAGTTTTTTAAAATTCATTAAACATTTAAAATAAAGGGATGGCAAAAGAAAGAAGAATGAACACGGTAGGGTTGCCCAAGGCACCCACGGCGCCTCCAGCAGGAACTTGCTGACTGGCCTGTCACTGTCCACGCCCCAGCCCTGGTGCTGGGGGACCTGAGGCCTGATTCTGGGCAGCTCTGCCGTCTCCCTGCTGACCTAATGACCGGGTAACCATGATTCCTTCCAGAGGGTCCGGTGGTTGTCAAGAGTCCAGAAAGAAGACAAGGCCCCTTGTCTCCTTCCACCCTGTTGCCTGGAGCCCACAGCCCACTCTGGTTTTGCTCCTACAGGGACTTTGCACATCAGTGTCACGATGCAGCACAAGTCCAGGTCCTCTACGCTTCAGGTGCAGCTCGGAATTCTGATCCGACCTTGGTCCTCGAGTGCTCCACACGTGACAACTTCTGCAAGTGTTTGGGCAGAAGCAAAGGCTCTGTCGTTAGACAGAGTCCAGTGCAGCCGGCAGGACTGGCAGAGTCACCTCCCGGGAGCCTGCCGCCATAGCTGGGGACCAGAGGTCCAGGAGCTGGACTCAGGCCAGCGAGAGGCAAGGCTACTTCTTAAATAATAGCTTTATTAAGATGTCACTGCCACACCACCAAACGCACCCTTTTGGACTGTACCGTGCTGCGTTTTCAGCGCATTCACAGAGCCGAGCAGCCATCGCCACTAATTCCAGAACACTGTCATCGCCCCCCAAAGAATCCCATACCCATTAGCAGTCACTCCCCATCTTCTGCCCCTCCCCCCCCAGCCCCTGGCAACCACTAATCCACTTTCGTCTCTATGGATTAGACAAGGATAATTTTGCAAAAAGAAATTCTACCAGTCTGGGAAGGACTGTATAAATGAGGAATGTGGGGGTCAGGCCTGAAAACTCTCTGTGGATCAACATGGCCACTTGTCCCCCTGGGACATCTGTTTTAAATATCAGCACTCTTTTTTTTTTCAGTTTACAGATTTTTTTTTTTTTATTTTGTTGAAGTATAATTTACAGTGTCGTGTGTTCGTTTCTACCGTGCAGCAGTCGCTGAGCCACACATGCATGCGTGTGTTCTTCCCCATCATCGTCTGTCACGAGATACTGAATAGCGCTCCCCGAACAGCCGGACTTGGTTGTTAATCCATCCTGTTTCACCAGTTCGCATCTGCCAACCCCAAACTCCCCATATTTCCCTGGCAATACCCCCATCCCTGGCAACCTCACGTCTGTGAGTTATAGACATGGTCTTAAGATCACTTCTGGCCCCCTCTGTTTTCTATCGGCTTCTGTGGGTGCCAGCTGGCTCCAGCCTGGTGGAAACCACACCTTTCCGTCCCGTCAGTGAGATGCTAACGCCAGCGGAGCCGCCTGGGCACCCAGAGTGGCCATGCAGAGGCTCCTCACAGCCATCCCTGACTCCATCCTCCCCAGCCCTGAGGTCAGTGTGATCCTCAATGTCCATGGAGCTTCATCAACTATGATTTGGATTTCAAAGCAATTAAGAAGTTGTTCACTTCAGAAAAGGCCATTTAGTTTTCCCTGAACAACAACAACAAAAAATTTTTTTTAATGTAACCCATTTTTAGCACCAAATCTTGTCATCATCCCATTCTTTATGAGCCCAAACTCCTAGCAATCACAGCATTGGGTTTCTAATGAGCATTTTCTTGATTTACAGCAGAAATGAGCAGTTATCTGCTAATAACCCCTGAGTCTGAAATTAAAAGGGCTGAGAAAATAAACCAAATTGCCAAGATCAACTCTTGTTAAATAAAGGCGTTGTGAAAAGACACAGCACAACATTTTCATGCATCGGATCGACAACACAATAGCTCCTCATTTGAGGTTGTAATTATTTAATACCACTTAGCAGCTGCAGAGCGCTCGCCCTATGAACGTTTAATGGACATTTGTTAATTAATTCTCAGCAGAGCCCATCCAGCCATTCTGCACACGAGAAACTGAGGCAGGCACTGGAGGCGACAGAACGGAAGTCTGCAGGACAGCACAGACTCAGGTGGCCTCCTCCCTCAATCCACTGGCTCCTGACTACTCAGCCCCCCTGCCCACCCCAGTCTGAGCTCATTTCTGCCCAGAAATTTCTGATTTATGGCAGCAGCCAGGGGGCGGGGAATGTCTAAATGGCTCTGAAGAAATTCATAAACAAAGGCAGAGTTTATGAGTCTGACTTGGCTAGAGAGTCAGACGTCAGTTTTATTCCACCCACCAGGAGAAAATGGAGAACTACTTGACAGCCTGAATTAACTCAAAGTTAAAGGCTGCAGACACCGTGAGTTGCAAGCTGCCAGAGTAGAAATCCAGGCAGAGAGGCCGCAGGTTCACAAGAAGGAACCACATGCCCAGTGGGGTCATGGGCACTAGCTAGGACTCAGCCCTGTCCTAGCAGATAGCAGCTGAGACAACAGAGAGACGCCCAGGTTTACAATTTAAGTCACCGTGGGCTTTCTGGTCCTGTCTTCCCACACGGCCACTGTGCTTATCCCCAGGCCCCCTGCGGGAACAAGAGACTGCTCTCAGTGGCTCCCTGTTGTCCTCCTTAGAAGAAAGCCTTCCATCCCAGGGACACAGCGGTGGCAGGCAAAGAGAGCCTGGGAGACCCTGGGAAGAGGATTTTGGTCCCAGAAGCTGGTGGGGGTAGAGGCGCCCCTCCTCAGACTCACCCCAGGCCCTCATTATGCTTCCTGGCCCCGGGAATGACTGGCACACGCTCCCCTGCAGGCCACTCTGGGGGCAGGAGGAGGCCAAGTCCTGGACGCTTTACCTCGGCCAGTATGATTCCAGGACACGTGACCTATTTGATTGTTGGACCTACGGACAAGGGCAAGTGGGGGTGGGGGGTGTGGTCAGAAGCAGTCACCCCTCCTCCCCTGATCAGTCAGATGGGCCCAGGGTCCAGGCTCAGGTGTCCAGTGTGTTCTGTGTAGCGACTGAACCGCGCCCACTCTCAATGCGTCTTCATTACTAAAGAGCCCGCCTTTGCTTCCAAAAACATGACTGAATAAAAGCTCGGGCCTGACCGAGTTTGGGGGGGTGGGGAGTGTCCAGCTGACCCCCACCCCCCAGCTATGGGGAGCTTCACATCGATTACGAAGCTTCCCCTCGAAGTCACTGAGAACGGCCTTGTGGAGCTGGGGAGGCTGTGTGTGACGGGTGACGAGCGACAGGCCTCGAGACGAAGATGATCGCGACTCAACGCCTACAACTGACCAGACAGGAACTGCCCAGAGGAGGAACCGGAAGTCCAGGGGTGCCAACCGGAAGGGGCGGGGCCGCCGCCCGGAGACGCCAGAAGGCCTGGGGGCGCGCTTGGCCAGGCCTGGCGTTCGGGGCGCCAGACGGTGACCTGTCCCAGCCGCCCTGCTCTTGGACGAGGCCAGCAGGACCCAGCTTGGACCCAGCTTGCAGGTGGGGTGCAGAGCTCGTGGCCGGAGGGAGAGGGTGCGCTGGGAGTCGAGGGGTGAGGGGTGGAAGGCCAGGTCCGAAAGTGGGCTGCAGGCCTCAGAGGGGCTGAGGTAGGCCCGGGGCGCCGCCTGGCTCTGAGCCGGGGCGGTCGGCAGCAGGGTCCTTCTGTAACGGGGTGACCTAGTGAACTCTCAGACTGGGAGACGACGCCGGGTGTCTCCGCCTGGAGAGGAGGCCCCTCCCCTGTGGCTCAGACAGCGGTTCCGTCTGGTCTGTGGTGGACGCGGTGAGGCGTGTCCCCCCCGTTGCTCCCCAGAGGGCGGCTTTGTCTGGGGCTGCTGCTCTGGGACAGCGCGGGACTCCTGGGGGGGGGGGTTCGTCCTGGATGGCAGGGGCTTGTCTTCGTTCACTCTCCAGAGAAAAAGGCCCTCTGGACTCAGTAACTCCCAAATGTCAGTTACTGAAGTCTTGCTGTAGTGTATCCACACACCACGGTGTATTTTCTGTTTCTCTTTAAATGTACTTGAAGCAGAATTGCTTTTTTTTTTTTTTAATTAATTAACTTTTTTAGCTGCACCTTGAAGCTTGCAGGATCTCAGTTCCCCAACCAGGGATTGAACCCAGGTCCTAACTGTCGGACCACCAGGGCATATCCCAGAATTGCTTTTTTAAAAAGTATTTTTATTTGACTGCCCCAGGTCTTAGTTGCGGCATGTGGGATTTTTAGTCATGGCATATGAACTCTTAGTTGCAACATGTAGAATCTAGTTCCCTCACCAGGCATTGAACCCGGGTCCCTGGCAGTAGAAGTGGTGAGTCCTAACAGCTAGACAGTGGGTGAGTTCCCCAGAATTGCTTTTTAATTCAGCCTCATCCTCGACCAAGTCTGTGAAATCCCAAGTTCAGCGTGCCCGCTGCTTTCTCTCATACAGAGATAAGTGACGGTTGAGATAAGTGATGGTTATTAAAGACTGCCTGTTTGTGTGCCCCCATGGTCATCTTGCAGGCCCCAGGAGCCCGCTGTCCTCCGCATGGGAAAGTCCTAGACCAGATGACCTAATGACGGATTCTGCAAAAGTGAAACCGTCCTTCCGTGAGAGCCAACAAGGGCCCTGGGACAGAGCCCGCCCAGGAGCCCAGGCAGGAGCCCTCCGCGTCCAGCCGCCGCCGCTGCCTGAGCGATGCGGGAGGAGCCCCTGGGCCTCCCTGAGCCCCACGTGCCCAGCTCCGCTGCAGAGTGAGCTGGCCGTGAGGACTGGGTGAGCTTATGCTGGGAGAGAGTTGGGGAAAGTGTTGTCATTGTTCTAAATGAAAGGCTGTTGCAGCTTGAACTGAGGATTGTGTTTCTCTGGGATTCAGGGTTCCTTGAGCCTAAAAAACAGTGGAGGGGTTGATGGCGCTTGAGGACATGATACTCGGAGAGATCAGCCAGACACAGAAGGACAGACACTGCATGACCCCACTACTGTGGGGTCCCCAGAGGAGTCAGGGTCACGGAGACAGGATGTAGGGGGTGGGGGCAGTGGCTGGGAGAGGGGGGCTCGGTGTTAAACAGGGACAGAGTCTCAGTCAGGGAAGGTGAGAAGGTTCTGGAGATGATGGTAGTGATGGCTGCATAACAGCATGAATATGCTTAATGCTCCTGAACTGCACACTGCAAAATACTAAAATGGTAAATTCTATGCTTTGTATGTTTTCCCTGCAATAGAGGGAAAAAAGAGGAGAGAGAATGCACTTGTGGTGGGTACATGGGGATTCATGCTATTAAGTCTCTCCACTTTCGTTCATAGTTGAAATTTTCCATAATTTTAAAAAGATTTCTCAGGTTTTCTCCAGGAGGGCTGGCTTCTAGGCTTGGGGTCTCAGAGCTTGTGCAGGTACGGAAGCCCCTGGAGGCTTTCTTATGGCTTTCTGTGTTCCTCCGAATGTGGTTATTTCTAAAGGAGCCTTTCTGGTTCTCTGGCCCCCCGCTCTGGGGACGGAGTAAAGGTGGCCCAGGAGGGGCCCAGGGATCCCATTTCAGCAACACCTCTGCTGCAGAGGAGGGCCCCACTCACCCTCCTGGGGGGCGCTGGGCGGGCCGGGAGCAGTCCTGCAGGTGAGGACGTTCCCTCGGGAGGGCTCGGTTTCTGCCCTCTGCCCCTTCGTGGGCCTTGAGGTCACGCTTTGCCTCCTCTCTCTGTGCGCTCAGCACAGCGAACACCCCTATGTTTAAACATTTAAATTCACGTAAGTTCTGGTGCTGGCATTTAGCAAAGAAAGCTGTCTCCATTAAAGCCGACTAACAAAAGGTTTTCCTCTTCCCTACAACTTTCATTTCCACTCTTCCCTCACCTTTTAAAATGTTCCACCCGAGTTGAAACATTCCCGTTTGATTTTGCACCCAGAGGCCCCTGCCCCGGAAAACGAGGCCTGTTTTTGTTTCCCTGGGGTCAGTGGTTTCCTCCATCCTTAAGTTCCGGTCACAGTGCTGGAAAGAAAAACCGGTCGGACAAACACCCTTTCCTTCCTCCTAGGAAACCACCCAGAGACTTCGCCTCCCCGGCATTTAAAGCCCAGCTTTCCCTCAGCTCCTGGCTGAGAGTCTGGGTTTTCCTAAAAAACTCTCCTTACCTACTTTCTCTGTGAATATATCACCACCGTCTGGATACTTGGCTGCTAAAGTTGTCACCAAGCCTCTTTGGTGTTGGGTAAATGTCCCTGAATAATTCAAAATAAGCCACCAAACAAGACACATTCATTAAACATTGGGGAACATTTCCAATACGCAGCATGAAACAAGAGCTGCACGCGGAGGGCGCCCCTCAGCGCTCCAGCTGGAGGGGCTGAGCAGAGGCTGCGTCCCGTTATTTGAGCTTTGTGGTCCCGAGTCTCCGCTGTTTTATTAATTTTTTTATCTACAGTTCTAAACTACTATTTCATTTATTAGAACAATAGGGAAGCTTATTGAGGTGGTATTTTTATTAAAATTTCTATTAACTTTTGCTATCAGTACAGTTGTAGATTAATTAATTTTTACTACTTTTCTAAAGCAAAAAATATTAGAGCTGATCCCAAGTTACTTCAGATGTGAAACAAGCAAAATCAGAAAAAGAGCAGTTCGGCAAGAGAGATCTCGCTGGTTAAGACCAGGAAGAAGTTTACAGTCAACAGATAGCTTGCCAGGTGGGTTGTCTTCACCTGGGGGGGTTCAGGTAAAGTTCTGCTTTGTTCTGTCTGAGGTGATTCTCACTGAGAGACACACAGATCTGCTCTTTCACGTAGTGGGGGAATTGTTTTGTCTTTGGAGTAGATGCATAATTCTATGAAGTGGTTTCTTTGTTTTTTTTGTTTGTTTGTTTTTGGCCTTGATACTTGGCTTGTAGGATCTTAGTTCCCTGACCAGGGATCAAACTCATGCGCCCTGCATTGAAAGTTTGGAGTCTTAACCACTGGCCACCAGGGAAGTCCCTGAAGTGGCTTTCTCGAGGTGAAATTTATATACTATGAAATTCACCATCTTAAAGTGAACATCGTTAATACCATCACAATATCCTGCAACCACCACCTCTACCCAGACCTCTTTCCTTGTCCCCAAGGAAACCCCAGATCCGTTAGTGGTCACTCTCAATTCCCCATCTCCCAGCCCCTGGTGGCCACTGATCTCTCTGTCTCTGTGGATTTGCCTGTTCTGGCCGTTTCACATAAATGGAATCGCTCACCGTGGGGCCTTGTGTTTTTGGCTGCTTTCACGGAGCATCGTGTTTTCAGGGTTCATGGCTGTGTATGTGTCAGAGCTTCACTCCTCTTTCTGGCGAGGCACCATCCAGTGTGTGTACAGCCAGCCCGTTTGTCCGTCACCTGTTGTGGACATTGCTTTCCACGTTTGACTGTCTTTGCATAGCTGCTGTGAGCACGTGTGGGCATGTGTGTTTGAGGCCTCATCTCCAGTCCTGCAGGTGCAGACCCGGGAGAGGAGTGCTCACCGGTTGGTCGCCCTCTGTGTTTCCTGCTCTCTCACTTTTACACAGTGAGTCTCCTCCTCCCCATCCCGGGGATGGGCCGTAGACGCGATGTGCACGGGGATGCTGGGAACAGCCGCCTGCCTTGGCGGGACTGCTCGCCTGTGGAGCACCTTTGGGGAAGGAGTTGGGAGATTCCTTGTGGGTCGTCACGTGCCTCCATTTTCCTGACATGCACGTCCCAGAAGGGGCGTCAGGCCGCTGTGATGTTTTCTGGCAGAGTATGGCTATTACTGTCAGCCACATCCATTTTCCACCCTAAACTTTCTCATTTTAAACTGAAGTATGTTAAAATCTTCCAACACTTCTACCAGAGAGAAAACCCCTGCAAGGGGACAGGCCACGGGGACCCTAGAGGTGAGGACAGGCGAGGGAGTGTGCTGGACCCTGCTTTCCCAATGCTCTGGGCCCTGGAAAGACTGGGTTGCCATCTGTCATCCTCACAAATAGAGATTAGGGGACGTACCCGGAGCTACCAAAGGCGGAAGAGCAGGCATGAACTCAGCCTGCCTTTCCTCCAAACCTGTTACCCCAAGAGGGAGACAGCCAGGCACAGACCCCGCCAGGAGGGAAGGAAGAACCTCCCCCGCTCGCATGGAGCCAGCCGCTCCCCGAGCCAGAGCAGATCCGAGGTGGCCTTCAGCTTCTGTGTCACCCTGGCCGGAACTCTAGCACAACGGACGCTACCACGGCGCTCCTGACTTTTCAGAAACAGCCATTGGTTAGGGCAGTGTGGCCCGCCTGTCACTTCTCACCTGACCTCTACATGCCCGTGGCGTGGACCACCATCCTAGTAGACTCAGCAGTGCGTCCCCTCCAGTGAAATTTCACAGATACAAGAGGTGAATCAGCGAAATGAGCACCGAGCTCCGGTGTTGGGCGTCCAGGCTGAAGTCCACCATGGTCCACAGGCGAGCCGGGGGCCGCAGCCTGGAGGTGGGAGAGAAGGGGGACGGCAGGAAGGTGCTGGCTTCGGACGCCCGTCCTCAGCGTCCCAGCCCAGCAGCTCAGCTCTGGGTGGAAAGTGCAGCCGCTGGTCAACAGTGGGCCTCAAGCCCAAGGCACATCTGGTGCCCAGGTGTTTGGGCTTCATTCTGGCATCCGGCCAGCCAGCAAGGATTCCCACTCCCCTCCCCCAACCTCCCCACCTTTAGCATTATCCCAGGAACACTCTGGGGTCATTGCCTTTGGAGGAGGAAGCCCAGGGACAAACGGACTTCTGTCTGGATCCTGAGGTTTGGTGCTCAGTCCTTGACCTGCCCTCCACTGGCCGCCCTCTGTTCTGACTGGAATCTTCAGGACGAAGGGTTGGGAGGCTCAGAGCTGAAGCTCCCAGTGCTTTGAAAGCCAGCGTGTTGCCTAATTAGACCATCTGGATGTGAGAGGTGTCCAGACTCAGGGAAATCCAAACCCAGTGAAGGTGGGGGCTTCCTGGGAGCGCTCTGTAGAGCAGCTTCTCCCAGCTCTGGGCGTGTTCCCACACGCTGGGACAGAAGCCCCCCTCTGGCCGCAGACAAGGCTGCGCAGGAGGGGCCTGCCGGGTGGTGCGGAAGCCAAAAGCCGGGGTCCCTCCCCGGACACCTGCAGAGGCTAAGGATAGCCTGCCGTCCTGCTTAGAGGGGAGCGTGGGCTTTAGGAAGGGTGTTCACACACTCCACGTGAAGCTTTCTGTCTCTGGAGGGAACCATCCTGAAAGGCTCAACTGTTGGAGAACTGATCACAGAGAACAGACCGGAGCCCGTGGGCGGCGGGGTCCACCTCGCAGGAGGTGGTGGACGCTGGTGACCACTAGGGAGCTGGGGTGATGACTCACCTGTCAGAGTGTGGGAGCACTAGTGCACTTATCAAAATAAGCGCTGACTCATGTGTGTGGGACCAAAATAAATGAGGCCAGCCTGAACGAGATGGGGCTCCTGCCAGGAGAATGCAGGACGTCTGAGAGAAAGTCTATAAACATGACTCTGTTTGTTTTATGAGGTTCCCAGGGGAAACTTTTTTTTTCTCCAGAATTCTGGGTGTTTGTTCCTGATGTTTCTGAAAACTCAGTCAGATCACCAAGTGTTTACTGCACCTCTGTGATTAGTGAGGTGTTCTGAGAGCAATAAAGGAACAGAGGGGACTGGGAGTAGAAATGAAGTTCCAGTGATTTCTGTGCATGGAACCCAAATGGAGACCGGGAGGGCAGGAGGAGGGCAGAGGGACCAGGAGGCTGGTGACAGGATCACATGAAGAAGACGAAAGAATGAGACCACCCAGGAGACCCCCACCCCCCAGCAGGCCTCCCAGGAGAGGGTGGGGAGGTGGAACAGAGGCAGTGCCTGTGGATTTCACAGAAGTGATGAGAGAAATACCTTCATGGGTTCAGAAGACGTAAACCCCAAGCAGGGTGCTTAAAAAGAAATCTGTGTCCCAGTCGCTGCTGCAGAACCACAGTCACCAAAGGCAGAGTGATGATCTTAGGAGCGGTGAGCACGGGAAGCCAGGTTTCCTGCAGACGAGTGGTGTAGGTGGCAGGCTTCTCACCTGCAGGATGGAGCCCACGGTACAGTGGAACGACACCTTCACATTGCTGGGAGAACGTGGACCTCCGTGCAGGACTGTTCACTCCTTCTAAGCCATTGTAGGTGAAATAACGCCAGAAAGACGTGTTCACACAGACCCTGGCTGAAAGAACTACTAAGGAAATAAGGAAAATCCAGGAGGAAGAATGACATGCAAGATGCCCCAGTGGGATTTCTTTAAAAAGGCAAACATGAGTAAACCTCAGTAAACTGCACTGACTGCACAGCATGCAATAATAGAGGGGCTCATGAGGGTTAACACGAGATGAAAACATTCTGGGTGATGGCAACAGGCGACACAGACACCTCGTCTCAGGGCATGCAGCTTTGGGTCCTGGCTCAGTCAAAAGGAGGACGAAGATTCTGATTAATTTTACTTTGTTAATGCATGTATGTTAGAAGTGGAGAACTCCTCAAAGTCTGAAGTGTAATTTTATTTAGTGATTTGTTGCCGTTCAGTCACTGCCGTGTCCGATTCTTTGGGACCGCATGGACTGCAGCATGCCATGTTTGTCCCCCAGAGTTTGCTCACATTCATGTCCATTGAGTCGGCGATTCTATCAAACTGTCTCATCCTCTGCTGCCCCTGTGGTAGTGATATCTAGTCTCAATTTAAATTAATCTAAAAAAAAAGTTGGTTTAGAGAAACATAAGACATTGTGGTTGATGGCGGGACCGGCGAGCTGAGCATGCGGTTGCTGCACTGGAGGTAACCCGGGGAGTGCTGCTGCCGGGGTCTGTGACGGAGCTGGGTTCTCACTGGAGAAAAACACTGAAAACGTCCCCATTCAAGGGTTTGGGCTTTTTTAATGTGCCACCCTTGAACCCTGGGTCCACTGATGCTATGAATACCCAAATTCTCTTCCAAGTACTCAGGGACAGTGAGATCTCCGGGCACATAATTTTTATTAATTTTTATGGAGCAAAGTTGATTAAGGTTGCGTTCGTTTCAGGTGTACGGCAAAGTGAGTCGGTGATGCAGACACTCACACCCGCTCTTTGTCAGGTTACCCCCGCGCAGGTCATCGCAGCGCACTGCCGAGGGCACCTGTGCCATCCGCGGCTTCTCATCGGTTGTCTGTCTGACGTCAGCTGTGTTCAGTGGCTCAGTCGTTGCCCACTCTTTGCGACCCTATGGACTGTGGCCCACCAGGATCCTCTGTCCGTGGGGTTTTCCTGGCAAGAATACTAGAGTGGCTTGTTAAACCCTCCTCCATGGGGATCTGCCCAACCCAGGGATCAAATCCACATCTCCTTCGCCTCCTGCCTTGGAGACAGATTCTGTCAGTAGTGTAAGTACCTGAACCGCAGTCTCCCAGTTCATCCCACCCTGCTCTCTCCCCCACTTAGTGTCCATACATTTGTCTTCTACCTCTGTGTGTGGGCGTATTTAAGGCAAAGTTACTGTCTTTCCTCCCAGAGACCACCTTATCTCCTCAAATCGGAGTGCAGAGCTGAGTACCTCTGCTTCCACGCTGTCCTCTAATTGATGCTGCAGATCATCTCTTCCAGTGAGCACAGGCCAGGGGGGCCGGAACCCTCGGGCTCCCGCACAGCCCAGCTGAGCCCGACGCTACCTCGGAATTCATGAGAGCCCTGGCTACTTCTGAGCCTGTAGAAATAAACCCCGAGCTCATCACACCGCCCAGAGAAACACCTTGCTCCCTGCCTGCAAGCAGCTTCTGTCTTTTCGCAGCAGAGTTACAAGGAGACTCATGGTTCTCTGACTTGCCCAGCCAGGATGTTTCTCTCTCTCTTTCAAACACACACAAACATGACCCAGTGGCTGCCAAGTTGGGGGTGAAACACGCATGTGTTGTCTCCGGACCATTTGTCCAGCCGTCCTGGCCACGAAGGCTGGGGTGAGACGCAGAACAGCAAAGCCCCTGCTCTGGGTGTGACTACTACCCCCCACTCAGCCTCTGGCCAGGCTGATGCCATTTACTTCAGTTTGGAAGTAAAGTGAAGTGTTATTTGGAAGTTCAGAGCAAATTACTTGACTAGTCCTGAATATTGAAGTGAATGTGTCATCGTTCAGTCAGCCTAAATCACTATTGAAGTTTAATCCTCTGCTGTCTCCCCTCCATTCCGTACCGTCGTAAAGAGTTGATAGGCGTCGCTAAGGTCTGAACTTGGCGTTATTTTCCATGCCTCTGCTGTTTGCTTCCATAACTCACATACTCAAGCTCATGGCTCCTCTACCGCCGTGAGGGTGAAGAATATGCCTTCATACTCAGAATGAATCTCTGCCCGCTTTAGGTCGGGTAGACTCTGGCTCCTTCCTGGGGCGTAACCCCTTCTGCACAAGTATGACCAGGTTAAATGTCACATGTTAATTAACCATATGCGGGAGCTTATCGAGTCGACTGTCAGTTAACGGAGGCCATTCGACTTTGACAAGTGATGATGTAAACTGTCCCCTGCCTCTTTCCACAAACTCACACTTAGGAAGTTTGGGTCTTTTCTCGTCAGGGCTGAGAGAAAGAAAACTAGGGATCCCTGTTCTGTTTTGCGTGATTTGGGGGGCCTCCCCTGGTGGCTGAGTGGTAAGGAACCTGCCTGCCAACGCAGCAGACCCAGGCTCAGTCCCTGGGTCGGGAAGATCCCTCGGAGAAGAGAGTGGCTGCCCACTCCAATATTCTTGTCTGGAGAATCCCATGGACAGAGGGGCCTGGCAGGTTGTAGTCCATGGGGTCGCACAAAGTCAGATGTGACTGATGATACATACGCATCGTCTGGGGGCAAAGGAGGCCAGAACTTGTTACCTTCTGGCCCCAGAGCCCGCCTGGCACCCACGCCTGCACTCGTGTCCTGGCGGCGGCCATGGAGGTGGCGGGCGGCACGTCAGCTGCTGCAAGTGCCCGTGGAGTCCGCGTGCCACGCGGCGTCTGCTCCAGTGACACACGGACAGACAGGCCGAAGCACACGGCCTCGTGACCTTCGTGCCCCGAGGTCTCCCGTGCGTGGCTTTGGCAGCCGTACGGACATACCCACAGACGGCACGGCCCACGGTCCATGGCAGTTTCCCGACGAGCGGTGGCAAACGTAGCCTCTGCCAGTAGCAGCTGCAAATCTGCTTCATCTTCGCACAGAAGCGCTTCTGTTTTTTGCCGGCTGATGTTGAAATTCAGCCTTGAAAAGTAACAACACAGACCGACTCCGGAGAGCGTGGGCGCCTCCCCGGGCGGGGAGCCTGGCAGCTCACAGCCCTGGGGGACTGGCCGCTCCGCAGCTCCGCTTTAATTGCTTCCACGTGCCATATGTACGGGAGCGCTGTGGAGACAACAACCCAAAACAACAGGAGGCGGGCCGGGCTCCTCACAGGGACTCTGGGGCAAGCGGGCAAACCGCCAGCCAGACGCCTGCCCACCCAGGGCTGCAGGCCGAGGAGGAGCCGGCGTGGACACCCCGCACATCCCCAGGACAGGGTGGGGGGACACTGCGGTGGTCTCCTGGCAGGAGACAGCAAGGGGGTCAGAATCCGGGGGCAGGAGCTGCTTCTGAGAACTTGGAGGCAGGCAGTTTCGGTGGATGAGGAATTTAGAAGGAAGTAAGCCCCTTGACCAAAACTTCACTTGGAAACTACGATTTCACTTTGTAAAAAAGTAGCACATTGTTTCAGTCGACGCATGGAAACATCCAGACTGTGTTTTGGCCTCGGTGGCAGATGTCCTGTGCACACCGCCTAAGAAGCTGCTGTTGCTCCATAAATATTTATGGGACCTGTAATCCTCCTCATCCTGAGGATTTCTGTGCTCATCTCACCACCCATTCCTGCTGGAGCTGGGCTTGCAGGCCGTGTTACCAGCGAGCATTTCTCGCCCTCAGGAAGCCCACCCCAGGCCGAGGAACCCGGGGCTGCCGAAGCCTCCTGCCCGCGGGCAGCCAGGTGTCCGACTTAGGCCAGCAGGCAGCCTTTCTCTGCTGCTGAGGTTTGTATAAGAAAGTTCGGGGTTTCTAGCTCCTTCCGAACTGGCTGCAGATCTGACTTGTCAGACGAAGCAATCTATTTGCCACATAGGGCTGCCACATCATGAAAGGAGTCTCAGCGCGCAGGAATTTTAGCCCTTTCTTTCAAGTGTCTCTCCTCTTCTTTGCAAGACATGAGGGCTTCCCTGTGTTTTTCACCAGGGATCTGAGAGCAGCTCCTCTAATAGTTCATTTGAAAGCTTCCTGTTGGCTTGAGGATTAGGACCATGTTTCTGATCACATGAAACTTAGCATTTTAGGAAAGGGATCCCAGAACTTCTCTGGTGGTCCAGTGGTTAGGAATCCGCCTTCCGGTGCAGGGAACACACTGCGGCTCAGTCCCTGGTCAGAGAGCTGAGGGTGCCCCCCGCTGCAGAGCAGCTGAGCCCGAGACACATGCACGTGCGCACACACAGACAGCACAGGAGGGGCAGCCTCAGAACAAGGCGGGCCACAGGTTGGTGACAAGCAGGAGGGCCAGCCTGCAGTGGGAGGGGTGGGGTGGCCGGCAGGCAGACGGTTCCCTCTGGGGACGGGACCTCTGGGTCCACCGGGCCATTGGAGGACCAGCTTCAGGGCTGCCCCCGCTCTGACCCCCACGTGGGGTTCTGGCTCCAACACTTCTGGACCAGACTCCTCGGGCCAGCGCTCAGCCCCGGCACCAACCAGTCACGGTGCTGGGGCTCGTGGGGGCTGGTGGGGGTGGGGGCTGGAAGTTTGGGAGAAGCAGTGAGGGGATGTTTAATAGAAGGAATAGTTACTACACATGTGTCGTCAGTTCCACAATCAGATTCCATCCTAGAATGTAGTTAACGTAAAGACTGGGTACTCAGGCTGAACCCCTGAGCTCCCGAGTCAGGGTGCGCCGACCCTGTGTCTGCAGGCTTGGCAGGAGGTGTGGGGAGCTGGCCGTCCAGGTGTCGGACCGTCGTCCTCCGCCGGGAGCCGTGTCTGGAACCTGGTCCAGGAAGTCCTGGTCTCACCCTTCTCCAAGTTTCCAAAATCCGTATCAGCAAAGACTTCCAGAGGAGCTCCTGTCCAGCTCCTGGAAGAATTCCCCCTTCTGTGGGCAGCCCATGGCAGTGTGCACTGTAACTGAAAGTCTGTGCTGACCGCCTTGGGCAGAGCCGCCCTTGGCAGAGGAGGGCCTGCGTCCAGGCGGAGCAGAGCCGCCCAGGCCAATGGCTAGCGAGCAGCGCCACCCCATGGCCAGGCTCGGAAACACGCCGCCCAGCTCTAAGGTGCTGTCCCCAGAGCACTGCAGGCTGGGGTGTCCTCTGGGGAGGCGCCCCCCCCTCCACCCCTGCTGCACAGCCCTGAGACTGTGCCCCTTGGGGCCCCTCACCCCCCTACCAGGCAGCTGTCCGTGTTAGGGTCCCCCTACTGATGGATGCGGAGTCCGAGCGCGTCTGACACGGGATGCCAGGCTCTGACGTGGAGGCTGCACTTTACTGGGCAGAGGTCCTGGCAGGGGCAGCCAGTGCTGCCGCCGGTGCCTCCAGAATGGATGCAGAAGTCTGGAAGGGGGTGCCCAGTGGGAAGGCCAATTTCCCTCCCTCGTCCGTCCATCCCATAGACCATTTACCGAGTGCCAGCACACCAGGCACTGCTCCCCGTCCCCAGGCTGATGTGGCCACAGCAGGGAGTTTGCATTGACCGCAGTGTCCCCGCCCTCGTCCCGCTGGTGTAGAAGCGGCATTGGATTCCGGTGATGTTAGCGGCATTGCCTCTAGGTTGCCTCACCTCTGTGTAATCAACTCCCTACCTTAAATCCCTTGGTTATTCACACGTTGAGTCTGTTTGCTTAGACCCGGACTGATGTAAAATCACTAGAAAGTTTTAAACAGGCGAGTGACATGCTCTTCTTTCTGGTTTACTAAGTACAGCAGGAGGTCTAGTTAGACGGCTTGGGAGAGAGGATGATGGCCTGGGCTAGGGTGTTACCATGGGGACAGAGATGGAGAGTGGCCAGCAGGTCTGGAGTATTGTCAGTAGGACATGCTGATGGATAGAATTGGAGGTTGGTGGGGAAAATTAAGGCATCTATGTCTCCAGGGTATTGGCCAGAGCAGGTGGGGAAATGGGCTGCCATTGACTAAGACAGTTAAGAACGGGAAGGGGCAGCTTTCAGGAGGAAGATCGAGAATTCCAGCAGCTGGCTATTCAGTTACTGATGCCAAAGGGGCAGGACCACCGGAGGCAACCTTCCCAACTTTGTCTGGGACTCAGGTTGACCCCACTGTGAGATGCACTTCTGACGGTCATGGAGGAAGCTGTCCTCCCAGAGGGCTCAGCCCCTGCATCACTGCAGGAAAGCTATGCAGGGCAGGCACGCAGAGCAGGCAGCCAGTCTCTGGTGAGTATCAGAGCGTTTGGGAGTCATAGTGATTTTGCTGAACACCTAGAACTACAGGGATGTTTTATTCCCTCTGGTACCCAGAACAGTTTTACAGGCAGAGGAGACTCCTATCTTATAGGCATATCATTTTCTGCACTTAAAAATGATAATATTTCAAGAAACCACATTTTAGCTGGACAGAAATAAAGTCAATAAGTCTGTGTGTTCAGCCTGACGTGCAGGCAGAGATGTGGAACGCGGCAGAGACTGGCAGGGTTGACGTCTCAGGGGCTTGCCCCCATGGGCAGCAGGATGGGGGTACAGCCACTCTGGGGAAAACTCACGTTACATGCATTCTACCCACTAACTTCTCTTCTTGCCTCGGATTTGGGAGCAGGATGTTTGGTATTCCTCCTGGATCACAGAGAACAGCCAGCCAGCGGGCCGCTCCTCCCCGTGGACAGGTGAGGAGTCAGAAGGCCAGTCCAGGCCCCCAGGACCAGAAGCATCCTTGGCAAACAGTCTAACACACTTCTTTTGCACAGAAGAGGAAGAAGTAGGAGTCTTGCTACCCTTCTGTAAATTAAGCTTTATTCTGTGCCTTCCTAGACTAAACTGAAGGCATCTTCTCCCATATTTTTACCCAAAGTAGCATATCTGTGAGGTAAAAATGGTCTCCGTCCTGCCCTCCCCCACGTCCCCCGAAGCCATGACATGCTTGGTCTGCGTCCTTGGGGTGCAGGTGGGAGGGTGTGGGCTGGTGTGGCCCACTGTGAGGTCTACGGCCTCTCCTTCCGTGTGGAAGCAGCACAGAGTCTTGGGCAGACTCTCAGGCATTGGGTGAGACACACGCCGAGACAGTGAAGAAATACCTTTCCAAAGCAGGTGCAGTTCAGATGCAAGGCCTTCCTCCCCCTGCAGACCCCCAGCTTCACCGCATCAAGCCAAGCCCAGCGGCAGGAGGGGTCCAGCTGACTCATGGCGAGTTCAGTCCTGTGCTTGGGAAGCAAGCAGGTGCCATGGGCAATTTTCCTTCCTAACCCTGTGCTGCTTAGAAAAAGAGGTCTCTGAGCGGCACTTACTCTGGTGATGCCCCCAGGAGTGCCTGGTTCTGAAATCAAGGGGCAAAAGCCCGGATGGCTGGGCGGCGGGGGTGGCTGGGTGCAGCCACACCCACGACACCATGAGTTAGATACGTTCTTCCCAGCTTGGTCACGGAGCAGTGTTCATACCGTGGTGTCAGCTGGGAAATGGGGGGTGGCAGAATATGCAAGGACTTCCCCAGTGGTCCAGTGGTTCAGAATCCGCTTTGCAATGCAGGAGATATGGGTTTGATCCCTGTTGGGGGATCTGTGATCCCAGGTGCCACAGAGCAACTAAGCCGACCCGCCCAACCATGGAGTCCACGCGAGTCCATGCGCTCGCTGCAGCAGGAGGTCTGCATGGAGCAACAGAGATCCCGTGTGCCGCAACAAGGACCCAGCGCAGCCAAACAAACAGGTTTAAAAATGGAATTTAAACACGGAATGTTGCACTCAGCGCACCCCCCACATGAGGACCACTGCTTGTCTCCTGCCACACGAGGGACAGCGGTGTCCTCGGGACCCCGCCGTGTGCACTAGGGGTGGAACCTGGGATGCGTCTCACCCCCGTCTCTCCCGGGACAGCTGAGCCACACAGGTGCCCACGAGGGCTGGTTTCCCCGGCTCTGTGTCTCCTCACGTGTTCCTGGCGTATGCAAGTTTAGACCGTGGGTTTTGCCCCATGTGCAGGGCCCAGTATCACCACCACAGTCACAGCCCCACGGGGACCCCCTCTTACAGCCACACCCACCTCCCTCCCACCATCCCTAACACCTGGCAACCGCTCACCTGTTCCCCATCTCTGTAATTTTCCACCTCAAAGAATGTTCTGTAAATAGACTCATGCAGTGTGTAACCTTTGGGGATTGGCTCTTCTTGCACTCAAGTTTAATCCTCTGGAGATTCATCCAAATTGCTATGCCACAGTTTGTGCTGTTTTTTATTGCTAAATTCTGTGTTTGATGAGATTTTGAAAGGAGTTTTAAAGACTATTGACCGCCTCTCAGAGCTAGGATATTTGCCCAGCTGAAGTCAGTGGCACTCGAATGGAGAGAAATTTTGCCTATCTCTCTGGAGGCTCAGATACTGAAGAATCCACCTGCAATGCAGGAGATCTGGGTTCAGTCCCTGAGTCAGGAAGATCCCCTGGAGGAGGAAATGGCAACCCACTCCAGTATTCTTGCCTGGAGAAGCCCATGGACAGAGGAGCCAGGCAGGCTGTAGTCCATGGAGTCGCAAAGAGTTGGATGCGACTGAAGCGACTCACACTTTTCACTTTCACTTCCAGAACCTTAAATATCCTATAAAACAATACTCACCCTCCTGTCTTCTCAGGAAACTCACATAATCCTGATCCTGCAAAACCTCAGCTAGACTTATCACCTCTTATTTTACTGCAATTAAATAATGTCTCCCCAAATACATTAAAGTTATAGAAGTCATCTTTACTATTTCCCTTTAAAGTTATTTATGCACAGAGTATAACTTGCATCTTGTTTCTACTTCGTTTTCTTTCTCCCTTGGCTAAAATACTGTTCATTTGTCTCTTACAGTGGCTTGATTTTCACTGTGCTATTGCTGTAATATATGGTCTTTAGTTTATTGGTTTATGCCTTATATTAAATTATCTTCATATAAGATTTGCAAGAAAAATGGCTTTTCAGCTTACTCGGGAATTTGGGTGACTTAATTTGGAGAAGGTGATTCTAAAGAAAGAAATTACAGACTGAAACATAAAGAGTCAGAGGGAAAAGGAGGGTTTCCGAGGAGGCAAAGGAGACGCAGCAGAAGCGCTGGCTGACCTCTGAAGGTCAGGGCCTGACAACAAACACGGTCAAGGCGGTGCCCCCGCAGGCTGAAGGGACCCCAGGCCCACGGGGACACCAGTGTCTCCCTGAGGACTCGGGGCTCCACCCTGGGGTCTCTGGTGGGCCCCCAAGCGTCGGGTCCCTCCGTCTCGTTCCTGCCCCACCCGGCTGGCTCACCCACGGGAGACCCCAGCACTGAGACCTGGGCTGCCTCTGCCCCTTGCCCGGGCCCCCTGTGGATCGTCCCGCTTGCTGTTGGCTCTGGTGCCTCCTGCCCAGCCAGCAGCCGCGCGGGGCTGAGGACAGTGGGCAGAGTCAAGGCCCCCGGCCCGCAGGGCTGTGGGGGTTCCGGGCTGGTGACACTGCCCTCGCGGGGTCACCTTGGCAAAGGCACCATGCTGGTGGGTGGCCCATGCCGACAGGTGGCAGGAGGGAGACAGAGGTGAAGGTGGTGCTCCGAGGGCGCCCCACGACCTCGGCTGCGACTTCTGCAACTACAAGAGTTCCCATCTGCGCTGACCTGCACCTGTTCCCCGTGAGTCTCGAGGAAGGGGGGTGCCCGTGGGCGCTGTACCCGATCGCACGGCCCAGGGCCGCCCCACCCATCATGCCCCCCACGGGGATGAGAGGACAGCCAACAGGAGCGCGGCCAGAGCAGCGCCTCCGGAGTCGGCGTGGAGACGACCCGGACGGGGGCTGCAGAGAGCAAGCGAGGAGCCTGAGAGCCGGCACAGGGAGCCCTGTACGGGTGACGAGACAGACCCACGAATCTTGAAGGCACAGTGTCACGGGGAGGAGCGGCTCAGGGCCCCTCGGATGCGCCCCTAAGTCCATTGTGCAGAGTGCGGAGCGGGCGGCGAGTCCGCCGTCAGCTGACTGTGAAGAAGCAGTCTGCGTGCAAAGCGCCCCCGGTCACCGACGGACCAGTAGATTCACGAGGCCCATCCGCAGAGCGGATCACGGCTCTGCCACATAAAGGGGCGAAGCGCTGACGCAGCTGCGGGGCCTGCGAGCCTCGGAAACAGGGCGCTCGGTGAGAGAAGCCCCGTGGAGGGACACTCGGTGTGTGATTCCATCTCTCAGAAACGTCCAAAACAGGCGAATCCCAGAGACAGACGGAAGATGACTGGGTGCCAGGGGCTGCGGGGCGGGGGGGTGCAATGGGCAGTGCCTGGAATGGTGGGGGTCTCCTTTGGGGGTGACGGAAATGTTTTGGAGCGGCCAGGTAAAAGTGGTGGATGCGTAGCGTACCATTGTGAGTGTGCTAAATACCGCCAAATTGCTCTCCTTAAAATGCTGATTTTGTTATGTGCATTGCATGCCAATTTAAAGAACAGCTTTATAAAGGCCTTTACTGTATTTGACCACTCACTCGTCCACTCTCACCCTAGTGTATTCACACGTGCTGGGCGGGCAGGAGCAGGCACAACAGATGTGACCCAGGGTTCATGGTCAGCACGATGGTTCTTACCCTGGGATTCTTAAAACACAGTCGCAACCCCGAAGATTCTGATTCTACAGGCCGAGATGGGGCGCTGGCAGCTCTGATTGCAAACCGCATGCAGGTGTCCCCGATGACTAGCCTGGTCTGTACGTGGTGGAGACCACCTCTAACCAAGCGCGTAGAAAGCCCAGCTCTGGGCCTTGAGATATCCTCAGGGACAGGGGGTCGGCCACACTCTGGAGAAGAGGCAAAGTCCTGCACTTAGGCCAGAACAGAGCCTGGGCGACTTGGCTTCTTGGGGCTGCTACTGCTGCTGCTAAGTTCTTGGGTCTGGTCCTGTTCAAATAGGTGTCATGCCCGCCTCTGGCCGCATGGCGGCAGGAGTGAGACAGGCGTGACGTCCAGGGCTTCCCCGGCGTCATCCAGGAGCAAGTCAGATGGAAAAGCGTCCTTAGTAGGAGAAAACGAGGAGTGTGTGTCTGAGAGAGTGAGGCTCCGTCCCTGTGGTTTACTGAGCGAGCGTCGGCAGGCCAGCGTCGATTTCTGAAATAGCAACAGTCCTGCATGGGACCCCCGGATTTTGGAGCTTCAGTCTGAAAAGACTACCCAAGGAGGTGAGATTTGAGCTGACCTGGGTAAAAAATGGTGTCCAGAACCAAACGGCAACGTGAGAAAGAAGAAAAGTACTGGCAGGAGCTACGTGGGAGAACTCTGAAAGGATGATACCTCATAAAAGAAGCCAAAGGACTGCATGGTTGCACCGTGTGATTCCGTTCACATGAATGTACTGAGATGGGAGACAGATTCCTGGTTGCCTCGGGCTGGAGGACGTGGGGGGTCCTCCACCGGAGGGGGTTTCTTTTTGAAGTAATAAGATGTTCTGGACTTAGTGGTGGCAGTTGTACAACCTTGTGAATATACTAAAAATCACTGAATCACACAGTTTAAATCATAGTTTAAACAGGTGGATTGCACGGCATGTGACACATTTCAACTGAGCTGTTTTAAAGTTTTTATTTTAAATTGTATTATTTTATTTATAGTTAAAACAGACACGAGTGAAGTGACTTAGCGCGCAGCACAAAGATGTGTTTGTTTACTTATTGGGCTGCACAGGTCTTAATGGCAGCACTTGGGATCTTTGATCTCCACTGCAACATACGGGATCTTTTTTTTAATCTACGGCTTGCAGGATCTTAATTCCCAACCAAGGCTCAAACCCAGGAGCCAGCAGTGAAAGCCCTGATTCCTAACCACTGGGCCATAAGGGAAATCCCATTCTTTTTCCTTTATAAATAGTAACCATTCTGATAGGTGTGAGGTGGGAGCTCATTGTAGTTTTCATTTGCATTCCCCTAATGATTAGTGATTCGAGCATCTTTTCATGTGCTTACAGGCCACTCATATATTCTCTTTGGAGAAATGTCTATTCAGGTCCTTTGCCCATTTTAGAATCAGGTCTTCTTTTTTTTTTTTTTTCTTATTGAGTTTTAGTTCTCTATATATCCCAGATATTAATCCCTTATCAGATACATGGTTTGCAAACGTTTTCTCCCATTCTGAGTTAACTTATTAGTTTGCCGATACTGTCTTTTGGTGCACAAAATGTTAATTTCCGTGAAGTCCAATTGGTCTGTTTTTTTCTTTTTCTCTTTGTGCCTTTGATCATGCTTCCCATTGCCCATCAGCACCTCTGTCTGCCCAGGGAGCATTCACCAGCCATCTCGTCCTCAGGGAAAGGCCTCATCAGGGACTCTGAAGCTGGCTCCCTTCACGGAAAGAAGCGCTTGCTCTTTCCAGTGAAAAGGAAGGGGAAGGAAGCTTCCCTGGTGGCTCAGTGGTAAAGAATCCACCTGCCAATGCAGGAGGCACAGGTTCGACCTCTGATCCGGGAAGATCCCACGTGCCGCGGAGCAGCTAAGCCCGTGCACGACAGCTCCCGAGCCTGTGCTCCGGGGCCCGGGACCCACAAGTACTGAAGGCCATGCACCTGAGAGCCGGTACTCCACGACAGGAAAAGCCGCCTCAATGAGAAGCCGGAGCACTGCATAGAGAGAGCCCCCGCCAGCAACGATAAAGAAAGAAAAAAGGAAGGGGAAGGAGGCTGGTTTTAGCAACACAAAGGAGTCATTCCTCACTGCTTAGACTTCCTGCTGAAATGGGTGTTGGTGACTGGGGAGTCATCCGTCAGCCTGTGCACATATTAACCCACGAGCAAGGCCCTGATCCAGGCGAGGCTTCGTGCGCGGCGCGGGGGACGAGCTATGAGTTGTCTCGACTTTGCCGCCAGTGAGGCAGGCATGAGCGTCCGCATGAAGATGTGGGGTTCTCGAGACGCAATATTGCTTCTCATGTCTTCTCCCACTTCTCACCTTAAGAATAAATCTTTAAACAGAAGTGTTAGGGGAAGCACACTGATTGAAACCGCCCACCCTGGCCAGGCACCATAGTAACTATTTGCATGAGTTGTTTTATGACAGGAGATCCTGATAAGGAATACGGAACTAATAAGCCACCACCAGCCGGAAGAGTTCAGGAAAGGTTAAAAGAAGACACCACGTGTCTGTTCACTTCCCAGAATCCCTCTTGCTAGCATCCATCTTGGCTGAGCAATGCGTGTGCCACCAGGAAAGACTCTGAATTAGAATGATTGGCCAAAAACCACCCGGAAACTAATCCCATCACCATAAAACCCGAGACTTCAAGCCACGGGGCAGAGCAGTTCTCCTGGGTTCCCTTACCTCCTGCTCTCCACCCGGGTGCCCTTCCCAATAAAATCTCTTGCTTTGTCAGCATGTGTCTCCTCGGACAATTCATTTCTGAGTGTTAGACAAGAGCCCAGTTTCGGGCCCTGGAAGGGGTCCCCCTTCCTGCAACAAATGGCGACTCTGGTGGGACTCTTCTTCGCTGAGACTGACATCCTGACCACTCGGGCTACTCAGGGGCCAGCTTGCCTGCCAATGGACAAGACCCAGTGGCCGCAACTGGGGCCCTTTTGTCCCTGGTCTCCTCCTGACGCGGACAACTGGCCAGAGTGCCCGACCGGTAAGGAACAAGAGACTTCATTGACCTGTCTCCCCTTCCCTCTCTCTTTCCCTCCTTAGCCCTTCCTATCCTTCCCGTTTTTCTAGTCCCCGGGTCCTGGACGCGGGAATTTGGTCAAAGGGCCTCAGCTTGAGCTGAGGGTTGGAGACAGATCACCTCCTCTTGGCAGAGAACTCGAATTCTGGTCTGGTTTCTGGTAGGGCCGAGTTCCAGTCCTCCCTTCTCTGGAAGCCCAGGGGAAAGTCCCGTAACGCCTGGGTGTCTGCAGGTGGCAAGAGACGTCTGTAAGGCCACCCCTTTTGCCCCCCTTTCCCGCCTCCTCCCCCTTCTTTCAACCTGGCTTCCTTTCCTCCTTTTGAAATCTTTGAAGACATCTGAAGTTTTGTGTCTCTATAAAAGGTTTTCTGAGAGACTGTATTCTTGTATTTAAGGGAGTGTCTGATGAGGACTGCCAGGTTTATGTGTGTGTGTTTTAACTCTGTGTTCTGTGTTGTGATTTTTGATGGCCATTTTGCTTTTTGTTAGAACTTGATTTTCTTTCCCTGTGCCTTGAGACCAGGGCTCTCAGGAACACTTATCTAGACCACCTCTAACTCCTAAGACTGAGGGAAAAAGGGAAAAAGCCTTTAAAAATTTTATTTATTTCAACTTTTTAAATAAACTAGTAAATTTTATATTGTAATATCTAATTCATGACCAAACTTAGAAAATGAAGCTAGATCTCACACTGTGTCTGTCTAAATATGTCTTGGTATGTCTTTGTCTCTGGGTAATATTTTTTAGGTTAATTTGTAAATGAGCTCTATTTAATTGGCTTAAAGAAAGGTAAGCACTTACAAATCAAATAATTCTAAATTAAACAATAAATTCCAGGTTCAGATGAACTGGGAAATATTCAGTATTAAATACCTGATATTAATGTTTGTTTGTTGACCTGTCTAATATAGACATGTCTTAGAGTAATTAACATCAAGTAGAATATTTTCATTGTACCTAGGTTTAATATAAGTTAAATATTATATCTGTTACAAGTTTGTCAACAAGGAAATTACCTCTAGTGAAGAAACTTCTAAAAAATGTAAATGAGATATGAGTTTGTATATAAACTATTAAGAATAATTATTCTTTAGGAATATCTGTCTACAGTAGTCTCTCCAGATTGGCGTAACTTAAATTTCTAAGGGTTGTGCTAAACTAAGTATTGGAAGTCTATTGAATAATTAGGTCATTTCCAAATAAAATAAGATTTTGAAACATTTACTACTAAACACTGATTTCCTTTTACAGAAAAACTAAAGAGATTTGGGACTATAAATGAATAATGTTTGATGCCATCCTAAAATGTTTTAAGAAAGCAAGGGTTTTAGAAATTATCACTGGTATTTATGCTCACCAATCTATAAAATGCTAATATAAAAGTTAGCTCTTGGTTGCTAAAGGAAAGTAGAAAGTGTGCTTTCAGTAAAAAAAGTTATGAAAAAATACTAAAAAGAGTTATGCATGATCAGGATTTTCTAAAATTGGGTTACAATTAGTTAGATAAATGGATTTTGTTAGGAATGACATGGTCATAAGAAAACTGGTTAGAGCCAATTAGGTCCAAGATGGCGGAGCTGACTTTCACTAGACCTTGAGCCTTGGTATTTACGCCCATTGTGACATATCAACAAGCTAAATGATACACCCATCAACATTGACTAAATCTGACCAAATGTTCTAAACGCTTTTAATTGATCTTTTTGATAAAACTTCCTAAATCAAATTCTTTTGAAGTTCCTTTGACCTCTAGCTAACTTTGGGGTGCTTCAGAGGGCCCCTGAAACATCCCAAAGAGAGATATTAAACTGTGTTTATTTGGTTGGTTAAATTACATGAAAAAGATTATCAAATGAGTAATAAATCCACCCAAGTTATAATGTATGGTAAAATTACTAATACAGATATCCTAGAAATTATATGGAGTTCTTAACATTTTGATATGTCTTGGTATTCTAACGAGAAACCTGATGACATCACAAAAGTTAACAAAGGATTGAATGAACCAGCGAATATGTTTATAACTTTTATGTTTTCTATCTGAAAAATTACAGGTTTGAATCTTGTGTTTTCCGGGAGTAGGGAAAACCTTCCTCTCAAACTAATTATGAAAATTATTTGGTAAAATTATATGTTATAAACAGAACAATTATATTTTCTCTCTATCTGACTCCTCCAGAAATTTGAAACTCTTAGGTTTCCAGTAAGTTTATCAAATGAGCTAGGAAGGTTATCTCACTAACAGTTACAAAAATCTCAAGGAAAGAAGAAGAAAGAAGGAAAGAAGGGAAGAGTTCACCTAGATTTGTTAGGCAAAATCTGTGATAAGCCTTTGGTGTGAGTTTCCCAGCCCTGTTTTATATTAAAAGTTCAGTCTGAGATCCTATAAGTGTTTCAGCAAAATAAAAAGTCTATAATCAATTATGGTTATATAAATCATCAGACCAAAATTAGTGAGAACAGACCTATTTTGCAAACAAACTAGCCTTAATTTGGTTGTATTTGATAAAAATGAAGGTAACTTTAGAGAGAAAAAGATATTTCAAAAATGTTAAATCCCAGTTTGTTAATGGAGGTCTATATGTAGTAAGACTAATTTCTTAGATAGTTCTTTGTTGTTATGTGATATTAATGCAAAATTTAATTGAATTCTTAGAGAACACCCTAAGTTTGTTTCTGAAGCTTATCTCAGTAATCTATCTTTGGATGAAGATCAGATGCCTCATGACCTGCAACCAGGACTAGAAAAAGACATAATTTGAGGGGCTATCTCCAACCTGGATGGAAGGACTTTTTATCAGGTACTCTTAACTAGTTCATGCACAATGAAACTGAAGGGAAATTAACTCTTAGATTAATTCCCACTTCCAAAGGCCCCTACACTGGATTGGTCTATAGAGAAGACAGCTGACCTTATCTCACCTTAAAATGATGCTCAAACAGGAAAAACTACACCAGGATGAAAAGACAATGACATCAGAGGTAGACAGCTTGCCCAAGATGCTGGATCTGCTTCGTATGATCATTTATAATGTTTTCTTGACTGCTTAGACCTTTGCATATAAATCAAATGCTTTTCTATCATAGGCCTGATTCTATGCCAGTTTTAGAAATCAATCCAATTGTTGGGTTTGTGGCCAATTACCTGTATCTAGTTCTGGGTTACCTTGGTAAATTTCTCTACTACAAGACTCTAACTGGTTGGCCCTGAGGAAATTTACTTAAAAAAAAAATTATAGTCATATTCAGGTCACTGTGATACTACCAGACGGGATCCCCTCACTGGGCCAATTAATAATGCCTACTCTGACTCTGGCCATAAATTTGAGCCTTTTACTATTACTCAAGCTCAATCAGAGCAACAAGAAAAGTTTCAGCAAAGGAAAAAGAAATCTCCCACAATTATGAGATGGATTTATATAGATAACACCAGGCTATGGTAATTTAGGTTTAAAGTCTCCTCTGTGTTGAAAACAATTAAATCATACTAAGGATAATCAGTCTAGTAACACTAGAAAACTGGGCTGTGTGCCTTATAGACGGTGGTGACAATGTATAATTTCCCTGAAAGATAAAGATTCGTGCAGAGTAGACTAAGTCAGACGACCTGAGATATACTGGGCTATGTGCCTTATAGACAGTGGTGCCAATGTATAATTTCCCTGAAAGATAAAGATTCGTGCAGAGTAGACTAAGTCAGATGACCTGGGATATGCTGGGCTACATCTAATGGAAGCTCTTAGGTCTTACTTGTGACTTTACTAATACTGCTGGCTATGCTCTTTGTATTTCACCTGTTTTACAGAATTGCTGTTTCTTACACTGCCAAATGTGTGACTGAGGCCTCTGATAGAATAATATATAGTTCCCTATGAGATCGATGATGATAACAGTGGAACTCTAGATATGAGAAAAAGCAACAAGAGGGAATGTTTTCCTGGACCAAGAGGCTAGTAAGACAGGTGGTCCAGAGAATTTTGGATACTGTTTTATGGCCTAGTCCAGTAACAGCACATTGAGTGGCCGGTCAACAAAATCTTTGCCAAACCTGAGAATGGACATTCTCAGCACCATGGGATAAAATGGTCATGAAATGCCCCCCTCAAAATCGTGGTCAAGTTTATGAGCAAAAAGGGGCTCTGCCAACTGAAGATTGACACTTGCCATCTGCATCTATAGAGAGTAAATCATGGCCTGTGCAACTGCTGACTTTCAACGGCCCTGAAAGGAGTTCAAGGTGAAAATCAGGAATGAGGCACTCTGTGCTCTGAAAAAAACTGGCAGAACAGGCCTTCAGATAGTTAGATCTTTTCAAGAGATTTTATGAGTCCCAATTCTTGCATCTTCTCATACCTAGAGAAACACTGACGTCATTAATGGTGACATCTGCTTTGGCTATTAGGGAAAATTTTACAATTAAAAGTCAAAATAGAGTACTCAGCTATGGTTCAGACATCCTGGGAAATAACCAGGTGTTACTATGGGTGTAATTTCAGATTAGACATTGTATTGCTAAACATTTGAGTTTTCTGAGTCCTGTCAGGCTTAAATGCCACCATTCTCAAAACAATGTCTGCTGGAAGCTAGTAACTTTTACCTTACTTTTTATAAAACTAGGCAACTGGCCACCTGGCTAAAAGTCTCCCTGAAGTGCCAGGTCCAGACTGGGTTTCAGGCCTATTCTAAAAAAAAGACAGAGAGAGAGATTTATTTTGTCTATTAAAATTCCAGTTATCCCTCCTCCAGCTACTGCTAATTGGGTCTGTTACAACAAAATGGCAGACCAAGGGATTGAGATTTTAATCATACAAGGTTCAGATCTAGGACTTGGAACTCAGGAATACTTCCAATTCAGTGTCTCCTCTCCAAGCTGAGGCGGTCCTATGCCCCATTTTGACAGGAAGTTATCACAGTCATAGTTGCCCTGTTCCCTAAATTAAAACTGAGCAGGACTCTGTGGGTGGCGACTCTGGAGTACAGATTTGCTGTGTGTTCTCCATTTCTTAACTGTAAGATACGGGCTTCATTCAGCCTCCTTGACCTTCCCTGAGTTCCAAAGGGTAGATTCAAATGATTGCTAATCAGGGAAGGGAGGGAATACAGAAACAGGAGAAACAATCAAATGGTGGTACAGCCTTGAGACGGGCCCTGGTTCCTACTCAAAGAAATATGCATAGCAATGTCTTTTGAGTTCTTCTACAGAACTGGAGCCCCCACCCAGGTGGAAGATGGTAACTGCAGACTAAACACAAGATTCCTGGAGCACAGCTCAGTTGCTTGACCACCAGCCAATCAAAAAAAAAAAAAAGTCACAAACCCTGCAGCCCTCACCCCAAATGTATCCTCCTGTTTCTGGGGACCAGTGATGACCATCCTGTTAGGTCTCCTGTTGGCCCCTGTCTATTTCATCTCTAAGAGGAGCCAACAGTTTCAAACTAAATTGCTGTTATTACAAGAGTGAAAGCTGGTTTCAGATATGGAACACCCCAACTTAGACCAGGTAGAGAGAGACTTCTGCTCTGCTAGGCAGGCCTACGCCCAGGCACAGCAGGAAGAAGTTACAGAAGAAAGAGACCTCCGCCCCAATTCCCAAGAAGCATCTTGAGCATGAAGTCTCTCAGTGGGGAGTTGTTAGGGGAAGCACACTGATTGAAACTGCCCACCCTGGCCAGGCACCATAGTAACCATTTGCATGAGTTGTTTTATGACAGGAGATCCTGATAAGGAATACGGAGTTAATAAGCCACCACCAGCCGGAAGAGTTCAGGAAAGGTCGAAAGGAGACACCGCATGTCTGTCCACTTCCCAGAATCCCTCTCGCTAGCATCCATCTTGGCTGAGCGATGCTGTGCGCCACCAGGAAAGACTCTGAATTAGAATGATTGGCCAAAAACCACCCGGAAACTAATCCCATCACCATAAAACCCGAGACCTCAAGCCACGGGGCAGAGCAGTTCTCCTGGGTTCCCTCACCCTCCTGCTCTCCACCCGGGTGCTCTTCCCAATAAAATCTCTTGCTTTGTCAGCACATGTGTCTCCTCGGACAATTCATTTCCGAGTGTTAGACAAGAGCCCAGTTTCGGGCCCTGGAAGGGGTCCCCCTTCCTGCAACAGAAGCAGGGCGTACAGCACAACCTCGTTGTCTGCTGTGAATACAGTATCTTTTAAAATCTCCATCACAACTATGGGCGTGTTTCCTCCCATGAATCTGGGCTGCCTGTCTCAGGTCAAATTCCACTTCTCAAGCAATTTCACAGCTAAATCCTCCCAAGTCATTTGTAACAGTTTCTTTACAAAGGACATGAGACTGGCCATGAGCCTTCAGTGACTTATGAGGCATTTACCATTTTCCTGTTTCTAGAATCCTTATCCCTTTCAAGTGGGATTCTAAAAATATCAGTTTAAGCCACCCACTAATTTCTAATCCTTGCTTCTATTCCTATTGACAGATGGACAGTTCATCTCCTAGCCTTTGTCCTTACTTGATTAAGCAATTCTAATCTTTTCCTGACAATTTGATTATTGACAATGTGATCAAGTCTGACTGAACGCCAGGCAAGAAGGTATCCTTGCAAACAGAGGTCCTGAGACCAGCTTAGCAGCAGAGAGCTCTTCAGGTAACTCTTCTGTATTTTTTCCTCCCTTTCACTTTCTCTCCTTGGGCAAGAAATCACAATCCCTACCCGAATTGCTCGGTTAATATTTTTAAATAAAAATTACTTTTCAGTTCTCCACTGTTACACCCTTCACGGTGCAGATAAGGGTGTTCAGATTTTGTTATTGTCTTTAAAGTGCTTCTAACAGCAGGTGGTCTGGGCGAACCACACAGGCTCCAGCCTCACCTGTAAACAGAGAGGGCTTCTGGAGACTCCCCTGGTGATCCAGTGTCTGAGACTCCGAGATCACAATGCAGGGGCCCGGGTTCAACCCCTGGTCAGGGAACTAGATCCCAATTCCACAGGCCACAACTAAGACCCACACATGCTGTGTCGCTCAGTCGTGTCCGACTCTTCGTGACCCCGTGGACTGTAGCCCACCAGGCTCCTCTGTCCATGGGATTCTCCAGGCAGAAATACTGGAGTGGGTTGCCTTTCCCTTCTCCAAGGGATCTTGCTGACCCAGGGATCAAAACCACATCTCATATGTCTTCTGCATTGACAGATGGGTTCTTTGCCACTAGCGCCACCTGGGAAGCCCAGTACAGCCAAATAAATAAATATTTTAAAAATACAGTGGTCCTTTGGAGCCAGATGACCTGCAGTGTGGGTGGTGACGAGGACCTTGCACTGAAGGTCATGGGTTGAACTCTGAGCATCCCTGGCGTGTCCAGGGAGACAGCTGTTCAAGTTCTTAATGCTGTCTGCCTTCGAGACTCACTGCAAACCTCCAGAAATCATGACAGTGTGGTATTAGCAACATTAGACAAACAGATGAATGGAACAGAACAAGAACCCAAAATAGCCCCAGACAAGTATGGTCGACTGACCTTTGACAAAGGAGTGAAGGCAGTTTAATGGTGGAGATGGTTTTCTCAACAAATGCAGCTGGAACAGTTGGATATCCACATGCAAAAAAAAAAAAAAGAAGAAGAAAAGAAGCTAGGCATAGGCTTTATGTCTTTCACAAAATGAGCAAAGTCAATCACCACTTAAAACCACGTAATTGTAAAATGCAACACTAGAAACTTCTAGAATAGAACAGAAAAATCTAGATGACTCTGGTTTGGTGATGATGAAGTTTAATTTTATTTTAACTATGGTTGATTTATAATATTGTGTTGGTTTCAGGTGTACAACTCCAGGCTCTTTTCCATTATGTTTTATTGTGAGGTACTGAATATAGTTCCCTGTGCTATAGAGTAAGTCCTTGCTGTTTATCTGTCTTTATATAGCCATGTGTGTATGTATTAATCGCACACCCTAGTTTTTCTCTCCCCTGCCTCATTTCACTTTTACTAACCGTAAGTTTGTTTTCTGTGTCTGTATGTCTGTTTCTGTTTTGCAAATAAATTCATTTGTATTTTTTAGATTCCACATATAAGCAATATCATACATTTGTCTTTCTTGTTCTGATTTACTTACTTCACTTGGTATGATAATCTCTAGGTCCTCTATGTTGCTGCAAATGGCATTATTTCATTCTTTTATATGGCTGAGAAATACATGTGTGTATTATACCACATCTTCACCCATTCATCTGTAATGGTTACGGACGTCGAGGCTGCTTCCCTGTGAACGAGGCTGCTGTGAGCCCTGGGGTGTGTGTACCCTTCCAGTTACAGTTTTCCCCTGACACATGCCCAGGAGAGGGATTGCTGGATCATGTGGTAGCTCGTTCTAGTTTTTCAGGGAAACTTCATACTGTTCTCCAAAGAGACTGCACTAGTTTCCAGGCCCATCAGCAGTGCAGGAGGCCCCCTTTTCTCTACCACCCCTCAACGTTTGCTGTTTGTGGACTTTTCTTCCTTTCCTTCCTTGGCCACATCATGGCACGGGAGATCTTAGTTCTGGGCCAGGGATCGAACCCGTGCCTCCTGCAGTGGAAGGGCAGAGTCTTAGCCTCTGGGCCACCAGGGGAGCCCCTGCTTTTATTTCTTTTGCCTTGGGAGACTGATCGAAGGAAACATTACTCTGGTTGTATGGCCACAGATGTTTTGCCTGTATTCTCTTCTAGGAGTTTTGTGATGTCATGTTTTATATTTGGATCTTTAAGCCATTTTGAGTTTATTTTTATGTATGGAGGGAGGGTATGTTCCAACTTCATTGATTTAATGTGACTGTCTAGCTTTCCCAACAATGCTTGCTGAAGAGGCTGTCTTTTCTCCATTGTATATTCTTGCCTCTTTTGTCGAAGACTAATTGCCCACAGGTGTGTTATTCCTGGGCTCTCTATTCTGTTTTGTTTTCCTATGTGTCCGTTTTTGTTGGTGTTTAAATACAACACCAAAAACCTGACCTATGAACAAAAAAATTGATACATTGGGCTTTATTAAAATTAAAATTCATGCTCTGTGAAAAACATACTAAAGATATGAAAAGACAAGTCAGACTGGGAGAAGATGTTCAGAAAGCAGTGTTGTCTGATAAAATTTGCATGCAAGGGCTTCCCTGGCGGCTCAGTGGTAAAGAGCCCACCTGCCAACGCAGGGGACTTGGGTTCGGCCGTTGGTCTGGGATCCCACGTGCCTTGAAGCAGCTAAGCCCGTGCCCTCAGCCACCGAGCCTGTGCTCCAGAGCCGAGGGGCGGCAGCTACTGAGCCCTGTGCCCTGGAGCCCGGGCTTCACAACGAGAGCAGCCCCGCACAGCCAGGAGTAAATAATAATGTTGAAGAGGGATTTGCACCCACACAGAATTCCTAAAGAGCAACAGGAAGACAGCAAACCCAACTTAAAACCGGGTGGAAGATCTGAACAGACTTCACCAAGAAGATACGCATACGGCAAGTGAGTGTGTGATGAGATGCTCATGGTACAGGTTTAGGGAAATGGAAGTTCAAACAACCATGCGATACCTCTACACACCTATCAGAAAGGCGAAAATCCACAACACGGCAACACCAAACCCTGGTGACGACAGGGAGCAACAGGAACTCCCGTGAGTGCTGCTGGAAGAGGCGGGCGGTGGTCTTCTCACAAAAGTAAATGTACACCCACCACTCGATCCAGCAGTCCCACGCCTCAGTATCCACCCACCTGAACGGACAACACATGCCCACACGGACACCTGCACGTGAATATTTGCAGCAGCTCTATTCATTATTGCAAAACCTGAAAGTAACTCAGGTGTCCTTCAGCAGGTGACGGATAAACAAACTGTGGTCCATGCAAACAGTGAAAGATCATTCAACGCTGAACAGTAATGAGCTATCAGACATGGAGGAGCAATGAATGCCCGTCCCTGAGGGAAGAAGCCAGTCTGAAAAGGCTACAGACTATGTGATTCCAACTCTATGACCCTCCGGAGAAGGCGGAACTACAGAGACGGTGAAAAAGTGCTTGGCGGGAAGGGTGAACAGGTGCGCACAGGGGTTCTGGGCAGTGAAGCGGCTCTGAATGATAACTTACTGGTGGACGCAAGAGGTTGCCCGTTTGTTAAAACCCACAGAACCGAGCCACACTAGGAGAGAGCTTGAACATAAACTATGGGTTTTAGTGAATACTGGTGTATAGATATTGGTTCATCAATTGTAGCAAATCCACCTTGCTAAGGCCAGATGGTAATAATCAGGGAAATTGTACCAGGGGAGGGGGAACCTAAAACTGTGTTGGAAAATGAAATCTGTAATTTAAAAAGACAATTCCTAACAGTGGTAAACTTTGGGGGACCACAGGTGGTCCGGAAAGGTGGGGAGATCTCTCCATAGCCAGAGCCTCAGATAGCATAGCTGTCTTTTGGGTCGCCGGCATCCACGGGGTGAAGGACAGCGGCCTCCGGGCAGAGGTCAGTGACGTGGCTGTGCTCTCAGGGGCCGAAGAGGACTGGAGGGCCAGGTCAAGGTCTGTGCAGAGGTACGTGGACAGACTGCAGGAGGAGGGCTCAGACGCAGGTCCCAACGGTCCCCCCAGACGGCATCCACCGCTTAGGAGCAGAGCAGCTTGGAGGCTGGGGGCTCGCGGTGGAGCACGTGGGGCTGCTGGCACGGGCTCCCTCCCACAGCTGAGCCAGAGGCGTCTGCTCCCCATGGGGCCCTGACCCCACGTCTCCTCCAAGAGGCTGCCCGCTGGCCTCCGGGAGGGGCTGCATGCGTGTTCCCGGTGGGGGTCCTGTCCCACAGCAGAGCCTCGGCACCACTGTCTGAGCTGCTGACACAGGCCCCCCGGCAGCGCCGCAGAGGAGGGCCCGTGGCAGCCGTGGGGGCCCACAGTCGTGTCCGGAGGCCCATCACCTGCCCTGACGGTGGAGGAACCGCCTGGTAATTTACCGCTACAATCAGCGTGTGTTTACAGCTTCAGCTGCTGGCAGAGATGCACAGGAGCCCTTTCCAAAGGAACGTCCGGGGTTTGCTGGTGCTTCTGGGGCTTGGGGCTGGCAGGGTCTGCTGCCCAGGGGGTCTGCACCTGCTTCCCCTGCCCCCCTCCAGAGCGCACGCGCTTGCCCGAGCCTCATCGCTCTCCCCCTCCAGCAGAACTCTCAACCGCACCACAGCATCATGAAACGGCCAAATCAACGCGACTCGGCTCAGCGCGGGCTTGGCCGTCAATAACAGGACGATTCCTGATCTCAAAGGACAAAGTCTTCACATGTAAGTAACACTGGGTTTGAACCTGAGTCCCTCTGGGGGAGACCTTGAGGGTTGGGACCTTCCTTCAGATCCCAGACCCATGACAACTTTCCCTCACACCCTGTGACTCTGGGGCAGACAGACCTGCAGGCAGTGGCCACTGACCGCTGGCGCTGCTGAGCTCTGCCCCAGGAGTCTTGCATGAAAGGAGGGGTGCCCTGAGAGGTCCCCCCTCTCCTGCTGCCCATGCGCATCCACAGCAGTGACCCCTCCTTCCCTGCACCCTCATCAGCGTCCGGCGGCCCTCTCCAAGGCTCACCCTGGCCCGCCAGCTCCCATGGCCGCTCCTGGGACGGCTCCGGCCAGAGACGTGCTCCCCTGGAGGGTCACCCCGGTCACTGGGCTCGTGTCGTTCACTCTCGGCCCAGGTGCTGCTCTGGGTTGGACCCCTTTAAAAAAAAATTATGTATTTATTTTTGGCTGTGCTGGGTCTTCATTGCTGCACGGGCTCTTCTCTGGTTGCAGGGCAGGGGCTCTAGGGTGCATGAGCTTCAGCAGTAGAGGTTCCCGGGCTCTAGAGCACAGGCTCGCGGGCTTAGCTGCTCTGCGGCTTGTGGGATCTTCCCGGATCAGGGATCAAACCCGTGTCTCCTGCATTGCCAGGCTGATTCTTCACCACTGAGTCACCAGGGAAGTCCTCTTTTTATTTTTTAGTGTACACGTTTTCACTCTCCGTGAAGTTACAAACTCAAATCGTATGCTCCCCCCACAACAGCACCCAGCAAAGCATGTTGTTTGATCAAGTCTTCATCAGACCCCTGGCTAGGTGGCCTGAATACCCCCCCTAGATGAAAGGGTGAGGCACAGACCTCCCGGAGGCATGATAACCAGAACAATGGACAACCCTCCTTTTCCTCCAGGTTGCAGTGGGAAACTGGGTCCCTCTCAATTCCAGACCAATGTTTGCGGATTAAAGAAACAGTGTTGCAGTCCTAGCCAGTATGCATGGATTAAATAATGAACAAATGTAGTAGCCAGCCAGCCACACACACTCCACCCTTCTCAGAATGGAGCTGCCAGGGTGCAGGTGGCTTTAATATTTAAGGTGGTGATTTGGGGACAGCCGAGGGGCCAGCCTGGGAAGGAATGCCGTGTCACTGGGAAGCCAGGCTGATCGCCACTGACTCAGAACCCCCTCAGGAACCAACACGGGGGGAGACAAAAGGATAGCTTTTCATCGTTGCTGTTGGCCCTGAGTTCTCCTGGATTTCAGGCCAGGGATCCGGAGGCTGGAGGGACTGGAGGTGGCTCAGATCAGAACAACAGTTAAAAACCAAGAAATGCTATCAACTGTCAATGATAAATTAATCAATAGGTTTTTAAAAAATATTTAATTATTTGGCCGCACTGGGTCTGAGTTGTGGCAACTGGGATCCTCACTGTGGCATGCAGGATCTAGTTTCCTGACCCGGGATCAAACCTGGTCCCTTACACTGGGAGCACGGAGTCATAGCTACTGAACCACCAGGGAAGCCCCAGTAGTGATTTAAGAAATGGAAAATTGGGGGAATCCTGGTCAGAGAACTAAAATTGTTTTTTAAATTTAAATTGATCACCTTATGTTTTCTACTGAAAGATTAATGATAGAAAGGGGAAATTAATGAAATCAATGTTTTATGTAATACAATAGAAATGAACATTTTCGTGGCCCGTTCAGGCCCACCCCCCGCGCCCCCTAGTGTAAACTGTGAATCTGCACTGACTAGCCTCCTTAGGAGCCCGCATTCCTCTCTCTTTTTGGCTGCCCTGGAGGCCTGCCCCGACCAGGGACTGAACCTGGACCACGGCAGTGAAATAGCAAGTGTTAACCCCTGGACTGCCAGGGAACTCCCAAAGTTCCCTGTTTCCTAAATGAACTATTGGGGCTTCCCTGGTAGTCCAGTAGCTAAGACTGTGCTCCCAGTGCAGGGGCCCAGGTTCAGTCTCTGGTCAGGGACTAGATCTCACTGCAGCTGAGACCTGGTGCACCCAAATAAATAAGCAGAAAATATTTAAAAAGATAAATGTGTCAATTCTACATACAAGGGTGTAACTCACCAAATTGCTTTAAGTCATAATTATCTTGAGGGGTAGGGTTTTCTTAGAGCTGGAAAACATAGATTAAAACCCAGTAAATATTTCACACCAACACCAAAAAGTTATAACCATATTCATCAGTTCATTCAGTCCTATGTGACTAATTCTTGATTTTAATCTTCTGGTAACAGTTTTATGAAGCCATCAGATTTTCCATTAGAATTCTCTAATCTCTTACCCAGTTCAGCGATATGATCTGAAAGTTATCGGAAATTTGTACTTGTTAAAAGGTCTTCCCAAGTGTCAATAGTGGTAAAATAAAAAACCCGCCTGCCAATGCAGGAGATATAAGAGATGCAGGTTTGATCCCTGGGTTGGGAAGATCCCCTGGAGAAGGAAATGGCTAACCCGCTCCAGTATTCTTGCTGGAGAATCTCATGGACGGAGGAGCCTGGTGGGCTGTGGTCCACGGGGTCACAAAGAGTCGGACACGACTGAGCGACTTAGCACGCACGCACATACTTATATCAGTAAGTCCTTTCTATTAATCTTTTTGAAGATGAAGTGTTTTTTTTTGGGGGGGGGTGCAAAACTGTCACGAGTACAATAGTACTTGTCTAGATTTGTGATCAAGACGTTTTTAGCAGCAGTTACAAAGGTTGCAGAATGTTGGAGTTTCGGGTTAATGTGTACAGTTCACAAGGTGCTTTCATGTCCCCCCCAGAAGTCAAGAGAGAAAACAGTTTCACCTCCCACCCAGTAGAGAGGGCAGCTGCCCCTGCTGCTCTGCTCCAGGATACAGCAACCGGCTTGCCTTTTCAACAGGCAGACTCGCAATAGAAGCCGAAGTTTTGACAGACTCGGCTTCATTTTCAACTTCTCACACTGAAGTCATTGCAGATCCCGGGAATGTTGCCCGGACGGCTCAGAGGGCCCCGAGCCCCCACGGCTTCCCCGGCAGCCGCACGTCTGGAACCCAGGGGGGAGGTTGGTGACGCTGCTGACGGCGCGGCAGGTCTGTCTGGGCTCCCGCCGTCCCCTGGGGGTGCCAGCCCGGGGCTCCCCGCCTGTCTTCCACGGCAGTGAGTCGAGGAGACACACAGAGCCCGTGTCAGGGTCTATGGGGGATGGGACTGGGCCAAAGACTCCTCTCAGTGGGAGGAGGAGCATTTTGATCTCCTCCCATCACGTGAGTGACCACGGAGCCCAGAGGATGGGACCCCTAGGGTGAAGGGGAATCACGCACAGCCTTGGCCGCTCAGTCAGCGGAGGACTGACTCTGAAAGGAAGCTTAAAATGTCCTCACAAAAAGAAAACGAAAAGAGGGACTTCTGTGGTGGTCCAGTGGTTAAGACTCCACCTTGCAAACCTCGCAATGCAGGGGACGCAGGTTCTATCCCTGGTCAGGGAACTGAGATGCCACGTGCTGCAGAGCAACTAAGCCCCAGAGCCGCAACTACCAAGCCCACGCGCTCCGGAGCCAGCGCGCCCCTAGAGGGTCCGTGCGTCCCCACGGAAGACCCTGCACGACACAAGGAGGACGCTGCGTGCAGGAACTAAGACCCAGCACGGTCAAATAAATAATTAAAAAGAAATATATCATATTTTTTAAAGGCTTATACTTATAGATATTTATAACCATTGTTTATGTTTACACATTTTAAAAAAATTTAAATGTAGAAAAGCCCCCACTCTCACACTGCATCATCTTTTCTCTTCTAACATGGCATCCGCACCTCCAGGCACAGACAGAACTTTACACAGACAATTGCCACCCAGCAGCCACTCACCCCTTACTCGACGGACAGTGAACACAGCGCTCGGGTGGGGGGGGGGGGAGCTTTCTGACAATACACAGAGGATATTGGAACTGAAGTGCTTGCGCAGGCTTATTGTCAGAGGCTGGAGCGGGCAGGAGTCACATGACCCAGATTCCGGCATCAGAGGGATCCCCTAAGCGAGATAACATCTCATCACAAAATTACGAGCTGGGAGGAGAAGATGTGAGGTCATCTCTGTTGCATGCAGCTGCTTCCCGCTCGCCTGGGAGCCTGCGTGAGTGTCTTTCTCTTCCTCGGGGCTTCTGCTTTCTGAGAAACGCCTCTTGAGGCAACTCGTGCGGACCATCGCGTTGTCACTTTCCAGGCGGAAGCTCTGTCCCGCTGACCTTGTGCTCCGCACCACGTCAGGGCTGCAGAGGCTGAGTTCTGTTGGCAAATCTGCCCTCGTGGCAGCCTTCCCCCAGACTCTCAGGTTCCCTGGGAAGACACTGGGGCGGGGTCAGAGCCGCTGCCCAGGACTGCGGGACGAGCGCCCCGCACTGCAGGCGTGTCCTGGGAAGCCAGGCTCCCAGGACAGGCTCCCAGCAGGCAGGGTGGCCTCCCTCGGGTTTCGGTCGTCCCCATCTCCTGCCCAAGGCCGTGACAGGCAGACGCACGTGTGCCCTCGGGACTGAAAGACCCCTGCCTTTCTGGGGAGGACCTCTCCCCACTGTGTGTGAGCCTGGGGGGGTGTCTGCCAGGGTGGAAGCAGCCCCACAGGTACATGACTAGAGTGACTTTGCCTCCGGCTTTCGCCGACCGAGTCCCTGCGTGTGCCTGCTGTCCCAACAGAGTTACCAACAGCGGCCCGTTTTCACTGCGAAGCATCTCAGCGTCACATTCGTCACCTTTCGTGTTACCCATGAAGGCACATCAGCGTCCCCCCTGCCTCTGTCTCAGACGCTGGGGGCTGGCCACTCCCTCCCGCGGCAGCCCCGCCGCACCTCACACAGCAGAGGGCCCCACGAGTCCTGGGGCCCCGGCACATCTCCAGGCAGGAGCCAAGATGCTCTCCTTTGGGGAGCCCCTGTTTTGAGGTGGTTCCTGTCACCCACAGTCACGAGTCCTGCTGACACAGTCTCGGCGTGGGCAGCCCTCCCTGCCCCCAAGCCCACCGCCAGTCTTCAGGTCCTGCAGGAGCCTGCCCTCCCTGTGGGCCCCACCTCCCCCGTGAGACTTTGCTAGACACCCGGCCAGACTTTCCCAGGCTGGCTCTGGACACTCTCCCAAGAGTGTCCTCTCAACCCCAGTGATTACAGCCTCTGGCCTGCACGCTCACAAACACAGTGTTTACACTTGATGCCCCATTATCTCGGGGTGGGGTGGGGGAGCTTTTTTCCTCCAAGATCCTGACTCTAAGCCCCTGGGAAGGGACAGGGACCCTGCTGAATCTTTTATTTTCTTTAAGCCAAACAGGATGCTGGGCACACAGCAGGCATCCCATCGATATTTGCTGAGGATATGAATTCTAAACGTCAGGATCATGTTGACTGTGTGCCCAGCCGAGGAGACCGTGTCCTGGGGGAGAGGGGCGGCCAGTGTGAGCAGCTGGATGGGCCGGTGGGCGGGGCAGCAGGTCTCACCGCCTCCTCAGGCACAAAGGCTTCTCCGACCTGCACCCCGCCGGCCTTTCCCGATGCCACGTGTGCCCCTGCCCTTCACCCCACTGCCCCCACCTCCCGCCCCGTCCTCTGAAGGCAGCAGGGATGGTGTGTCACAGCGCGGGAGCGGGAGGCAGGCGACCCACGGGCCCTCCCGGACTCTCCTCCTCGCCGGCTCCTCCCTCTCGCTCCCTCTCGCCCTGGCCTGAGTGTCTCTCTCTGCTGTTTAAACACTGGGCGCCTGGCGCTCTCCTCCGTGCGTGTCCTTTCCTGAGGCAACTTGCACTTGTGGGTTTAACGGCCATCTGTACGCTGAGGATTTCCAGCCTTCTTTTTCCAGGGCGAACCTCTTCTCGGAGTTCCAGACTCACATATCCATGTGCTTATTTGCCAACTTTTCTCTCTGGTCCCACAGCATAGCGGATACATCCTAGATTGAAACATTTTTTCCATGTGTCAGTGAGACTGCTTTGGCTACAAAAACAAAACAATGTGAGCAACACCTTGCACAATAAGGATGTACACTGTCTCTTCCAGAGGCAAGGAAACTGACCGTCAGCTCAACAATGTAAGCACTGACCCGGGTCTCTCCAGCCGGAGGCCACCCCCAGCGCTTGGCTTGGTCCTTAAGCTCTGCCCTATGTGTTCGTGAGAAGACTACTTTCAAGCATCATAAAAACATCTTGTAGAAGCGGGTTGTGTCCTGATGAGTGCCTCTCTTTTAATAGGGAGAAACCTTTTCCCGAGGCCGCTCCCCTGGACCACATGCTCACGCCCTGCCGACGAGGGGAGTGGTGGAGGGTGAGGCACCATGTTTCCAAGGTGTCCGTGGTCACCGTCCTCTCTGTCGCCTGGGCCGCAGCCACAGCCTCGTAGCTGCCCTCCCAGCTTCTGTTCCAGCCTCTTCTCCATCCGTCTTCCACAAACTGCGACCGAACACACGTTTCCAGGTACAAGGTGCATGGCACGCACAACGTCAGTGTCTTTTCTCTCCTCCATCACTGAGAAGTTTTCCACCATCATTTGTGGTGACAGTCACGCTCCATGAAAGCATCTGTCTAGCCATAAGAAGCCACTACTCAAATGAAGACCCAACACAGACAAAAATAAAAGTACAAAATATTTTTTAAAGTTGTTCAGATTTAAGTTTTAACCTAATCTTTTAAGAGCTTGTAACAAGCCACAGCCTTAAAAGAGAGGCTTTCAAGGCAGAGGAAAGGGAATGGTGAACCGAAGCTTGTGAGATTCACCTGCAGAGCAAGACACCAAAGGCAAAGACGTGAAAGAAACGCTCGCGGCGTAAGGACGTTACTGCCAGGGCTGGGGGAGCGCTGATGCACTTTTCTTTTTCTTTCAAGTCTATCTTGGCTGCACTGGGTCTTTGTTGCCGCGCGGGCTTCTCGCTGTGGGGCACAGGCTCCCGCCAGCGGGCTCAGCAGCCTCGGCGCACGGGGGCGCCTCTCGTGGTGGCTTCTCTCGTGGCAGAGCTCAGGCTCTGGACCGTGGGCTCAGCAGCTGCGGTGCAGACTTGGTTGCCCTGCGGCAAGCAGGATCCTCCCAGACCAGGGATCGAACCCCACGTCCCTGCGTTGGCAGGTGGATCCCCAACCACTGGAGCACCTGACAAGTCCCTCGAAGCTTCGACAGGGAGGACACGAGCTTGGGATGCTGCCTGGTCCCCTGAGAACCACCCCGCCCCCGCACATCCTGCAGCCCTCAGACGGTACATGGCTTGGGGAGGGGGGATAACCTGAAGGCAAGCGGGGTCCACGCCTGCCCTCCCACCTGACCCTCGGGGAGCGGCCTGCACCTCTGCGCCGGCGCAGGACGCCTGGGGCGTGGCCGGGCAGGGACAGGGCCTCCACTGCGGCCCCAGAGCCACGCCCCCCGCTCACATGCTACAGGTGCTCCCCAGCCCCGCAAAGCCCAGTGTGGAGGGCAGAGAGGGTCACTGAACCTGAAACCGGAGTCAGGACTGAACTCCTGATCAGAGGTGCGATCAGCGGGTGCTCGCACGTGACAAAAGGCTGTGGCCAGGTTTTCCTGCCCTGCACTGCCATGGGGTCATCCACACCTCCCTGAACCCCGGTGCCACTGAAGGAGATGAGAACGAGGGGTTACAGGAAGAAGCCTTAAAATGACTGAGGTCACGAGGGGAACTGGATCTGAACAGACCGGACACTCAGTGATGGGACAGGAAACGGGTCTGCCAGGGGCAGGTGTCTGGGGCTCCAAACGAAAGTGGAGTTCAATTTCAGAAAATCAAGAAAGTTGAAATTATTTTTCATTCAATTGCATAAAGTATATATTTTACAAGTGTTCCCTGCCCACCCCTCAAGGTCTTGTTTAAAACTTCTCAGCACTACCTCTTTGTACTCAAAGTCCGAAATCTTTTCGTGACCCTCAGCGTCCTGATGACCTGGCTCCCGGCTGCCCCTCCATCCTCAGCCCCAGCCGGTGCAGGCAGCACAGTGGGGGTCAGAAATGTGGACTCCAAGGTGAGTCTGAATCCTGGCTCCTGGGTGTGTCCCTTGTCAGCTCTGCACCTGTCCCCTTGCAGGTAAAACAGGGGCCACAAGAGAGAGCTGGTGGCAAAGGACACTGCTCCCTTGATAGACAGCGATGTGTCTAGACATGCACTCTGGCTTCTTCTCTCAACTAGAACTTCCTGAGGATTGCTAACTAGGGTTCCGAGGTCTGCCTCCCCTCCCGTCCGCCGTGTCCTAGCACTGCAGGGTCCTTCGTCCCCAGCTGACTGCAGAGCAGTTCTCAGAGGACAGCACAGGAAGCCCTGAATCGTGCTGTGTTAGTATCTCCGGTATACAGTGGTCACCTAACCTACGCTTGGTGGCATCTCTATTTTTTAAAAAAAACTTTATTTTTGGCTGCACTTGGTCTCCATTGCAGCACATGGGCTTGTTCCAGGTGCAGTGACCAGGGGCTACTCTTCACTGTGGTGTGCGGGCTTCTCACTGCAGCGGCTTCACTTGTGGAGCACAGGCTCTGGGGCATGCGGGCTCCAGTAGTTACAGCACATGGGCTCAGGAGACCACAGGCTCAACAGCTGTGGCGCACAGGCTTAGCGGTTCCATTGCATGTGAGATCTCCCCGGACCAGGAATAGAATTCGTGTCTCCTCTACTGGCAGATGGATTCTTCACCACTGAGCCACCAGGGAAGCCCAGCATCTCTCTTTTTACCAAAGCAGATGTTCAGTTAATGACCAAAAAGCTGCATCTAAAAACTGACTTGATGGTCTTGTTCTCAGGATAGTGTGGTGTGGTCTTGGCCAGATCAGAGCCAGGAAGGACTGAGGTGGGCCAGATGCTCACCTGTTACACCCTCGGGTGTCCACTCACGTTTTCTCCTGACCTTCCCTGAGGCTGAGATGAATTCGTTAAAAAATAAATGGACAAGGGAAACTGTTGACAGATGAAAAAGTGGAAAAACCTGGCAAACGTGAGGACTAGGGCAGTCAAAGTGAACATCCCCGTGGTCGGATGGGGTGCGATCCCGCACCGGTGATGAGTACCGCACCATCCATGTGGTGTCATCACCAAGGAAGCAGGACCTAACTCCGGTCCTGAGAGTCACGTTTTACGAATGAGAGTCTGTGACTTTTCATAAAACCGTCGGGGACAAGACGAGACTGAAAGTGTAACAGCAGATGAGCTCCTGGAGCAGAGAGGAAAGAGACACCACAAAAAGCCAAGCGGGGTCTGCGGGTCGGACCTTAACGTGGGGTCCTGGGTGGCTGGACCGGTCACGGAGGGAAAACACGCGGGCGCCACGGGCGTCAGGTGCAGGCTTTCCAGTGGTCCGGAACAAGGCTAAGGGAGACGGCGCACACACGGGGAAACGCGCGCAGGCGACCCTGCGGCTTCCCCGTCTGTGAACTTGCCCTCTTGCTCAAGTTCACCTGTGACTACAAAATCATCGCCTGGGTGCTCTCCCCGCCGTCAGTGCGCACAGCTCTGAGGCCCAGGTGCGCCGCGCGGGGAAACGCCCCCGCCGCGCCCAGTGCGCCCGCGCTGACGCGCCTCGCCGTGACTCGACAGGTCCGAGAAGCCGCGCGACTGTTCGAGAAGAGGCGAGGCGTGGGCGGGCAGCGAAGGGCGCGATTGGTCGGCCCGCGGTGACGTGTTGGCGCGCGCCGGGAACGCCTCGCCGCGGCCGGGCGCGATTGGCTGGCCCGCAGTGACGTGTCGGGGCGCGCCGGAAACGCCCGGAAGGGGGTAGCGGTCGGGCCCGGCGGCTACGGATAAATGGCCCGGAGGCCGGGCGCCGGGATGCTGCTCCTCGGTGGGCACGGGCCGGCCGCGATTGTTGTTTGGGTTCTGTTCTCCGCGTCCCTTTGGCCTTGTTCGCCACGGACAGGAGGCTCAAGCTCTCGGCCTCCGCCGCCTTCCTCTCTCCTCGGCGGCTGCCCGGGCCTCTTGGAGGGGCCGGGTCGGGGACGCCGGGCGGGGGTCCGGCCGGGCCGCAGACCTCGGACGGCAGGGCGCCCGTGTCCCAGTACACCGGGGCTCTTGCTCCGCGGACGCAGCGCCGACAGCGCGACCACGGAGGGATTGAGGTGGGTCTCTGGTCGGTCCTCGATGGAGCGGTTCCCGCACACCCGCTCTGTGTCGCTGACCCCTGGAGCCAAGAGGCGCGTGCGAAGCTACAGGGGGAAGCCGAGCGAGCGGGTCCTGGGGAAGGAATTCTAGAATAGAGGAAATGAGGGTCGGGCGAGGTGAGGCGGGGGTTAGTAATGCTCTAACCCGAGGCCTGAGGGCAGGAGCGGGTGTGAGCCGTAGCCAGAGTGTCCCAGGCACCGGGACGCTCCCAGGAGCGGGGAGAGCTGCCGGGCGAGCCGGGAACGCCCTGGGGACGTGGACTCTGGGAGGGACCGGAGTTCCGAGAGTGGGTGCCTGATGGGAGGGGAGCCTGTGAGGCGTCCTGGGGACTTCAGTTTTTTCTCAGGTGCAGTGACCTCACTTTCTATACCCGTTTTCCACTGGTGAGTTAACTTCTTGCCCTTCCTCCTGGTCAACGCCAGGTTGAGTGTCATTAAGGAGTAAATTCTAAGTAAGACTCAATGCATCAGGGAGTTAGAGGGAGCAGGAGGGGACTGAATCGAATCTCTTCGGGTTAGTGCAGTTAATTAATGTGATTTAGCACCTGGTAACGGAGTTTTGTTTATGTCAACAAGTATATTCAGTAGATGAAATTGGGATTTAAAGTTCACCAAAGCTGTAACTTTCTCTGGCGATTGTATAAATTGAATATGAGGCGTCCTTATCAATATGAATCAAAATATGGATTAATGAAAACCTAAAATCGGGTTGAGCTTCATAAACTAGAAATTAAAATGACTGAAAAACAACCTTTTAATGGGGTTAATTCTGAAGGAGCTGGTACTTAAGACTAAGAGGCCCATTTTTTCTTTGGTAACAGACAAGAGTTTGTGAGGCTTTAGTCCCCTGTGGGGGCCCAGCTGACTTGGGTGTTTACAATGTGTGTTTCCTTTGATCACCTGTACGATATAAATCCTGGTGACTGAAATTCAGGACATTGTTGCTTTCCTCCTAATTTTTTCTAATTCTTGCAGGTGACGTTTTACTCTGACATCTGTGTTTTGGACACGTTCTTACAATGGAGTTCCCTGATTTGGGGAAGCACTGTTCAGAAAAAACATGCAAGCAGCTAGGTAAGCACTTTTAAGAGAACCTCAACAGAAAATGGGCGTTTTGTCTCTGCTTGCCGGGAGAACTGGCCATTGTCTTGGTTAGCTGATGCTCTTTGGGTCTTGGCCTTCGTGGTTCTTAGCGACGAGATGCTGGCCTGAGGTTAGCTGATGTTCTTTGGGTCTTTGCCTTCATGGTTCTTAGCGATGAGATGCTGGCCTGAGGCTGAGGTTCTGTACCGCCAGGTACGAGGCTGGTCGCCAGCACTGGGTGGACAGAAGAGCACTGCTCAAACCCTCGAAGCACCGCCTGAGCTGGGATCCCTTTGGAAAGGGTAGCTGTCCCGGTCCTGCAGTGTTGCTGACATTGTGAAATTCACGGATCCCAGTTATTTTATTCTCATGTAATACCTTGAGGATGTATTTGATAGGCGTAACATGAAGTCAGGGAAGGTAAATACTTGTTTAGTATGACGTACGATTCTTTTGTTCTAGTCTTTAAAACACTTTACTGTTTTTTTTTTTTTAGATTTTCTTCCGTTAAAATGTGACGCGTGTAAACAAGATTTCTGTAAAGATCATTTTACCTACGCTGCACATAAGTGTCCCCTTGCATTCACCAAGGTAATCGATCATACTTCGTTCTGAAGATTCTGATCCTCCCTCTCCAAAGCCTTGCTGCCCGAGATCGTGGACGCGAGCCCCACATAGTCGAAGCTCAGCTGGTGTGAAAGGAACCGTAAAGTCCGTTGCTCGGTCACACCAGCCTCGTTTCGGGCCCTCGGTAACCATGCATGGGCAGGGCAGGGAGGAGCGTCCACCTTCCCAGGAAGCTCAGGCTGCATAGCTCTAAAACCACAGGGTATTCTCGGGGGTTTCTGGAATCAGTTGTATCCAGACCTTCGATGCTTACTTAACACGTTAAAATGTTTAGTTCATTTTATTCAACACACCAAGGGAGAACCGCTCTATCTTCTTGGAGGGCTTGATGGGACCCGTTTGGGAGGAACTGTGCATGCTCTCTTTCGGGGTCACTTCGCAGCCTTGGCCTCCTGCCTCGGTGATTCAGATGGGACCTGGTGGAAACTGGGCTATGGCTGAGGGAAGCCGACTTAGGCGCCTAAGTCCAGAGGTGCGAGACCTGGGTTGTTGACGTTTCAGGGGGTCCCAATCTGAACTCATTTGTTTTGGGTGCTTCCGGGAGTGGTTTCCTGCGGTCTTTGGCCAGCACTCTACTGGTTCCCTGAGGTGGCAGGTTAGAGGTGCAGATGATGGCATTTCAGGCTTTGACCAGTGTCGGCTGTGGTCTGGACCTTCACTGATTGGCCGGGCAGGGGAGGGTGACTCATGTTTGCCCGGCACCAAGGACCAGGCCACACTGTGGTTTTGTTGACGTGACCTTCCCGTTTCCCTGGATAGGGTGGGTCTGCCTAGAGATGACTCAGCACTGCTTGCTTGCTTAACTCACCCGCTGGCCAGCTGCGGGAGCAGCCCCGGGTGGCTTCCCAGCTTGGCTCCCAGACGCTCTGGGGCTACCTGTCACTCGCCCGCGTCAGTGTCACCTCAGAGCGCTCCTTGGGTGAAGCTAGCTCAGCCCTGGCCCTGAGGGATGCCAACCATGCTAGGCGCTCCGCTGCTGGGTGCCCTGCTGGTTCCTTCCAGAGCCCCCCGTCCTGGGCTTGGCGGGTGGTGCTGAGCCTGAGAGCTCAGCTGGGCCACGTGCGCCTTGGCGGGTGACCACGTCTGAGGTGTGGGCAGGGAGGAAGCCCTGTGTGCATCGGGAGGGCTGCTGGCGGGCAGGGCCAGGGCTCCTCTCCGCTGGCGTTTGCCCCCCGGCAGCCCTGCCCACCCTGGAGGTGTCAGAGCAGCTTCTCCGCTCACCCCTACTGCTGGACAGACGGCCCTGCCATCCCGAGACCGGCCCTCTGGACTGCTCACCTGCTTCCCTCCTGGGTGGCCTTGCTGGCTCCCTTAGGGTCGTCTCTGCGGGCGGGTGACAGTCCGTTGTGCGTCGGTTCCCCTGGGCCCCCCAAGCTGGCTGACTGCGGCTCAGGCTGCCGTCGGCCCTCCCGTGATGGCGAGGCCAGCGTCTGTGCCGTCCCCGTGTGACTGCGCCCCGGCCCTTTCTGTCGTGTGCGTGCATCTCGGTTCTCTGATGAGCCCTGTCATCTTACGTTTGTTATTTTAGGATGTTCGGGTCCCGGTGTGCCCACTCTGTCACAGCCCTGTCCCAGTGAAGAAGGGGGAGATCCCCGATGTGGTGGTCGGTGCGCACATGGATGGAGAATGTCGGCGTCCCCCCGGGCAGGAGACGGCGAAGGTGAGGCAGGGCCGCGGGCGCCGCTTCCTCCTGGGGGAGAAGCGCCGTTATCCACTCAGGCTAGTTACTTACAATAGTTTTTGCGTAAAATTAAACCCTAGCAATAGTTAGTGACAGACAGGGAGGCCTGGCGTGCTGCAGTCCACGGGGTCGCAAAGAGTTGGACACGACTGAGCGGCTGAACTGAACAATTGTTCAGTGTTTTCCTGGATTATGAACGGCTTAGGTTTTCACAGTTCTACCAGCATATTTCCTCAATATCGGGGTCTACATTAGGATCTACTTTTGTTACAGGCATCTCACTATTTCTCCTGAGGTGGAAAGTTAGTGTGGTTTCTGGGAATCGCTGCCCACGTGCGCCTTTTTTCTGAGCTCCCCAGGAGACCCCAGCACGCGCGTCTGTCTGTCTGTCTGGAGCGGGCGGGTGCCGCCTGCGTTCCCCGTGGGCTGAGCCCAGCCTGTGTGCCATGTGTGCCTGTCCCGCGGGGGTTGCTGCCGGCCCGGCACCCTCGCTCCGGCAGTGCTCCTGGCGCTCGTGGGCGTTGGCGGTTTTCCCGCTTCTGCTGCTGCTCGGGGGCGCCCGTGAGCGACCGCTGTCCATGACCCAGTGTGGCAGCCTCGCAGACGGGGAGCCCTGGGCCTGCGCCCACTCTGGACCGCACTCTGCCGTGCTGGCCCTCCTAGACCGGCCTCCTTCCCCCTCAGGTTCCCTCCTCTGTATCCCCCGTGCGGGGGCTCTGTCCTGGGTCCTGATCAGTCTCAGGCTCCCTGGGGTCAGGGCAGCTCTGCTGTGGGGGTGGGGGGTGGGGGAGGGGGTCTCCTGGAGGCACAGCCTCTCCTGGCCCCCCGAGCCTCCAGTGCTGCGGTTTCTGAGCCTTTGGGGGGCCTGTGTCACAAGCAGGCTGCCTCTTGGCCCTCCGCACCAGCTCGCAGGGTTTGACGTCTGCTGAGTGCGTCCTGCTTGTCCATGAGCTTTCCCTAAAGTCGTGGTTGTTCCCTTTTATCTTTCACCAGTTTTGCGTTCATCCCCTTTCAGAACGTCTCTTTGTGGTCACTTTAGAACTTCAGGCAGAGTAGGAGCCGCCCTCTGTGGTCACCTCTGTGTCTGAGGAGCCCCGGGTTGGCCATGGCCTCAGCAGACGGCACGTGGTGGCCTGTCCCTCGCAAAGATGGGAGGCTCACCAGCCTCCTGCACATCCCCGTGCCCAGCCCCGTGCTGCGCGCTCCCCGGGCCGGCTCGGGTAGTCCTCTGGGATGCGGGCTGCGAGGCCCCCTGCTCTCAGCCTGCAGTGCGTCTCCAGGGCCCCGCTCCCTTGAGGCTGAGTCACCGTCTCCAGTGCTCCAACAGCTCCCTGCTTCCCACGCTCGGTGCAGGACAAAAACAATTAAGACAAATAACCTGGAGCAGGAGGAGGCGAAGCCCGCCCGGAGCCTCCACCCCAGGCCTTCTGATCAGACCGCCTGCCGCCCCGTGACCTCCCGGCCCTCAGCCCTGCGCCCAGCCCCAAGAACCCCACTCCGAGCCCCCACAGCCCCGTGTGCTCTGGCCCCAAGGCCCCCCACCGGTCCTGCTGCCCCGTTTGGGGCACTTGTGAGCCTCTGGAGCCTCTTGTAAAACCTCCCTGCCTTCCCGAGACCACGGTCTGCCCATGCCCTCCCCAGGTGGCCGGGCCCCCCTCCTGGTGGCCGCGCATGCTCGGTCTCCGCCCGCCGGCTCCTTGCTGTCCAGTGCTCGGTCACTGCCTGCCTTGGTGGAGGGCCGCCCCCAGGCTGCCGACCCTGCCTCCCCCATTGCCAGCTGCACAGTTGGGAGTGCCCGGCAGTTTATAGCACCCAGAGACCACCCCCCCCCTCCCCGACGGAGCACAGCCGCCCCGTCCCCGGGGCCCCCCTGGCTCCCCTCAGGCCGCGTGCGTGGCCGTCTCTCCCTGACCCTGTCTGCCCCCACCCCATCTCGTTTCTCTCAGTGGGAGCACCCCCAAGCATCCCACATGAGTCCCCAGCTTAAAGTGCTAGCTTTGTGTCTGTCATCTGTTAAAAAGTTTCCTTAATTAGCATTCTTAATCAGTATTTTTCTGTTTACCTGACAAACCTCAGTGGAAGCCCGGCGCCTTCGTACTGTTGAGCTAAAACTGTCTCTGGTTTGAGTGTTGAGGGTCTTACTCGGGGGCTGGCTGATTGCTCAGCGAGGCGGTTGGTGCATTGGAGTGACTTCTGATTTCACAGGTGTTTACGTTCCGCTGCTCCAGAGAGGGCTGCAGGAGGAGGGAGATGCTGCGGGTGGCGTGTGAGGAGTGCCGCGGCAGCTTCTGCCTCCAGCACAGACACCCTCTGGACCATGGCTGCGCCCGTGGAGGCCACCCCGCCAGCTCAGCCGGGTGAGGACGGCCTCACTCAGCCTGCGCATGGGGACCACCTGGACCGGGAATTGGGTCCCACGCTTGGCCATGGGGGTGGAATATCCACTGTGGGGTTTGGGTGAATGTGATCTAAACTAAAAGTGGATCCAGAATTGAAGCTGGACTCTAGTCGTCGTTTGCTGGAACCTCAGTTCTGAAGCTAGAAGCCGCGTTCATGGTGCAGGCGAGGGCGGGCTCCTTTCCGGGGCCGCGGGGAGGGTCTGCCTGGGCGCCCCCATCGTGGAGAGTGGTCCCCATCTCCCTGGGGCCCCCTGGCCTCTGCCTCCCCTAGCGTTGTCTCTGTGCGGTGGTCGCTAAGTGTCCCCTTGGCAGCCCCGCAGTCTGTGGGGCCGGACAGTGACCCCCCACGCTGTGAGCTCGGCTGCCACCCCGCCAGCCGCCTGCCCTCCCCGTGGGCCTGGGGGTTGTGGTGGCGGCCGGGCCCCTTGGGAACATGGCGTGTCCGCCCCCAACTGCTGCAGGAGGAGTGGAAGCCAGGTCCCCTGCCGCCGTCTCTGACCGTCTCCCGTGTTGTCTGCCTGAGCCAGGCGGAGGGTCCTCTTGTCCCTGCGCGTGTGGCCTCCATGCTAGAGGTGAGGAGTTGGCGGAATGCTGACCTGAGCCTTCCCCACAGGTGCTCGGATTCCGGGCCATCGGGGGCTTCCCGCGAGGGGCCAGGCAGCTGGCTGGCCCGGTGCTTCAGGTACGGCCCGGGACAGGCTGGGGGGACGGTCACGCCGAGCGCTCACGGCGGGGCTCCTGCCTGCCCGCTGGGGCTCCGCAGCCCGTCCCAGCTAGACGGCGGAGGGGGCGCACGCCTGCCTGCAGGCTCCTCAGCCCCGGGGTGACCCTGAGAGACACTGCACAGCTGCGGTCTGAAGGCCTGTGTGTGGTGAATGTTTTGTACGTGATCACCGTTTGGAGTTAATCCAGACAAATCTAAAAACATAAGCTGTTTTCTTCTCTTTCAGATTCAAAGTAAAGCCATGACGTGACCGATCCTGCCCAGACTGGCCTGTTCTCGTACGGTACCTGCACTTTGCGGGTGACTTCATGCTCCAGCAGGTCCCTGCTTCCCACGCGAGCAGGTCTGGCCTGGGTGTCACTCAAGGGGCTTCTGTCACTCAAACCATCGACAGCGGGTCACACGACATCTTCCCCTGTGGCTGCTGTGGTGATCGGCCATCCGAGCCCAGGTGGAGGGGGACCGCCTCCCCCGTAGGGGTCTTGTCCAGGTGGCCCACCGCTCCTGCTGCACTGGGAGGACAGCCGTGACCCTCTGACTGCAGGCGTTGCGGTGACGCCAGGAGAGCCCTCGTCTCGTGGGGCCTCAGGAGCCAGGAAACCCGATGGAGAGGATGCCGTCCGGTTGGGTCCCCATCATGAGCCACGGGGCACACAGCCTGGATGCCAGACAAAAACCCGCGCAGCCACCCCTTGTTTTCTGGGTCTAGAGCCTCAGGATATGATGGAGGGGGCGGTGTGTTGGGTTCCCAGTCTGCAGGTGGGTGATGCGGCTGTTTGTGGCCTCATCTGATTAGTGGTGGCAGGTCTAGGCCGCTGGCTCTCCAGAGGTGCCAGGGTTGCCCCCGCCCCCGCTGCGTTCCTGACACCGTGGGTCTCGGGGCTATGCGCATGAAGCACTTCCTGGGGTTCAGGTCCACTGGCGGTCACTAGCTGGTGTTCGGAAGCACTGGTGAGTGTCAGGAACTTGAGTGTGTGTTTCTCAACTGCAAGGTTCATGACATCTGTACACAGATCAGGTCTTTCTCAGGAGAGGTTAATGTCCAAACTGAGACTCGGTAGCGCTGGATTTTGAAGACAACACCAAAAAAGAAAAAAAATCTCGTTAAAAATATTTACAGGTTGAAATAGTATTTTGGATACAATGGATTAAATAAAGTATTAAAATGAATTTACTTGTTTTTGTTTTGTGTTTTAATTGTGGCTACTAGGAATTTTAAAAGTAGGTAGAGCTCGCGTCATATTTCTCTTAGCACTATTCTTGATCATCCAAACTAAAGGACAAAAATATGCCACATTATTTTTCAACTTACACCAGTGCACTCATGTTTCTGAGCTGTGATTGGAATGTTTAAGTGTGTTTAAGACCTTTCTGAGAAGTTAGCATTTTCCTGAAGGCCCCGTGTGAAGAGACATTGGAATGGCACAGAAGGGTAAAGGCCAGGAAAGCAGACATCTGCTGGGCAGTCCCTGTCACCGTTTACAGAGGTCACGGTCCCCCGGGGCCTGGGCATGTCGCTGCCCCCAGGCTTGGTTGCTTGGGGAGGGCCGTGTTTCAGAGCTTGGTGAGAGGACCCGAGGGGGCATCCAGGACGTCACACCAACTTCCCCGTCAGTTTCCCCACACCCCCAGCAGCTGTTTCACCGGTTCAGTTCATGGGATGCAAACATGGTGTCAGCGGGTCTGCCTTGATGAGCAGAGCTGAGCATTAGTTCTGAGAATTCCTTGTGGACATGATCACATCCCAAAGGATGGGGGAGTCACGAGTGCATTTTAAACTTTTGTAGGAAGTGCTGGTATTGAGAGAGTTCTGAGTGCCCCTTTTACGTGTCACAGGTCTGCGTGCGTTTTTGAGAGAAGGCTGCCTCAGCTGCTGGGAGCGACCTTGAGCACACTGATGCTGGCCGTGGTTTCTTCACCTGGGATGGGGCGAGGCTGGCGCTCAGCCTCAGAGGTGCCCGAGGCGCAGGGGTCGCCAGGTGTGCAGACTCTGCCGGGCCTCAGTGCCCGGCGCTGGGCCCACCACCGCCCCGCTGCAGGAGGAGGGTCAGGCCGGCCTTCTCAGCAAGTCCGTGTGTCTCTCGGGAGCGTGTGGGGGAAGGGAGAGCCTGGGGCCGCTGAGCGCCGTGGGCAGGGCCGGGCTGCCTGCCCAGCGCCCCGTGACCAGTGACCAGTCCAGCCGGCAAGGCTGCCGTGTCAGACGTGCCCACGAGGTGTCACCAGAGGGCCTCTGAGAAGCAGGGGGCGGGCGACTGGGACCTTCATTCCTGCAGGAAACCAAGTCCAGGCGCCAGGAGGGGCGCGACCAGTCCATCAGCCCCAGGTCAATGTTTGCGGGTCGTCTGTGTTCAAAGGGATTGGGGTTTGCTTAAGTGTATTTTTAAAATTAATTTTTATTGGATTTACCTGCTTTACAATGTTGTGTCTCTACTCTGCAGCAAAGTGAGTCAGCTCTGCGTATACACACGTCCTCTGTTCTGGATTTCCCTCCCAGCTGGGTTACCACGGGGCCCTCAGTGGCATTTCCCCGCGCTGGGCAGGAGGTTCTCATCAGCCGCCTGTCAGACGTCCTGTGGCGAGCGCGTGCATGTCCGCCCCCACCTCGCAGTCCTGGCCGCCACCCCTTCCCCCTTGGTATCCATGTTTGTTCTTGACCAGGCTTCCACATTCATTCTTCGTGGCAATGCTGCAGCCTAATCTGGAAGGTGGGTTCTGAAGTGAGTTTCTGAGCTGGTTATGAGTGGATGGGAACTCCAAGCCTCCAGTGGGCAAGCACGAATCTCCTGTCCACGATCTTTGATATCAGAGCTGAGAACTTCACCCTTAGTCTCTAAGTGCATCCACTTTTGAACATGCAGAGGCCTGTGGCGAGGTTAACACTTTCATGGAGTGAGATTATCCCAGCTTTTTCCCATCACATCTCCCCACACTCCCCATCCATCCAACCTCAGGCCGCCCTGCTTCTTTATCCCATAAGTACCCTGGGCCCCTTGCCTTCGTGGAGGTGGAGCTGAGGTTTGTTCTTCCGTCTCCCTGCTTGGCTGATTTCCTGCAGACCTCAGCGTGTTGGCTAGCTGTGCTTCCGGCAAAGTGAGCCTGGTCCGGCAGTAGTTGGAGCAGTCCATCCTCAGATCCACAGGGCTCTGTTGGGTGGGTGTGTCAGCAACCCAGTGCACACTGATGGTGGTGGTTTTTCTTGCTTTTCTATCCCACTGTTTGTCTCCTGTGTATGTAGCTATTTTCTGTTGACTAGCGGTCATGCTATATGAGCAATTACAATCTGGGGTGTGGGACTTGATAATCTTCTAAACTTGATCTTTTCTTCTTTCAGCCCACAAGCGGCACCAACAATAAATCCTGAATCACTTAAATGCAGTTTCAGAAATTGAGATGAATTCAAGGTGGATTTTATGCATTGCCTGCAAGAGCTGGTCTCTCTTTATATTCATGCCTACAGTGTAGCTTTTCAGGATTTCAACCCAAAGATGAGACACTTACAAGAACGCTTCCTCTTGGCAGCCCTAAGCCTGCAAAGCTGACAAAATCTTTGTTCACATTCTCAGCCTTTCAACTGTTTTGTTTCTTCCAGAACTGAGTGAAAAATGGCTCCAACCAGAAGGCTTACTTCTCTAGGTTTCTCTTCCCCTTATTTTTTGGCTTCATGTCATCTATCTATCTATCTATCTATATGTCTTGTTTTATATATATATATATACATATACATATATATGTATATATATATATAAAACCATGTTTTTCAGCTATTTTCAATGGAAGGCTTTCTGGGGATCACCTCTTCAGTTTCCCAACCAAGCTCTACTGCTTAGGGTGGCAGTAAAGCCAATCTACTGACACTGGGTTGTGGTGAAGGAAAATGCAGCGTTTGTTGCAGGCGCCAAGCAAGGAGTCCAGGCAGCTGGTGCTTAAAAGACCTGAATTCCCTGAAGGCTTTCAGGGAAAGGTTTGTAAAGACAGTGAGGGAGAGGGTTGTGGGGTGGGTGATCAGCTCGTGGACATTCTTCTGATTGGTTGGTGGTGACGTAATCAGGACTCAGCATCCTCAGTACCCCAACCAGTCTGGGTCTGCGTGCTTGTGGGCAGCACACAGCTCAATTCCGTCAACTGCCGGGGCTTTCAGCAGCTACAAAATAGCTAACAGGACATGGCTCAGAATATTACCTATAGCTCTTGAAGGGAACTAAAGGTCCTTGACTTTGTTTAACGGCTATTATTATTTCATCTTGCTTGAATGCTTTCCTTTCTGCATTTTCTGACTTCTCAGATTAAAGCTATTCATTTTTAAAGTTTTTCTACAGACAAAATGTAGGCAGTGGACATGGAATGAGGGAGTCTTGTCCTAGGAATGTCCCGTAGGGTCCTGCTCACTGACAGGCCTAGGGGACTGAGGCTTTTCTACAGACAAGAGGCAGGTGGAGGACATGGGGTGGGTAAGTGGCTGGAGTCTCTTCCCTTCCAGGAAGGCTCCATAGGGTCCTGTTGGGTTACAATACACAATAAACATATTTGTATTTTATACTCTATATTATTTAAGCTTGTATGTAGATGAGAACTTCATTTTTCAGTGATCATGAAGCCAGTTAGAGCAGCTTGAAAACGGAATGGTTCTTCCTGGAGTCGGTAAATTTGAACATGCTTATACCGGTGGCCCAGTCTCCTTATGTGCATGAGAGGCAAGCAAGGTGTCTTATACAATTAGAAACAAGTTAGTTGTCTGTAGAAAGTGAAACTAGAAAGTCCTGGCTTGCTGCCCTATCTTCCACCCCAAGAATCCCCCTTGATGGCACAACCCTGTCTAGCTGTCCCCACCTCACTGTCCCCAGCTTAGAAGTCTGCCGAACCAGCGGTGGGCGAGACTGTTTAATATTTCTAAGAGCCGAAAAATGATTTAACTCGTGGTTGGTTTCATCAGCGTGGCGCCGCCTCAGACTTCAGACGCCCGGGCGGTCGGGCCCGCATCCACTTTTATCCTCTCTCCAGGCGACCTAACCTGGGTTTACAGGTGTCTGCAGACACACCGCTGCACCGACAACTTGGCGAGCAGGCGCAACGCTGTGAGCGGGGAAGTGGAGGTGGTATCAGCAGAAACGACAGGACGGGCTGTTCCCCTGCGCCCACGTTCTGCTCTATGGACACAGCGGGCACAGGCACGGTGACACACCACGTCCCAAACAAGCACCCTCGAGCAAAGCTCCCCTCAAGCTTCAAAACTCCCAGTTCACACACGGTGACGTCCAAGTTCAAGAAGTGACTGCGGCCCCCACCCGAAGCCCGGGTATGGCAGACCCCAGGAGACCAGGCCCCCGGGCGAGGGTGGGGGACAATCTCGCAATCCTGCGCCCACTTTAAGTGACAACAGTTAAAATCTACATCCTGCTTGAGACTAATTCTCGTGGACCGACCTGCGCTGTCCGCTTTGAGCCGGGGAACCTGCCGGCGCCACCCGCGAAGCCGGAACGCGGAGGGTTGCCAGGCAACCGGCGGCTCCCGGCGCCCAACAGTGACGCCATCGGCCCCACCTCATCCCACGCGGCCGCCCCTCTCCATTGGCCAGAGAGGAGACGGAGGCGTGCCTCGACCAATAGGCGGCGCCGCTCCGGGGGGCGGGACCGCGTTACCTGGGCGTCGCGTCTGCCGGAAGCCAGCGTCGACGGCCACGCGCAGGTAGGCGAGTGTGGCGTACTGAGGGGTAGGGGGTCCCTGCGTGGGCGCGGGGCCTGAGCGGCCGTCGGGGATGCGCGGGGACCTGGCAGTCTTCCTTTCGGCGGCCTGCCGAGGGCGCGGGGACCAGGGCGCCGGCCGCGCCGGGGGTCCCCGCAGCCCCCTGGGTGAGTTCCGCGTGTTCTCGCGGCTCTAGTCAGAAACAGCTCGGAGCCAGCGAGGTCGCCTGAGGCGGGTGGGACGGCGGTGCTTGTGAGGACAGAAGACTCTGCGCAGCGCGGCGGGGAGACGTGGGGCGGGGCGCAGGGCCGAGGCGGGGAGGGAAGCCCCAGGGAGGGTCCCCGCGGAGGTGGGCCTAACCCGGCCTAGGTATTTCACGCACCCTGCCGAAGGAGGCGTCGGAAACGGCCTGGAGGGGCAGGGGCGGAGAACGGTCGGAGAATTTTGAATGATTCGGGAGGAGGGGCGGTGCAGGTCCACTTCTGGGTGTGCTTCGGGAGTGGGGCCAGCGGGGTTCACCGTGGGACGGCCGGGTGTTTGCGAAAGAGGAGTTGGGGGTGACACCAGGGTTTTGGGCTTGAGCTGAAATCTGCATTTTACCAGATGGCCTTTGATTGAGGGGACAGACCTTGCCAGGGAGATCAGGTTTGTGGAGGATGATGGGCAGTGTGGATTTGACACGTCTTCTGTGAGACAGCGTGTGTATCGGTGATACACAAGGGTTGGCAGCGTGGTAGTGCGGCTCAGTGAGAAGCGTGGGCGTCATCAGCCCCTGGCTGGTATTTAAAGCCGCAGGGCTAGGTGAGATGGGGGAGTGAGAGTCAGTAGAGAAGGAGGGAGGCCTGAGCTGGGGGCCCTTGAGCATCCGCGGGCAGGGAGGTGGGAGGAAGGCCAGAGAGTGGCGCGGGGAGGGGGGTTGGAAAACGGAAGGAGGGGGCCGTTGGGAAGAGGGGCAGGTTGTGGCAGATACTGCAGTGAGGTCAGTGCATCCAGTCAGGGATGAGCAAAGCCGCACTGGACTTGGCGTAATCGGTGAGGCCCCATTTTAATCGACAGTGTCTATTGCGGCAGACGGAAAGTCGTGCAAACTCGCCTTGGATTTATGCAGGGAGAGGGTGTTTTAAAGGGAGGGTGGGGGGTGCAGGGGTGGCACCCTGAAGAGAGGCATGGAGCTGGAGAATTGCAGTGAGCAGACTCAGGCCTCCTTCTGAGGGAGGAGACTTCTGCCCTCCCACTCCCCCCGACACACAGAGGTCCTGTCTTCAGATGTTGGCAGGACCCTCTTGGTAGCCTTCAGTTTTCTCAGGCAGGAGCTTTTTAGGGGGGCCAGAGTCACTGTAAGTAGTCACTGGTGGCTCAGCTGGTAAGAATCCACTTGTGATGCAGGAGACCCGTGTTCGATCCCTGGGAGGGGAAGATCCCCTGGAGAAGGGAAAGGCAACCCACGCCAGTATTCTTTCCTGGAGAATTCCATGGACAGAGGAGACTGGCGGGCTACAGTCCATGGGGTTGCAAAGAGTCGGACATGACTAAGCACAACATAGAACAGAGTCACTGTAAAGATGCTGCCTTGAGCTGCTAGAAACTGTTTTCAAGTCTTTACAGGCCCAGGTTGAGGCCCGATGTGGGAGGGCTCAGAGGAGGCTGGCCAGGGTTTGGTCGGGAGAGGCTGTTAGCAGATGGGTGTCATTAGTGGTCTCAGTTAGAGCCTTCTGGCCAAGTCAGGTGGCCGCCTGATGAGGGAGTGGCTGGGAGGAGAAAGAAGCGGTGCCAGTGGGCAGCTCCTGAGGGTTTTCTTGTAGAAAACAGCGGAAACAGGGTGGAGAGCGTGTGGAATCAAGAGTTTTCAGACGTGGGACCTCATGGTTGACGCTGTAGAAGAGAAGGTCAACCCATGGGGGAAGGGAATTGTTTAGTGCCACGGAGGCCCCTGGAGTCAGAGCCCATAGAGGTTTGGGTTTTCCACTGTAGGGGGTCCGTGGGGCACTTCTGTAAGCTCAGTGATCCATCAGGAATCAGCAGAGGAGGGGAGGGTGTGTTGGAGGTCTGAGAGCCTGTGAGGCGAGAGGATGAACTGGTCAGCTGGGTGCGTGGCCGCAGTTGGGAAGCAGGCTTTGCTGGGCATCCCTGGGGGCGAATGTGACGAGAGACCAATCAGCTTGGTCCTGGGGCATCTCTGGCCAGGCAGGAGTAGGAACTAGAGTTGGGGTAATGAGCAGGGAGCTGAGCGTGTCTAGAGAGGCATGATTGTAATGAGGTAGGAGCAGGCACGAGAGAGGTGAGGGGCCTTAGAACATGTGGGGACGTGTGGAGGCAGCGGACCACATGTCCTGGCAAGGCTAGAGAGTCCCTGAGCCCCAGGGCACCCAGAGGGCCTGGCTGGCAAGATTCGAGGTGGGCTCACAGGGGGGATGCAGGGTTACAGGTTTTAGGTCACGGGAGGGGGGCCGTGGGTTCAGGGAGCAGAAGCTGGAGGCCTTTCATCTGGGCGGGGTTCAGCATGGTCCGGGTCAGGAGGATGGAGCACGGCCGTGTCCCGAGTGCAGGAGCTGGGGCTCTGGGTGCTGGTTCCTGTGGATTCCTTCCGGAGGGCCTCCCTGGGTCTGCCAGCTCCCATCAGAGGTGACTTAGATGCGCCAGGTGAGAGGGGACCTCAGGGGCTACGAGTGATGCTTTCAGATTTTGAAAAGGATCTTTTTGCCCTGAGGTGGATTTATTTTTTTAAGGTCTGGTGGGTTTTCTTTTCAGCGCAGAGCGGGTCAGCCTCAGCCTGTTGGCGCTGCCTGGTCCTCACGGGCGACTGCGGCCCACCCAGCACTTTGCTGTCCTCCTCCTGTTGGTGGGTTATTCGCTTGTTTCACTGAACAGTTTTGAGCTGATGTCTTAGAATGTCCTCTTTTTGGCTACACTGAGTGTCTCGTGGGATTTTAGTTTTCTGACCAGGGATTGAACCCGGACCCTCAGCAGCAAAAGTGCAGAGTGCTAACCAATGGGTCACCAGGGAATTCCCCCAAAATGTCTTTTCTTTTATTGTAGAAATTGCTGGAAAATAAAAAGGAAAAAGAATTCTTTTAATTCTGTCCCCTAAAATGCTAATGTCTTAATGTATTTCCTTCTGGTTTTCTCTTTTGTGCATATCTCTGTACAGTTGTCCCTACAGACGAGGGTCGTGTTATGCGTACTCTGGTATATAGCCCGTCCTTCCACTCTATGTTGTGTCATGAGCACCCACTCAAGGAGGAAGCAGTGGATCACAGGTGTTGGTGGATGTACCGGCGAGCTCCTTGGCTGCCAGCATCATCTGTTTCACAGTCTGCCACTGGACATTTACTGTGTTGTCCACTTTGTAGTGTTAGAGGTGGTATCATCCTTTATATCATGTCATTATCATCCTTACATAAATCTCTGTCTATGATTATTTCATTAGGGTGAGTTCCTTCACTTGGAATTACTGGGCCAAAGCATTTGATTAAATGTTACAAAAGATTCATATTACCTTGAGGATGGCTGTACCAACTTACTCCCCATCTGCAGGGCGTGGTCATGTCCTTTTCATCATCCTCCGGCTAATGCTGAGTAACGTAATTTAAAAAATCTTTGTAAAAGACGTTTAATCTGTCAGATTAAGTCAGTGATGTGTGCGTATGGCCCAGAAACTCGGTGGTCGTGGACCTTAACATAAGCCAGCAGGCAGCTGCTCCTCAGAGGCGAGCAGTGTCGTCTCCCCACTGCTTCTCCTGGATATTCTACATAGTAGGCAGACTGGGTGACTTTCTTTTTCTTTTGATTCACCGATTTTAGGCCCAGTCTGTTGATTCCCCCTGAGAGGTGGCCTCAGTGTCCTCACGTCCTGTCCCGCGGTCACAGGAAGTACGAGGCACCTGCAACAGGGCCCGGCGCACGGGAAGCTCTGGGTGAGCGCTGGTTTCAGTGGTGACCACAAGGACAATTAGCTTTACCACCCACCCCTCCAGAGCCTCCCCACCACCAAGTACAGGAAATCTTAAGTAGGTGTTGCTTGTAGAAATTAATCTGAGTCACTGGGATTTTTGCAGAAAGGCCTGTAAGGAAAGAACCCCAGTAAAGGGTCTTTTTGCTGTGACACCGCGATGCCAGGCCACCCGTGATGGTCGGTGGGCAGTCAGGGCGGGGAGGCCCCACCTGGCTGGGGGACGCGAGGAGCGCCTTTGACGCTGCAGCAGTGTTTGCCCGCATGGTGGGGGGAGGAGACGGATTTTCCCCTTCATTTAGTCCCCTACAAATCGCACCGAGGCTTTAATGTCTTTTCACTTACAGCAAATAACGGGATTAGCAGGTTTTTTAAAGTTATTCACGGGGGTGTGACCATGACCACAGCCTACTTTTGGGACATGTTTCTTCTTCGAGGAAGCCTGGGATCAGTGCTCACCCGCCCTGCCCCCTTCGCCAGCCCCAGACTCCCACGTGGGTCTCTGTCTCTGTCATTCACTTATTCTGAACACTTCATGTACACGGAACTATGCCGTCTGGTTTTCCACGACAGGCTTCCCTCACACGAACCTTTCACGGTTCGTCCATGTTATAGCAGGCATCACTGCTTCCTTTCTGGCTGAATAATCGTTCATCTGTCAGTGGTAGGCCATCTTGGATGCTTCCCCGTTGTGGATAACTGTGACTTGCTGCTGCCAACAGCCGTGCTCAGAGTTCACGTGGATCTGCTCATTTCGCTGAGTACGTCTGTCTGTATGTCGTCTGGGGCCACGTGGCTGTGTGACTTGCTGAGGAACCAGCAGACTGTTGCACAGAGTGGCCACACCGCCTTCTGCCCGCCAGCAGTGACGAGTGGGCCAGTCTTCACATCGTCACCGACACTTCCCACAGTCGGTCTGATGTCAGCTGTCCTCGTGCTTAGGAACGGTGTCGTTTCATTTGGGTTTCCCTAATGAGGACCAGTACTGAGCTCCTTCATGGCTTCCTGTCCATTTGTATCTCTTCTTTGGGGAACTGTCTGTTCAAATCCTTTGTCCATTTTTAAAGTGGGTTGTCAGCCTTTTTTATTGAGTTATGAGCCCTTCCTTCATTCTGGATACAAGTCTTCTGTCAGATATGAATTGCAAACATCTCCAGTTCTGTCGGTTGTCATTTTACTTTGTGGCTGACATCACTTACAACACAGAATCTTCAATTCTGACACATTCAGTTTCTCTTTTTTCTTCTGCTTGTGTTTTTGGTGTCATGATGAAGAAGCTGTTGCCTAATCCAAGGTCATGAACTTTTGCGTGTGTGTGTGCTAAGTCACTTCAGTTGTGTCCGATTCTTTTCGACCCCGTGGACTGTAGCCCGCCAGGTTCCTCTGTCCGTGAATTCTCCAGGCAAGAATACTGGAATGGGTTATTATGCCCTCCTCCAGGGGATCTTCCTGACCCAGTAATCGAACCTGTGTCTCTCACATCTCCTGCATTGGCAGGTGGGTTCTTTACCACTAGCGCCACCTGTGAAATTTTACTTCTGTATTTTCTGAGAGTTTTGTAGTTTCAGCTCTACATTTAGGTTCTGACCCATTGTGAGTAGTGATTTCTGTATGGCGTGAGGTAGGGGCCCCATTCCATTCTACATGTGGCTGTCCAGAAGTCCCAGTGCCACTTGTTGAAAAGACTGTTCTTCCCACTGAATCATTGTGGCCCCTTGTTGACCATAAATGTAAGGAAATGTCATTTCCTACAGCAAATATTCCTTGTCTCAAAGGTCTGCATCACCATCTCTTGGGACTATTAAAAGAAACCTTTATATAGTATGGAAAAGACTTTTCTCCCCATTTTTAGCAAATAGACTTAGTGATTAAGCTTTTTAATGATAACTCAGAATGAATACAGATTTAACTTAACTTACATGGTAACTGGTGTGTAAATATTTGCTAAACTTCTCTTGCTTCTCCAGCAGGGTAATTGGCTTGCAGAGCCCTTTGTCTTTTCAGAGCCCTGGGTCAACAGTCTCATTCTTTCAAGATTTCTTACTACACTAATTGGACCCTGTAGCCTCTGGCTTGGGGTACTTTCTTAAGATAAGGCTGAATTTTGCGCCGGCAGTTTTCCGATTGCACGGTGGTAAGATTCTCCTGGTGTGCTGGAGTCGTCGTGGACCCTAGAGGGGCAGAGGGCCTGCCACTCTGGCTCCGTGTTGTCTCGCCTGTGGCCTGTGACTGTCTGGCTTGGTCGTGGGTGCAGCTTGGTACCGTGGTTCCACTTTCCTCTCCAGATGGGGAATCTTAAGGTGCTCTGGCATTTTTTTTTATAGAGAGTGGGTTCTGGGTCCTTTCCGTTACAGTCACCCTCTTCATAATCGCCACTTTCCATAGCCCTTTCCTTCATCCTGTTTTTGTTTGCATCACATCATCCTCGTTTCCTGACCTGTGTGTCTCTCCCATCAGAACGTGAGCGCTCAGGAGCAGGTCCTCTGGGCCGCGTGGTCCAGTCTGGAGCAGCCCCTGCACCTGGTCAGCACCTGTGGGGGGGGGTGCCTGCCTGGGGGGCTGCTGGTGACCTGGGCACGTCCTCCCTGCTGATGTCGTGGTGGCGTCTGTTCACCTGCGTTGCACTGAGCCCTCAGTGAGACTGACGCCTTGGGAGGGGCCCCGAGGGCAGGGCAGGGCAGGCAGATGGCCCCTCGGACGGCACCTGGCCTGGGGCCTTGGCACATTGCTCACACCCCCTCTGTCCATGTGGCCCCGCAGAGAGGCCCCTGCCGCCGTCCGTGTCTGCTGCACCTCCTGGCACCTTCTCACCCACCCGCTGTGTTTCTTGGCAGCGTCTGTCTCTGTAAAAGCATTGACCTGGTCACTCAAATGAGCCTGGACTTCACACTCGAAGGGAAGCTTCACGGGTCAAGGCTCTTATTTCCCTTGCTCTTTGCCCTGTGTTCGGCCTCCAGCATGCCTGGCACAGAACCGGCCCTCGATAAACACTTGTGGAATGAGTGAGTTACATGTTTGAGCCTCTGTGCTGGAGTCCAAAGTGTATTCTGGTGTCCGAGGAAGAAGGCATTGGGTTTGTGTCCGTTCCCATGCAGATAGATGTCCGAAATGAAAGCACCTCTATTATAGAGACGCAGTGTATGTGCTGTGTGTGGGTATAAAATGTACATGTTACGTGCTTATGTCTATATAGTAATCTATATACACATATAAAGATATACATATAAATGAAGCCAGGGGGATGAGTTTAGGATAAATAATACAAAATACGTTCTTGTAATTTGTTAGAATAAAAGTTGATACTAGTAGGACTTGTAAAAAGAGTTTTAAAGGACTAGTATTTTTTTAAAAATGAAGTTTTTCAAGTGTAAAACCTTGATAAAAAGCAAAATAAAACTGAGCTGCAGGGTTAGGGAGAGTCCCTTGCAGTCCCACCCTAGGTATAAAGGTGAAGGTTTGGTTGTATCCATCAGACGTTTGCCTGTAAGTCCATGTGTAGCTTTCTCTGTTGTTGTTTTGTACATGTAACTGCAGACCATCCTAGCATTCTGTCCCACCTACATTTGTAACACTGCTAATGGGTTTCAGTTATTGGGAGGGATTCTCTCTCCTGGTTTCTGCTGACCTACTCACCCCCTGTTTGATCAACGTGTGAGGAGGAGCGTGTGTGTGTGTGTGTATGTACACACTCATCCCCTGCTTCATGAACGTGTGAGGAGGAGCGTGTGTGTGTATGTACACACTCATCCCCTGCTTGATCAGCATGTGAGGAGGAGTGTGTGTGTGTGTGTGTATGTACACACTCATCCCCTGCTTCATGAACGTGTGAGGAGGAGCGTGTGTGTGTGTATGTACACACTCATTCCCTGCTTGATCAGCGTGTGAGGAGGAGCATGTGTGTGTGTGTGTGTATATATACACACTCATCCCCTGCTTGATCAGCGTGTGAAGAGGAGCGTGTGTGTGTATGTGCACACTCATCCCCTGCTTGATGAACGTGTGAGGAGGAGCGTGTGTGTGTGTGTGTATGTACACACTCATCCCTGCTTGATGAACGTGTAAGGAGGAGCGTGTGTGTGTGTGTGTATGTACACACTCATCCCATGCTTGATCAGCATGTGAGGAGGAGCGTGTGTGTGTGTGTGTGTATGTGCACACTCATCCCCTGCTTGATGAACGTGTGAGGAGGAGCGTGTGTGTGTGTGTGTGTGTGTATGTACACACTCATCCCTGCTTGAACGTGTGAAGAGGAGCTTGTGTGTGTGTGTGTGTGTATGTGCACACTCATCCCTGCTTGATGAACGTGTGTGGGGAGGAGCATGTGTGTATGTACACACTCATCCCTGCTTGATGAACATGTAAAGAGGAGCGTGTGTGTGTGTGTGTATGTACACACTCATCCCCTGCTTGATGAATGTGTGAGGAGGAGTGTGTGTGTGTATGTACACACTCATCCCTGCTTGAACGTGTGAAGAGGAGCTTGTGTGTGTGTGTGTGTATGTACACACTCATCCCTGCTTGATGAACGTGTGTGGGGAGGAGCATGTGTGTATGTACACACTCATCCCTGCTTGATGAACATGTGAAGAGGAGCTTGTGTGTGTGTGTGTGTATGTACACACTCATCCCTGCTTGATGAACGTGTGTGGGGAGGAGCATGTGTGTATGTACACACTCATCCCTGCTTGATGAACATGTGAAGAGGAGCGTGTGTGTGTGTGTGTGTATGTATACACTCACCCCTGCTTGATGAATGTGTGAGGAGGAGTGTGTGTGTGTATGTACACACTCATCCCTGCTTGATGAACGTGTGAAGAGGAGCGTGTGTGTGTGTGTGTGTGTGTGTGTACACATTCATCCCCTGCTTGATGAATGTGTGAGGAGGAGTGTGTGTGTGTGTGTATGTGCACACTCATCCCTGCTTGATGAATGTGTGAGGAGGAGCGTGTGTGTGTGTGTGTGTACACACTCATCCCCTGCTTGATCAGCATGTGAGGAGGTGCGTGTGTGTGTTTGTATGTGCACACTCATCCCTGCTTGATGAACGTGTGAAGAGGAGCTTGTGTGTGTGTGTATGTACACACTCATCTCTGCTTGATGAACATGTGAGGAGGAGCGTGTGTGTGTGTGTGTGTGTGTGTATGTACACACTCATCCCCTGCTTAATCAGCATGTGAGGAGGAGCGTGTGTGTGTTTGTATGTGCACACTCATCCCTGCTTGATGAACGTGTGAAGAGGAGCTTGTGTGTGTGTGTATGTACACACTCATCCCTGCTTGATGAACGTGTGTGGGGAGGAGCGTGTGTGTGTGTATGTACACACTCATCCCTGCTTGATGAACGTGTGAGGAGGAGCGTGTGTGTGTGTGTCTGTGTGTGTGTGTGGTTTGCACCAGCTGCCCGATGCCTCCGCCCCAGCACCTTGTACCCTGCACTGCAGGATGCTCACGGCGTCGCTGCTGAGACTCGGAGACCGTCCTGTTTCTAGCCCCTGTTGGGCGCCACCTGCAGGGGGCAGCAGGTGGGGTGGGGGTGGGAGGAGCGGGTCATTTTCTGTGTCTCCCCCGGGGTGGGCTGGGCCCTGCAGACGGCCTTCCAGACCCCATCCCTCGGAGGTCCCTGCGGCCGGTGCCCCTCAGGTGGGAGGCACTCCCAGCGCCTGCCCCACTCTCCCAGGCTCCGGCACCTCCCTGGTCTTCCTCGGCTCCCTCAGCATCTGGTCCCACAAGGGAAGCTGATTCTGGATTTCACGGGCGTCCTTCTGTCCGTATGAGGAGCTCGAGGTAGCCCTGTGCTCAATGAGACGGAGCCAGACCTTCTTGGACCCATGTCGGTCCTTCACAGAGGCCCGGTGGGGCTGCTTCCACCCCCACGGAGGCCACCCTGAGTCCAGCCACCTCCAGCCGTGGGTGACCGAGGCCCGAGGGACTGCTCGACGGTCACCGCCAGCCCGTGGGGCGGCAGCTTCCCTCGTTGGTGGCGAAGTGTGGGTTAATCCTTGATAGTAGAAAGTGAGAGTAACCCCAATGCTATTATTTAGTGAATAGACCAGTGTTCACAATTTTTGGAAAATTTGGATACTGTCACTAAAAAGGATATTTCTTGTCCTCTTTTGGGAGTGCGGGCGGCACTGCATGGCTTGAGGGCTCTTAGTTCCCCTAGCAGGGATCGAACCTGTGCCTCCACAGTGGACGCATGGCATCTCAACCACTGGACCACCAGGGAAGTCCCTTCTTTTACTCTTAAAAGTCTGTATTCATGTTGTGATGGTAGCTGTGTTAAATAAAACCCTCAGGAAAAACTGGAATCCACCACACTGTAAGTTGTCCACAGGTGATGAAAAGAGGGGGTTTGACTTTGTCAAATTGACTGTATATTTCCCATACTTCCTGAACTATCTCTGTATTTCTTTTATAACACCCTGCCTTCTCTGTTAATGAGAATTTTTATTTCCTGTGTCTTTACAGTTTGTCTGTTGCGAGATGGCAAAACAGAAGAGAAAAGAGAGCAGAGTGGCAGAGAAAAAGAGCAAAAACCTGAAGGTGTCAGCTGCACAGACGCCCCCAGCACCCGCAGCCCCGCCGGGCGCCAGGACGGCCCCTGCCAAGGTGGGTGAGGTGGCACGCGGCTGGTGTTGGGGTGGGCAGTCCCCGTGGACGTGCACCGTGCCTTCTAGACAACTGGGGGGCAGATCAGAGCTGCAGGGAACTGGGTCAGAGCCGCGCGGCTGCCCTTTCTCAGCCTCCAAACCTCGGGGCGCCGGCGGGGCCTCAGGGGCCCCGTGGGGTGCCGGGTTATGCGGCTGCATGGAGCTGGGCCTTGAGCCCCTCACACGGAAGAGGGGGCCTGGCCTGGGGTTCTGTGTGTGTGCAGAGGTTATGTCAAAACGTGTTCTGTGTCCGCTCAGAGTTGTTTCCGTCTAAAGCGGCTGCTGCTGTCACCGGGTTCTGAGCGTCACTTTCCGTCGGTGCCGAGCTGGCTCTGACCCAGCGTGTCGTTGATCAGAGGGCATCAGTGGTCACAGGCCCTGAGGAGTCACTCGACAGGAAGTGACAGTTGGTAGACATGCCTCTCTCTCGCCCACGTGGCGGGTGAAGGTGCCGGCGGGGGGGCCTGAGCAGCCTCCTGCCCTCGGTCACCCGCTTGAGCGCCCAGGGATCACAGGGAGGGCAGCATCGTTGGCGCCGCCCTGCATCGGGTGGTTTGGGGCCGTGATCAGGCTTAGCTGTGAGGATCTGCCCTCAGTCAGCCACTTGACTGGGTCCTAGTCTGGTCTTTCTGGGAGAACGCGATGGAAGCTGGACCTGGTGGGTGTGGTTGCTGGGCTTGCTCGCTCTGGGGAGCCATGTCTCCAGCTCTGTCTTTGTTTCAAGCCTGGGCCGTGTGCAAGGCTGGGAGTCGGGGCACACGCAGCCGCCCTGCGTGTGCAGTGGGGGCAGGGATGCATGTGGGGGGCTGGGAGTCGCGGCACACGCAGCCGCCCTGCGTGTGCAGTGGGGGCAGGGACGCGTGTGGGGGGCTGGGAGTCGGGGCACACACAGCCGCCCTGCGTGTGCAGTGGGGGCGGGGACGCGTGTGGGGGGCTGGGAGTCGGGGCACACGCAGCCGCCCTGTGTGTGCAGTGGGGGCGGGGACGCGTGTGGGGGGCTGGGAGTCGCGGCACACGCAGCCGCCCTGCGTGTGCAGTGGGGGCGGGGACGCCATGTGGGAGGCTGGGGCGGGGTAGCACGGAGGCTGGTTCCTGGCCTGCAGGCCTCGTGCAGGACTGTCGGGACCCCAGGACGCCGTCCTCTGGGCAGCTGTGTGTCCTGGGGAGGCACGCCCGCACCCCCTCCACAGTGGGTGGGCAGGTACAGGTGTGGAGGGAGGGGCCCTGGGTCAGGGTCGTCTCAGCTGTCCTGCCCTGAGTCAAGGTGAAAGCCACCCTGCCATCTGGGGTGCCCCTTCCCCACCTTCTCCCTGGTGCCCACCTGGCCAGGGCGCCCCGGTGACCGCAGGCTGCGCTCAGCCGGCGGGCCGTGTCCCTGGCCCTGCGTCTGCTCCCGCCTGGGCTTGCGGCCAGTCCCGTGTCCCCAGGGCCCGTTCTTGCCGTCCTCGCCTTCCCTGCCACTGGGTCCCAGTTTTGTCAGCGCGCCTTGGTTTCCAGACCCCAGATGGAGACTGGGTTTTTAGAGCTGTTCCAGCTCCCATTCAGAGTCTGGCCCTCAATCCCTGCAGAGCCTCCGGGCACGTGGATTCCTCTGGCCTGTTCCAGGACACGCCCCTGCTTTCTCTAGAAATGAATGCCATACTGTCACCCTGGTGACACGTGATTTTGTTAAAATTTCCAGCTGTTAGTGGTCTCTGCTTGCTGGCTGCTCGTCACTGGCAGGACCCACAGAACAGCCTGGGTTTGTGATAAATACGCATGCATGCTAAATCACTTCAATCGTGTCCAACTCTTTGAGACCCCATGGGCTGTAGACTGCCCGTCTCCTCTGTCCATGGGCTTCTCCAGGCAAGAACACTGGAGTGGGTTGCCGTCCCCCGGGGGAGCTTCCCATCCAGGGCTCAGACCCGCATCTCACGTTTCCTGTACTGGCAGGCAGGTTCTTTGCCACCAAGCATGGCACAGTTTAAATTCGTACCTGAGACCAATCATGATTCTTAAATTCAGGCGAGTTTTTAAAAAGTGATCTTTTTTTCTTTGTTATTTAAGTGCTTGTTGATTGAGAGAAATTTGGGAAACAAAAGCGGGGAGAAGCTGGCATTTCCCTCCCAGCTGTCCCGCTGCCCGGCCTTTGCCGCATAGCTGCCAATCGCAGGGTCCCTGTGGGGCCACGCTCTGCAGCTTCCTCGTGGCCCCCAGTGGCGCTGGGGAGGGGGTGTCTTCTGCTCGGGGCTGGTCTCCAGGGTCGTCCTCTGGGGAGACGGATGCTGCTTCCTTGAGACCACATCCTGGTTTTGCTCATCAAAACGCTTCTTTACCCGCTGGGCCTCTGGTTCTCGTGGGAAGCCGGGGAGCTGCCGCGCCCCGCCTTCTTAAAGGAGGGACCCCTCTGTCCTCTCGGGGTGGGTGGCAGGAGCCTGTGGAAAAGTACTGCCCCGCCCGCCCCTGCCGGGAGCCCGAGGAGCTGCTGTGCTCCTGGAAGTGCTGTCCAGGGGCCCACGGGTGCCTGTGCGGTCGCTTCCCACAACACGGGCCCTGAGCTCCCGCCAGGAGGACTGAGGGTCCGGGGGGGGGGGGTGCCCCGCAGCAGGGCCGGGGGGTGCCTGGCTTGGGCTGTCCCCAGCACGTCCCCTTTCTGTCCCTGCCCCCCTGCTGTGTTGGTCCACAGCGCATGACGTCTCTGCAGCTGGGCCCGCCCGCTTTTCGGTCCCGGTCGGCACAGGTCACCATGTTGACCCACGGGGCCTCAGGCTGGCATCGTGCAGGAGTGGGGCCCGTGGCCACGAGTCCCCTGCACCCCCGTGCTGGGTCTGCGGCCGGCCAGCTGCTACTTTGAAGGCCTGCCCCGGCCGCTTCCTGGTCCTCCCGGAGGGGCTCGTGATGTAGATGCTTCGCAGGTCTTTCTATTCCAACAGTGGTGCTCGAACCATGGATCCTGGAGTTGGTCCATCTGCCCATCTCGTAGCTTCTTAACCCTCCCCGTGAGCTGGGCGGATAGCCCCTTCCAGACAGGTCTCCGGCTTGACAGGCAGGAGGACGGGTCGGGCCAGCAAATGTGCATGGACGTGAGGGGTCTACAGGCCACAGCTCCCCCTCCCTGGGGAGATAGCAGTGCAGACAGTGACCCACGCAGCAGGGCGACGCCCCAGAGCTGCTGTCGCCCTGGAGCCAGCGCCAGTCTGCCACCCGGGGTGGGGCGCCTGCGCTGAGCCGGCCGGCAGCCCAGCCCTCCACTCTGGTCTCGCTGAGAAGAGTTCCTTATGTCTGCAAAGCCTGTTTGCATTGACAGAAGCACCTTGACCTCGGGTTCTCGGGGGCCGAGGTGTGGGGCATTGCTGGCCTCACAGAGGGGCTGGCCGGAGAGGCTGGGTCCTGGGCACAGTCCCTGGGCGGCTGGGGTGGGAAGAGGTCCTCACCAGGGTCCCTGGGCGGCTGGGTGGGGAGAGGCCCTCCGGGGTCCCTAGCTGAGGTGGCGCTGCCCCCACCCTGCCGCTCTGGGCGCTGTGCGGGCGGTGTCAGGCAGGCCGAGCTGGCACGCTTCAACCTGCTGGCCCTCCGCCTGCATGGCCTTCGGGGGTGGGGAGGCCCACCTGTGCTCAGCACGGCCCGTGGGCCCCCGTGTCTTCATGGGCCCTGCTGACAGTTGATGGGGCAGCGGGGCTCCTGTGACCTCCCATGTGCTTGGGGGGAAGGAGGCTCCTTGCTTTTAACCTGGAAGAAACAGACAGGAATTCTGTGGGCATGAAGCCCACACGTGCTTCATAAAACCGCCAAGTGAGGCTGTGAACTTCTTGGCCTTGAGAATTTGCTCGGTAAAGTGACTTCATACCAGTGGTATTTGCCTTAAGAAATGTCACTGGTCTGGCAGCGGACATCTGGTGGTTAACGAGTGCGGGTGAGGGGTTGCTGGTCTGTAAGGACAGCGCCCTGGGAGCCCGGCTTGTTTTCTCAGCAGAAACTCCCTCTTCCACTGTTCCTGTTTCCTGCTTTGTGAGCACTGGGCACTCGGTGGTCAGCCCCTGGGGGCTGCGAACCATGGGCTTGCAGAGCTAAGAGGGTCCCGGGCCTGGGACCCTGAGGGCAGGGACCCTGAGGGCGGCCCCTGCCCTGGGCCCCCCTTGCCCCTGGACTCACCCGCACACTGCATAGCCGCTCCGCAGCGAGGTCTTGACACTTGGGCTGTGGCCAGTGTGGGGCTGTTCTGGATGTGCTGTGTGCAGGGGCCTGTGCTTCTGTTTCTCCTGGTGGATTCGTAGGACCGGGAAGGATCTATGGAAGCGTGTGTTTACGAGTCTGTGCGGCCCGCCAGTCCTGTGGAGGTCTCAGAGTGCTACGTGCTCTCCAGCACTTGGCGTTGTCCACCGTGTTTTCAGTCTTGGCCCGTCTTGTGGGTGTAGTTGTTCTTACTGTGTGTGTAGGCTTTTTAAGCGGCTTTATTGGGGTGTTGACAGGGTAGACTGCGTGTTTATTTTTAAACCTTACTGAGTGTGGTTGATCTGCAGTGTGTTAGTTTCTGCTTTACAGGAGCATGGCTCACTTCCGCACGCACACACGTACCCTCTTTCCCGTCCTGCCCGTCTGGTTTATCACAGGACTGTGACTGGGGCTCCTCATGCTGCACACGCAGCCAGGGCCTTGTTGTCTGTCCACCTCTGCTAGCGCCTGCGGACCCAGGCTCCCAGCCCAGCCTCCCGCTGCCCCTTGGCGCCTGCAGGGCTGTTCTTTTTGTCTGTGAGTCTGTCTGTTCCATAGATAAGTTTGTGTCATGTTTTAGATTTCACATGGGAGTGACACAATATGATACTTGTCTTTCTTGGACTTCACTTAATGTGATAATCTCTAAGTCCATCTGTGTTACTGCCAATGGCATTATTTCATTCTTTTTATGGCTGAGTAGTAGTCCACTATGCTATGCCAATGCAGGTTCAATCCCGGGGTTGGGAAAGTCCCCTGGAGAAGGAAGCAGCAACCCACTCCAGTATTCTTGCCTGGAGAATCCCATGGATGGAGGAGCGTGGTAGGCTGCAGTCCATGGGGTTGCAGACTCAGACGCGCCTGAAGTGACTGAGCCCGCAGTGTTCCGTGTGTTGTATGTACCACGTCGTCTTTATCCACTCGCCTTCTGGTGGACGTGACAGTTGTCTCCTTGTCTTGGCTACTATAGACAGTGCTGCAGTGAACGGGGTGCGTGTATCTTTTCAGATTAGTTTCTTCCGGACGCATGCCCAGGAGTGGACTTGCTGAATCATACCACAACTCTGATTTTAGTTTAAGGACCCTCCACGCTGTTTGTGGGGGCTGCGCCAGGCTACATTCCCGCCATGTAGGAGGGTTCCTGCTTGTGCACGCCCGCTCCAGCAGTTCCTGTCTCTAGACTGGTCGCTGGTGGCCGCTATGACCGCTGTGTGCCAGCGCCTCGCTGTCGTCGTGAGGTCGCATCGGAAGCCGCAGAAGCCGGGGGGCCGTGTGCTCTGTGCCATCTGCCCGTCGGTGGCGGGCTGTGGTGTCACACCCGGGGGGGGTGGGGGGGGGGGCGTCGGTGCCGCCCAGAGCGCCCAGACGCCCTTCGTTTGCACGTACGTGTGCATGTCTTTCTGCGCGGCTTGACTGCAGGTGTCATGACCCAGCCCTGCTGTGACCAGCAGCTCCCAGGGCCACAGGGAAGCCTGTCTGCAGTGCTGGGAGCATCCACGAATGTGTTCCTGTCTCGGGAAACGCCTGGATGTGACTGCTGGTCGTACGGTTCATGCATGTGCAGGAGGCCGCTGCCCCCTCCACGCCCGTTGCCCATCGTTGGGGGGCGGGGGGGCGTCTGGCTTCTTTGCATCTTCCAGCGTTTGGTGTCTCGCGGTGCTCACACTGGTGAGGACGGCCTGACTTGCCCGGGGAATGGGCAGACTCTTGCTTTTCCAGCCTTGGAGATATGTGTGCTGTTGTCTTTATTAACTCTGGGAACTGCCGGGCAGGTGTGTGGCGCACCTTCCTGGCCTCCTGGCAGCGCCGTCTGCTGTGTCCATGCTAGACACGGCCCTTGCCCTCCCTGCAGTGTGACTCTGGGCCCTTTTCCAGGACGTCTTCGGAGCTGTGCCCCAGGGCCCGCGGTCTGTTGGTAGGCTGCCTGTGAGCTGTGTGCCTGCGTCTCTGAATGGGGTTTCTTGGTCCTTTGTTGCCTTTGAGCCATTAGGGTGTAGCTGGAAGCCGCCCGGCGCCCCCCTGCCCTGGACCCTCTGCCCTCGTCCCCCAGCCCTCCCCGTGCGGAGTCTAAAGCTCGAATTACCGCTCCGTCAGCGGGACTGCTTATGTGAGCTCTGCTTCCTTGTGGTCAGCAGAAAATAACTCAGTAAAATGTAATTTTAAAGAAGCAGTGTTTATTATTTTTCCTGAGTTATACATGGACAAATGAATAAAAAAGAGAAAAGGAAATAGAAACATACAGAAGAAGCCAGGCAGGGGAATCCTGCCAGCCCACGAGAGCTGCGGTTGGCACTTGGGCTGGCACAGTGCCCTGCGTGGATGCCCTGGCTTTTCCGTGTGTGAGGCGCCACGCCAGCCCTGGGCGTTACCACGCCTTCCAGGCTTCCTAGTGCGATGAGAGGAAAAGGTCCTGCGTGATTGTTGCGATTTCAGTTTCTTTGCTTGCTGCCTCGAGCGGCTGCTGGTTTCTTTCCTGCGAGCTGCCTGGGTGTTTTTCTAGCTCTGTTGCACAGCTCGCCGTCTCCGTGTAGATTTGCGAAAACACCTCTGCTGAGTGTGCGTTGTCCTAGCAGTTCAGATATTTTTCCAGCCGAGTTATTTGTGTGGTTTGGGCCTTAGACAGCCCCGTGCCAGCTGCCCAGCCTCCCCGCCGTGTGCCGGCCCTCTGGTGCCCGGGTCAGTGTGGGAAGGGGGCTCTCCCGTGAGCGCCAGCCGCTCGCTTGCTGTAAGGCCTGGAGGACCCCGACCCCAGGGGGGCGCCGGGCGGCTTCCAGCTACACCCTAACGGCTCATCACAACGTGGCCTGTTCCGCCCCCCTCAGCGGCCTGGGACCCGGCTCCTCCCCACCGCCGTTAGCTGGGCCCAGCTTCCCGCAGACCGGGCTGGGGGCTGCCTGGAGGGGCCTCGCGGGGGCATTTGGGTGAGCAGCGCAGTCTCTGGGCCCACCGCCTCTCCCCAGAGCAGCCTCTCTGCCGCTGCTGCACCCTCTTCCCTATGGTGGAGGGCCTCCTGGATGTGGCCACTGCCGCCCAGCCTGTGCATCCGCCACCTTTCCTGCCGACCATGTGCACCTGACTTTGGTCCGTCCACTGGTCCGGCCCTGCTCCCTGCGGTGTGAACAGAACCCAACCTGAGCCTGTGTGGAGGCCTCCAGCCTCCGTCTGCTGCCCCTCCAGCCGCGGGCAGCCAGGACCAGGCCCAGAGCCGTCCCCTCCCCCAGCACAGACCTGGGACACGGAGGGGCTCGAAGGACTGGGGGCCTCTTCCCAGCTGGTCCAGATCACCTGCTGGTGCCCAGAGGCGCCTTGGGGCCTGGCCCTGTCCGTCCCTGCGGGCCCACTGCCCCCTTGCCACCCCTGCATCTCGGGATGTGGGGAGCAGAGCCCCTCGTCCTGGGAGGGGCTGTGTGTCTGTCTTCTGAATAAACAGCATCAAAATCATCAAGGGGAAAAAAAAAAAATCATCAAGGGAAGTTTCAAAGGCCCCGTTCTGCCCTTGCGCCCCTACGTGTCCCCTCTCGGTCCCTCTGAGGCGTATCTGACAGGCTGTGTGTCCTGTCTTTTCTGACATCACCCTTGATGTAGCCTTTAAAGGCAACGCCCCCCCACCCCCCGCCTTTATCAAGCAGAAACACGTGTTGTTAAGCCATGCAGAGGTGCAGTGGGCCCGCTGGGCCTGGCCCGCTTCTGTCCCCGTGCAGAGGCTTATGCCGTGAGGAGTGGTGGAACGCGCCCCGGCTGCCCTGACTCAGGAGGGCCCCTCCTTGTGCCCTGCTCCTGGAGGCCCTGGCCTGTCCCCCACTCTCTCCCCGGGGCCTGATCTCCTGGGGTCTGCCTGGCCCGGGCTTCGGGAGGGTGCCGCAGTCACTTCCTGAACTTGGACGTCACCGTGACCCCCAGCCGTGTGTGAACTGGGGGTTTGAAGCTCGAGGGGCGCGTTGCTCGAGGGTGCTTGCTTGGGACGTGGAGTGTCACCGTGCCTGCGCCCGGTGTGTGCAGACAGCAGAAGGTAGGCGCAGGGAAACACCCCGTCCTGTCGTCTCTGCTGAGACCACCTCCCCTTCCCCGCTGGTAGGGAGCCACTCAGCTTATTGTTCTCGAGAGCTGACGCCATGTTTATTTCAGGAAGCTAGCTTCATTAGAAGGGTCACTCCTAACTATAGAACATTACTCAGTGGCCTATCAGACGATGCACTCGAGAAAGTTCTCTAGTTTTGGGTCTGAAATGCCAGAACGGACAGATGAGGCCCAATATTTGTTCAGTCTTTCAAAAGTATTTTCGCAGTAGAATGAAAAGAACTCCCAGGATGGAGCGCTCACAGCTGGGAAAACAGTTGCTGCTTTGAAGACGGTTTTCCCAGGCACAGGGCTCACGTCTCCCGCTGCGAGGGGCAGAGACGGCGTCTGGTGTCAGCGGAGGGTTCCTGGCTGAGGCCGGCCGGTCTGAGCTGGGCCGCCCCCGGGGAGCGCGCCTGGAGGAGCTTGGAGGAGCTTGTCCCTCAGATGCACACCTGAGTGGGGGGGAACGCACCTGCATGCCCACAGGCCCCGGTCTCCAGGTGTTGACCCACTGAGTTTTTGCTCAGAAGCCACATGTTAAAAGACAAGTGGGATTGAGGGCTTGGTTCCCCAGTGACCACCGGGTTTGGCTTTGGCTTCGAGTCCCAAGCCTCTGCTGGCCCAGCAGAGCCCTGCTCATTCTTCAGGGCTGAGCACGTTGGCCACCACAGCCAGACACCTCCACCCAGCAGCCCTCCTGGCCTGGAAGTGCAAGGCGGCTGGAGCCAGGCCCCACCTGGCGTGGGGCAGGGACGGAAGTGTGTGATGGGCATACCTGGGTCTGGGGTGTGTGTCTCCATGCCAGGACCCAGGGCTCAGCATGCAGGACACAGACAGGCTTACGGACAGGTGTGTGTCAGGGTACAGGCCCACTGCTGTGACAGAGCCCCCAGAATAGAGAGCCTTAAATAGAAGGGGATCTCACAGCAGCGGTGCCAGCTCCAGGCCACCAGCGGTGGCTTCCTGGCCCTGTTTGGGACCGGCTCCCCTGGCCTCTCAGGCTGGAAGGTTGTGCCTTTTGACATCTTCATCTGGTTCTCTCTTCTCCGCCCCGGCTCCCGGCCACTGCTTTTTTTTTTTTTAAGATTTTTTTGATGGGGACCACTTTATATATAGATCTTTATTGGATTTGTTACAGTGGTGCTTATGTCTCTGTTTTTTTGGCCACGAGGCATGCGGGGTGATAATTCCCCAACCAGGGATTGAACCTGAACCCCCGCCCCCATTGGGAGCACAGAGTCTTATCTGGACGGCCAGGGAAGTCTCCTTCCACTTCCCACCACTGCTTTTAGAAAACCATTCATGGGCGTTTCCCAGCCAGTCCTGGGTTGGCGAGGACCCTGGCGGATCCCACTCCATCACTCCCCTCCGCTCCCTCAGGCTTCCCAGGAAATTGGTCTGGAAGGCCTGTTCTTCCCGGTTTTCCCTGTTTTTGAGGAGCTGATTTTTGCAGGTGTTGCCTGAGGCAGAGGTTGCCGGGTTGTGTGGCAGGGTGACGGACAGCGGGGTGATGGCCTCCTGGGCGACCTCACTGACTCCTTCAGCCGTGTGGGCACTTGACCCTCCTGCTGACTCCATGGAGAAGTAGGCTCAGCGGGTGGCAGTGCGGGGGTAAAACCTCTGAGTGGAGACAGTGGCCGCCGTGGTCTCCCTCCTGTCTGGGTGGCTTACACTGTTGAGTCAGCAGAGAAAACTGTCGCGTCAGCTGCAGGGGGAGTGTTCCGAGCAGGGCTGAACCTCCTGTCTGGGTGGCTGTGGGAGCTGGTCGTGCCCTCCCCGGGAGAGCCCGAGGCTCCTGGGGGCGGGGGCCCACGTGCATCCCAGGTGGCAGCACCGCCTGCGACAGAGGGCCTAGGGACCAGTCCCTGGACAGACGGGGACGGCGCCCTTGCAGTGACTGGACTCTCTCCAGGACTCCCTGCAGCAGATTTCTTGTGATAAGTTTTAGAGTGACTTCACCCACTGACGAGGCTTAGAGTTGCAGTCAGGGTTCGGTCCACTTTTGTTCTATGTTTCTTTAGCCTGTAAAACCCTTGTTCCCGGATAAGATCCCCACCCTCTGGACAATGGCAAACTCCAAACCCACTCAGAGCAGCTGGCTTTCTGGCGGCACTCAGCTGGGCGTTGCAGGTGAGGCTGCGGCGGGGCCCACGGGCGCGGGGGCCACCCAGCGGAAGGGCCTTTCCTGGGCTCTCCAGCCGCATGGAGCCGCGCTGGCCTCGGCCCTGCTGTCGAGGTGCCGGGGTGGGTCCTGCTCTGACGGCTGGTGCCCCCGCTTCCTTGAGACACCCCTCTCCCTCTTCTGGCCCCACGGCCCTTCCCTGCAGGCTTGCTGGTGGGTGCAGGCCTTAGAGCGTGCCACAGGGCATGGTGGGCTGAGGGGCTCACAGGCACTTGACCCAGAGGCTGGTGGGCACTCGGTGAGGAGCAGGGCTGGGCTGGCGACTCTGCCTTCCTCCTGCCCCCCATTGTCCTTGATGCGGTGTTCAGAGGCCTTAGAGACCTGAGCGGAGGCACTTCTGTGCAGCTGCCATACCCATCAGGTGCCCACACCCAGCACACGTGCGCACACACACACTCCACATCACACACCCCGTACTCACACATCACACCACACCCATCAAGTCCTCACACCCAGCACACACACCACACCACACCCATCAGGTGCCCACACCCACATGCACACACACACACCACACCCATCGAGTCCTCACACCCAGCACACACATCACACCACACCCGAGTCCTCACACCCAGCACACACATCACACCACACCCATTGAGTCCTCACACCCAGCACACACATCACACCACACCCATCGAGTCCTCACACCCAGCATACACATCACACCACACCCATCGAGTCCTCACACCCAGCACACACATCACACCACACCCATCAGGTGCCCACACCCAGCACACACATCACACCACACTCATCAAGTCCTCACACCCAGCACACACATCACACCACACCCGAGTCCTCACACCCAGCACACACATTACACCACACCCGAGTCCTCACACCCAGCACACACATCACACCACACTCATCGAGTCCTCACACCCAGCACACACATCACACCACACCCATTGAGTCCTCACACCCAGCACACACATCACACCACACCCATCGAGTCCTCACACCCAGCATACACATCACACCACACCCATCGAGTCCTCACACCCAGCACACACATCACACCACACCCATCAGGTGCCCACACCCAGCACACACATCACACCACACTCATCAAGTCCTCACACCCAGCACACACATCACACCACACCCGAGTCCTCACACCCAGCACACACATTACACCACACCCGAGTCCTCACACCCAGCACACACATCACACCACACCCATCGAGTCCTCACACCCAGCACACACATCACACCACACCCGAGTCCTCACACCCAGCACACACATCACACCACACCCATTGAGTCCTCACACCCAGCACACACATCACACCACACCCATCGAGTCCTCACACCCAGCATACACATCACACCACACCCATCGAGTCCTCACACCCAGCACACACATCACACCACACCCATCAGGTGCCCACACCCAGCACACACATCACACCACACTCATCAAGTCCTCACACCCAGCACACACATCACACCACACCCGAGTCCTCACACCCAGCACACACATTACACCACACCCAAGTCCTCACACCCAGCACACACATCACACCACACTCATCGAGTCCTCACACCCAGCACACACATCACACCACACCCATCAGGTGCCCACAGCCACATGCACACCACACCACACGCCCCAAGCTCATTGCTGCCACAGATGCTGGGCCAAAGTCCAGCCCCAGTTCCCACCCCCGTCTGCTTCTGCCACGGCAGCTCTGCCTTGGGAATTAGCGTTTCACTAATGTGCTCGATTCCTGACGGTTGAGGATCATCTCAGGGGTGTTTCCCCCACACCGTGGGGCAAAGGGCCAGCCAGGAGGTGGCTGAGGCCCCAGCCTTCCCGCCGATGGGGTGGGTGCCCAGCCCAGGTTCTGCTGACGTGAGTGCCGCCCTCCCACCACAGGGGTGCAGGCCTGGCTGGGGGCAGGCCACAGAGCCCCCAGGCCTCTGGGAGGTCACGCCCGGTGCTGAGCCGGCCTCTGTGCCAGCCGCTCCCTGCCACTGGGCTCCTGGCAGGCCGTGAGGAGCCTTACTGCCTGGGAGGGCGGGGGCGCCAGGGAACAGCAAAGCCATCGAACGCCTTGATTTTATCTGTGCCTGTCCTGCCAGAATGGTTATATCAGCCTTCGCTGTCAGACAAGCACTCTGAGAAGGGCGGGTGTGAGCTCCGGGCCCGGAGCCTGCGGGGGCAGATTGTGGCTCTGCCTCTGGACCGGGTGCCAGGCTCTCGTGTGAAAGGGGCTTGAGAGCACTGGGTCCGGGAAGAGCCCTGTGGTTAAGTCGGGGCCTCTGCCTGTACCTGCCCTTCAGACTCGGGGCTGCCCGCGCACGTCCTGGGTTTGCCAGAGGGCCCGGGACAGGCCTGGTTCTCTAACACGCTGTCTCCCTGCCCCTGCCCACCGCCACTCCCCCAGCTGGGACGAGAGTACCCCGTGCTGGGGTTCCTCCTGTGACAGGGACTTGCCAGGGTCAAGGGGCTCAATAAGAGCGCTCACCTCCTCAGATGGGAGTTCACGGGGGAAGCGAGCCTCGGTGGGGCCTAAGTCACTGGAGACACCTGGTGAATGCAGGTATTTGCTTGGGACAAAGACTCTTTGGAGGTTTGCACCGTGAAGAACTGTTAAAACTAAAACTGGCTCATCTCCTGTCACCTAAACATTTTCCAGGGTTTGTCACCTAAACGTTATCCAGTGTTCCCCTGGGAAGGCCCCTCCAAGAAGCTTATCCTGGTGCCCACCCAGAGTGTGCAACATGCGTGGGGCGCCCTCCATATGCTGGGAGCATCCAGGGCTCAGACAGCGTCGTCTGGCCAGGGAGGTGGCCTCCTGACACGGGGTGTTTCTCTTGTGAGGAAGGGGTGGCTCTGGAGCTGAGGCTGAGTGCCCCCCTCTGACCCACAGGAAAGCACTTAAGATGGAGAATTCAGAGACATTGGCAACAGTTTTATTGACAAAAGGCTGAACAGCCCCGGACTTGTTAGGTTTCTTTCTTACATTTTAACAGGAAGACTCTAGTTGTCACTGTCACCACTGTGTTTCAGAGGCAGGTTCTTCACACGCCTGCCGCGGCCCACCCTTCAGGAGGTTTCCCCCAGGTGTGGGGGGAGGCGCGGGGGCCTGGTGCACACCCGCCGTGGAGCGCGCCCTACGCCCCCAGCTCACGTCAGCCTGCGCCTTCCGTCCCCGAGATGGCGGGTTCACGGCACATCCGCCTGGAAACAAGGCTGCCTCATCCCGGCGCCCTCCTTTCTGCTCTCCTTGGGGGCTTCAGAAGCGTCTGCCCCGGGCCCAGCATGTGCCGGAGGCAGGGGGCGGTTCTGTGGGAGCCACCGGTGGACAGACGCCCCAGGGCCGCGCTGTCCTCCCCTGCGGCCCCTACACGGTGCTGCTGAGCTTCACCTCGGCCTGCTCTGCGCTGTCCGGGACCACGGCCTTCAGGGCCGCATGGCAGAGGCGGTTCAGGGCCGACAGGCCGGTTTTCTGCTCCAGGTAGAGCCGCAGCTTGTCGCGGAAGGTCTCCCCGAGGAAGCTGTAAATGAGCGGGTTGAGGCAGCTGTTGGAGAAGGCGGCCAGGTTGACCACGTGGCCGGCCAGCGGGTGGGCGTGGCGGGGGGAGCGCTGGCAGGGCGCGGCCCCCGGCGGCGCGCGCTGCAGCAGGTGCACGCTGATGAAGACGTTCTCGGGCAGCCAGCACACGAAGAAGACCAAAACCACGGCCAGGATCATGCGCAGTGCCTTCTGCCTCCGCGGGCGCAGGCCACGGTGCCGGTGCGCGCTCACCAGCACGCGCACGATGAGCGCGTAGCAGAGGCCGATGACGGCGAAGGGCAGCACGAAGCCCAGCGTGACCTCTAGCCACTGCACCTCCCGGACATCGGCGAAGCAGAAGCACGCGTCCTCACTGCGCTGCAGGTGGGCAGCCGTGAAGGGCGCCAGCGTGGCGGACACGGAGGCCATCCAGATGAGGCCGCAGCTCAGCCGCGCGCAAGGCTTTGTGCGGAACGGGCCGCAGCGCACGGCCTTGGCCAGGGCCAGGTAGCGGTCGAAGCTCATCCAGGTGAGGAAGAAGACGCTGCTGTACATGTTGACCTGCAGGAAGAGCGACATGAAGGTGCAGAGCGCAGCGATGTCGTAGTACTGCTCGTCCAGGTTGAACACTTCGATGAGCGAGTCCGCCACCAGGATGAGGTCCGCGGCCGCCAGGTTGATGAAGTACAGGTCGGGGATGGTCATCTTCTCCCGGAAGCGGATGTTCACCACCAGGATGAGCAGGTTGCCCACGAAGCCAATGGGGAAGAGGAAGATGGTGTACAGGCAGGACAGGAAGAGCCCGATGGCGTACTGCTGCCGCTCTGAGAGCGCCACGGAGCTGTTGGCCAGCGTGCGCGGCAGCTCCAGCCCCGCGGCTGTGTCGTTGTAGGTGCCCGGCGGCAGCTCCATGCCGAGCCAGGGACGCCGGGGGTGGCCGGGCTTTCAGGATGCGCTGCGTGGCTCCCGGAAGCCCGTGCAGAGCAGGAAACGCATCTTGAGAAAGAGAGGTGGCGCTCCCGGAAGTGAGCCAGGCGTCCGTGAGGCCAGAGCAGGTCTCTGGGCACCTGTGCAGCCAGAGGCTGCAGTCCGTGTCCGCACTGAGCCTGCGCCCTCACTCCGTGGCACCTGGGAAGGGAGAGCAGAGGGTCAGCGGGCGCCAGGGCATGCCGGCTTGGGGGAGCACACGCGCGCTGGAGGGCTGGGTGTGTTCCCTTGGCCTGGAAGGTGGCCAGCCCTGAGCTGGAGCAGGAGAGTCACACGCAGAAAACACCCGGGTTCTCCCGAAGCTCCAGGGCCGTGGACCTGAGGCCCGCCAGACACAGCTCAGGAGGGAGCGAGGCGGGATGTGAGGGCTGGGGGCAGGGTGAGCCGCAGGAGGACAAGAGGGGATGACACAGCACGCGCCAAAGGTGCAGCCCACTCTGCTCCTACAGCCGCACAGGGGGAAGGAATCCGGTGGTTTTGGCTGATCCTGAGTCCGCGTGCTGAACACGAAGCTGTTTTCATAACATGAAATGAAAAAAAGTGGTCATTGTTTCAGGACCTAAAATTTATCTTACTGTTTTGTCGGTTATTGTAAAACCAAATGTATCTCCTTACTGCTCCTTGCAGCCTAGAAATGCTGTGACCTGGAGGCTGGGAGAGAAATCCTCCCGGACCTCTGCTTCTGCCGGTCCTGCCCTGGTGGCCGCCAGGCCCCAGACGGACATGGGCTCTGCTCACTGCTCCCTGGGCCTCTGGGCAGGGCCTGGGGTATCAGGGTGTCCCAGGCTGGGGGGGGGAGGGCAGGCAGCCAGGCAGCGGGGCAGGAGGGAGGAGCCCTAGCAACCCAGCCTGGAGAGTTTCCGCTTCACCTGCAAGATGGTTGGGAATCGTTTCCAAAGTGTTGCCAAAGCAACAGACAGTTCCTGAGCGAGCGCTTGAAAACACCGTTAAAAACAAGAAAAGGAAAGAGAGAAATCAGGACCCTGGTGTCAGTTATTTTTAAAAAAACTCAGTAACCTCTGCTTCTGGGGTTGATAAACTGGATCTTACTGCTGGTTCTGTGTTCTCTATTGGTCTTTGGTCGGTAATCCCAATTTGAACCAGATAAAAGCCATTGTTCTCGGATCCCATCTGTAATATTTAAAGCCTCTGTTTTTAAATTTCTCTGTAAAAGCTGCTTAGAGTATTTGCTTTGCTCTTTTGATGTGGGAATTTTGGGAAGTTTTGCGCTGATTCTCCAGAAGTTCCAGGCCAGCAGAGCCTTGGGGCACACCCGCCCTCCCGTGTGCTTTCCTCAGCTCTTCTTTCCCCAGTAAGTGCTCTCCCGTCCCTGACTGTCGTTGCTGTTTCTGTGCTCATCTTGAGAAAAGACAGGCGTGAGTCAACTGCTGATACACTTTCCTCATGAAGGTTGGCCACGAATTTACAGATAGAAAGGTGAGTGTTAAACAGTGGGGCCTTGTCTTGTTTCAGATTGCCACCACTTGTCCAGGTCTAAAAAAATGAGCCACGTTCTTGTGAGATCTGTTGTGCTGAGTCGCTCAGTCGTGTCTGACTCTTTGCGACCCCAGGGACTGTAGCCCGCCAGAGTCCTCTGTTCATGGGATTTTCCAGGCAAGAACACTGGAGTGGGTTGCCATTTCCTTTTCCAGGGAGATCTATTAGCTATGTATTCTACGTATTAAAGTAACCTCAGGCTGGTGGGCATCCTCACTGAAGGAGAAAGGAAAGTGCTGGCCGTCAGAGGACAAAAACCGTTCACCATCCCCGCTGTCCTGTGATAGAAAAGAACCTTCCTGCTGAGCCTCCGTATTGAAGGCCTGGGGGGCGCCCGAATTGTCCACATTGGCCTGGCTGCCGTTCACCACCCCAGGCAGCCCGCCCAACCCAGCCGCCTGGCCCCGTCCATCCTGGCGCCTGGGACCCCCTTACCTGTGCCGCCTCTGGCCACCCGATGTGCTTTGCTCTGAGCAGACTTGTCCTGTCCCGGGGAGCGGGGCTCAGCCAGCCTCCCGATGTGTCCCTGCTGGGGAACAGTAGTGACTCTGGACTTGGGGTGGAATCAGGACCTTCGCAGGACTCCAGAGAGGAGTGGGGAGGAGCAGGAAGCCGCGGCACCCAGCCCTCGGCTAGCCTGCCCGCCTGCTCCGGCCAGGCCTGCCCCTGGCGGCCGCAGGCTTTATAGGCTGCCGGCGACCTCCTGCGAGTCTGGCGTAACCCCTTTGGTGCCGGTCTTTTTCTCACCCTGCGGCACTGAGCTGGGTCTCCCCAAGCGTCTCCCTGGAAGTTTACAGTTGACTGGCTTTTCTTCATCTGCTGATACAAACTTTTCTTTTTAACTTTGAAGGGACTGTAAGTGGGTCTTGTTTATCTTTCAGAGAATATTATTCTTTGTCGAAGCTTACGTATTATTGCTTGTTTTAGCAAGAGACTGCCTTTAAGACTAACCACTAAATTTCCTAAGTTTAGAGAGTAGTGTGTGAATTATGCATAGAGAATTTAACCTACGAACTTCACAAGACATTTGTAGACAGAAATGCAAACCCAGCGAGCAGTGAGCAGGCAAGTGAGTTCCAGGCTGAGTAGTGTTTCCTACTGGAGAGGAGCCAGCTCAGCACCCCCCCCCCCCACCAAGCCTTCTCCCGAAGCCCCTGGAGGGCTCGTTCTGCAGCTGCTGCGGAAGACCCCTCTTCCTGCCACGAATCTCCCGTGCGACCTGTCCCAGTGCCGACCGAGCACGTGCTCCACCTGCCGGCAGCTGGGAGAGGCTGGCCGAGCCGCCCCCGCATCAGGGTGTGCAGCTCTGGGCCAAGGATCTGCAGGCGTGAATTCTGTGCTTTTCAGCAACAGTGCATTTTAACCCATCTTGTCTTCCTCTTGGTGTCTTGTCTTTTTTTTTTAACCTTTTGGGGGTTTTTGAAGCTGTGGGACTGAAGGCTGAGTGGTCTTTGGATGACGGGCAAATGAGGCAGACTGCTGCAGTTTGAGCCTGGGGCGGTGTGTGTGCTTCCCGCAGTGGGAGGGCTGCTGGCAGGCGGGAGTGTGGATGTGGGTGGGTCCCCAGCCCCGCGCCACGTGCTGCATCCTGTGAGTGAGCTCAAAGGTGTTGGAGTGATGCTAACTTGACATCCTTCAGGTGTATGTTTTAGGAGAGGTTCCTATTTCAGCGGCTTCCCAGGTGGCACTAATGGTGAAGAACCGGCCTGCCAATACAGTAGATGTGGGTTCGATTCCTGGGTCGGGAAGATCCCCTGAAGGAGGGCATGGTGACCCACTCCAGTGTTCTTGCCTGGAGAATCTCATGGACAAAGGAGCCTGGCGGGCTATAATCCACGGGTCACAGAGTCAGACAATGACTGAAGCAACTTAGCAGGCACGCACCTATTTTCAGCAGAATACTGTGTTGAATTTTTTATGGAAAAATCCTGATATTCAGGGTTCGTTCCCAGCTGTGCTTCTGATAGGCTCGCCTTCTAAAGGATGGCCCAATAACATAAATGGTGTTGATTTGATCTTAGACCTATTTTTGGCCAGCTGCACACAGGATGGTTTCCGCACTAGAAATGCTGGAGACGCCATCTTGAGAGAAATGAGTCATGAGAAAGTACAGTTTCCTCTCGAGTTAAATAAATAAAGCACAAATTCAGGCCCTGAAATAGCCGAGCCGCGTCACTGCCGCACGGCCGCTCCCTCCTGGCGGGAACACAGCCTTCAGCCCCCGCTTCGCGACCTGAGCAGGACACCCCGTGTGTCCCAAGCTCACGGGGCCGTGGGCCGGGGCTTCGGGCTCTCCGTCGGGACTGAGTTGGGGCTGCCGGGCCACAGGCCCCTGTTTCTGTGCCCGCGAATGGGTAGACGTCTCCCCTCCTGCTGCTGCCCAGTGTGAGGGCCCGGCCCCGCGTGAGAGGCATCGGGCCGTCGAGCCCCGTCGGTATTCCTGCGCGCAGGCCTCCTGTGAGGCGTGGGGAGAGTTTGTTACCCGGAACACCCAGCCTTGAGCGGGCGCTTGCCTGGCGCTCACGGCGCCGGCGACCCGCTGCGCCGGGGGGCAGAGCTGCACAGCCGAGCGCCCCTGGATGGAATGCTGTGCGCGCGCTGGGCGGGGGAGGGCTGGGCTGCCCCGAGTTAGGGAGGCCCCTGGGCCCCACCCGGTTCTCGGGGTGACTGGGCAGGCCTGGGAAGTGATGAGTCCCATGAAGATTCAGGTCAGGTGGCACCGGAGCAGGGTGGGTACAGGGACCCCGGCCTCCACCAGCATCCTCTCCACCCCGCCCTGCGGAGGGACAAGTGCCTTTGAGTCCCGCCCTGCCGCGTGTGGGCCGGGGCGGGGTCCCCGGAAGGTTTCCAGGATGGCGTTCGAGCATCAGTGTCACGATTTCCAGCCCAATCGAGCGTCCTGCTGGTCTCACCCGGGCATCTGCCTTTGGGGACCGACTGCCGCAGCGCGAGTGGCTTGGGGGCAGGGTGTCACCACCTTTGGACCCAGAGAAATTCTGACCCTTGTGGCTTCTCTGCGGGGTGGGGGCTCTGCTCGAGTCCTGGAGGGAGGACTTTAAATAACTGCGAAGGCATAGGCCGGCCCGCCGGAAAATCACCTTGTTTCCATGTAAATGTCCCCACTCCTCAAACTTTAAGTGGGGAGAGAACACTGCTGTGTGTTCAGAGGAAATTTAAGGCAATAAAGTTGGAAACTGTTTCCACCGAAGGCCGAAAGGCAGACCGGGCAGAGGCGCGGTAACCGCAGGCTGCGTGTGTGGTGGGCGCAGGCCGCGCGTCGGGACCCCCTGCCCCTCTGCACCCGTGGGTTTGCCGTGGCTCTCCTCCTCGCTGTCTGTAGCTCACGCGTGTGCCTGTCACACGTGCCCGTACGTGCGTGTGTGACGCCAACGCCCTGCGTGCACGTTGTGTGGTGTGTGTGTGCGTCGACTTGCTGGCTTTATTCTGGCCCATAGTGAGCCGGCCCGCGTCGACGCCACTGTGCACCCCGCGCAGGGGAGCCAGTGGTCTGGACCCGCTGGTTCCCGGGCTGTGTCTGGCTCCTTTGGTCCGAGAGCCGCGGTGACGTTTTCCATATGCCGATGCTCAAGGCCATGAGCGATTGCCCAGGTGCTGAGGAATGTCAGAATTAAGACGGACGACCAGACTGAGGAAGTGAGTTGGCCTGTCTCTTTAATTAAGGCAACTTGGAGAAAAGACCTCATGACCATCGAGGCAAGATCGGAAGACGGCATCAGCAGGCCATCCTGGCCGATCGCACAGCAATCGGTGTTTCAGCCCCTGGGGCCTGCGCAAGTGGTCTCCGCTGGTGTTGTGGGCAGGGCCCCGCAGCTGTGGCCGTCAGCTGTCACGCAGCCTGGGGCAGGGTGGGGAGGAGGGCACCCGGGGGAACCTGGCCACACAGTGTCTCCTGGCCTCCAGCCTTGGACCTGACAGGACAGCCCGAGGACCGCTTCTTCCTGCGTCAGGGCTTCTGTCCGAGGCCAGGGCCTTCCTTGGGGCTAGAGGAGCCCCGGCTTCACCGCGTCGTGTTTCTCCCCACGTGGTGGGCTGTCTGGTGGGAGGCAGTGGGGTCCGCAGACGGGAGTTGGTGTCCTGGCGTGGCCAAGGTCCCCTGAACTCAGGACCCAGCATCCCCATCTGCATGGTGGACGCAGGAACAGCCCCTGCCTGGGGTGGGCACTGGGTGCGCTGGCCTCATGTCCCGCTGGCCTGCAGGGCAGTGCTCTGCTCCCTCCTGGCCTCAGGCTTGTGAGCAGACGGGAGAGTCTGTGGCCTCAACCACCCGCAGACCCAGGTCGGGGGGGTCCACCCGGGGTGCGGTGTCCCGCTCCCTCAGTCCCTGCTCTGGGGGGCTGCCCGGTGCAGAGTGGTGGGTCCAGGGGCCTCGAGCCCCCCTCCCAGTGGGAACCTGGCGCACACACCTTACTGCTGACAGCCACCTCGTTGGCCAGGCCAACCAGCTCTCTCCTCACCTCCACTTCCGCGAGAGTTTAGAAAGGTAACAGGAGACGCTGAGATGCTCTCAGGAAACCGCCCACAGTTCCCTGCGCCCCCTCCCACCCGCTCACAGCCTGGGCTCCACTGCAGCCGTAGTGCGCTCCCCTCCCCACCCCCAGGAAAAGGCGGGCAGAGAGGGGCATGGCTCTCGGGAGTTGGGCACCCGTGCAGGCAGACGCCTTGGCCACACTTTCTCCGTAGATTTGCTCTGAGCTGAGGGGGCTTCCCTGTGGCTCAGCTGGTGAAAGAGCCCGCCTGCAGTGCAGGAGACCCCGGGTTGGAAGGTCCCCTGGAGGAGGGAGAGGCTACCCACTCCAGTATGCTGGCTGGAGAATTTCATGGACTGTATAGTCCATGGGGTCGCAAGGAGTCGGGCACCACTGAGTGACTTCTGCTTTCACCGAGTTGGCTGCACGCTGGCGCAGGCCTGACCCCCCATGCTGAGCTGGGAGTCCCCAACGGCGCCGGGTCACTGGTGTTTCAGGACATGCCCACGGTGAGGTCCATGGTCGGAGGGCACCCGCCTTGTAAGCGTGACCCACCTCAGATGCTAGGCATCCGGGCTGCCCGGCGACGTGCCCCGCAGGACTCACCGTGTGGCTGGTGGCTGGCTGGAGTGCTGTTGGGTCCTTTCCGGGTTTGTTTTCTAGAGGCAGAGCTGCCAGCAGAGCCTGCAGGTGGGTTTTTCACCTGAACGTGAGTTTCCTCTTCTCAGCTGAGTTTTTAAGGGCGGGCTGGCTGGTTCTCAGGGAAGCATTGTCAACACGTGAAGCCGCCAGCGCCCTCCCACGTGGCTGTCCACCGGCCCACCTGCCCGAACCCTTGCTTGGAGGCTCTCATGTGAGGCTCGGAATTTCCTGGGGAGATGGCCCCCCCTGGCTTATTCTGGTGCCAGTTTCAGGCCAAGGACTGGGCCTTCTGGGGCCCCCTCCCTCAGCCTTGCCAAAGGGCTGCCAAGGTCCAGCCTCAGGGTCCCCTGAGAGCTTCAGCAGCCCGGGCCATAAGGATGTTGTGTTCCCTGTATGGCTATTGGCCACGGCTCCTGAAATAGTCCTGAGAGGGTCTAGGAAGCCGGCCCAGCTCACCAGGACTGCTTCCTGGGGCTAGAAGGCGGGTGGTCTGTGTGGGGCTCGGGTGGGCGGCGTCCCAGCTTGCTGCGTCTTCTCAAGCACCTTGGGGCCTGCCCGGCTTCCTTCCAGAGCCGCGTCCGGCCAGGGGCGCCGCCGAGGTCTGTGAGTTTCCCGGCTTCCAGAGTCCTGCGGACATTGTGGGCGCTGGCTACCCACCACCCCTTCGGTGGGCTCTTGTCTCGGTTTTGGCCTTTCGTCCGAGCATGACGCTTTGCGTTCTGCTTGTCCTGGTGGTTCTGCGTCTCCTCCACCTGCCCATAGGGGGCGCCCCTCTCCTGCGGGTGCTTGTCACGGCGCGGCCCTGTGGTCTCTGCCAGCTCAGATTCTACCGCCCTCCCGGGCTATGTGTACTGACGGGCCTCAGCACTCGGGGGTGTAGCCTTGAGCCCAGCGCCTGTCCCACCAGCCTGCTGGCGTGGGGGGCACCCGGCGTCCTAGCCCTTTGCTCTCAGCCGGCCCCTTGCCCCTCTTGTGCCCGCCGGCATAACTGGCTTCTTAGGGCCTTGCTGCCTGCGGGTGTGTCCACTGCGGGCCCCTGTGGGGACCGAGGGCCCGGGTGAGGCAGGTCCCCGTCCAGCTGCACGGCGGCAGAGCGCGGGGGACGCGGCCCTGCATCCATCGGGCGGGCCGGGCCGGGTCCTGGGGCTGCGGAGGCGGCGGGGGGCGGGCGGGGCGGTGCTCACCTGCAGGTCGGCCCCTGCAGGCCCCGCCTGGGTGGGTTGACGCCAGCAGTTGCCTTCCTGCCGGGCTCTGCTCCTCTGCCCAGGGGGCAGTGCGCTGCGTTAGTGAGGCGACTGGGGGTCAGAGACTGGAGCCAGCTGCCTCCTGAGAGCCGCGAAGCGGCCTGTGGCTTCGGTGCCCCCGGGCCGAGCGTGTGCGCGCCCTGCAGCGCCCGGTGTGTGCAGTGCCCGGGCGTGCAGGGCGCCTCCACGGCCCGCCCTGGGGGCCTGTCTTGTAAAGGCGGGATTTGCTGTGGCCTCCGAGGCCCCGAGGATCCTGGGCCAGGGTGTCCACACAGCTCGGCTTCTGAAGGAAACCCCCGGACGGGACGCTTGAGCGGCGGGGCCTCTTCGGAAGTCGGCGCCGCGCGCTAGTAAGCCGCTACCTGCGTGCAGGGTGGAGGGCCGCGGCGGCCACCGGAGGGCGCCCCGCAAACACACCCGCTCCGCCCTCGCGGTCACTGAGCCGCCCGTCAGCCCGCCTGGAATCCGAATCCCATCGGCAACCTGCCTGGTGACTCTCGGGGCGGTGGGGGCTGGCGGTTTGGCAGTGACCCTCCCTCCACCACCCGTGGAACAGCTGGGAAACCCACACGCGGGAAGGAAGTGCCCGGTCCTGTGTCCGGAACGAGCGGTGTTGACGGAGGGCACAGCCGTGTGAGCAGCCCCCCCCCCCCCCCCCCCCCGCCTCCCGGAGCCCTGCCCCCCTCGGCTGTGTGGGACCCACCCACCACCAGGCCCGTGGATACACGTGGGCCCTCGGACAGCTCGGGGCTTATCCGTGTCGGACTTAAGACCCGCGTGGTTCACTAGGGAAGAAAAAAAAAAAAAAAAGACCCGCGTGGTGCAGGGTCAGCCCTGCCAGTACAGAGGAGCCGCGGAGTAACCAAAAACACTGGAGTTTGTTTACCTCATGAGGGGAAAGACTTGTTTTGTGATACCTCTGTGTGCTGTTTAGCTGACATGTCACACATCCCAAGAAACACACACATTAGAATCCAGAAATTGGCTAATAAGTATCAAGTAATTCAATCTTCAAACGTGTGGGTTTTCTTCCCCAGTTTCTCAGACACACCTGCCACAACTCCAGCCGTCTGGGCAGATGTAATGGGTTAGAAATGAGAGGCCCCGGCATTTCCCGACTGAGTTTAACTTCAAGAACTTGATGTGTAATTTAGCGTCTTAATGACTTATTCCTGCTTTGTCCTTTGTCAGGTCCTTTATATAAAGAAACAAATGTTTGACTTTTTTTAATTTTTAAAAAAATTGAGTCTTGGCTGCGCTGGGCCTTCGCTGCCACACACAGGTTTTTCCCTAGTGTTGGTGAGCAGGCTACTCCCTGGTTGTGGCACATGGGCCCCTCATTGTGGGGGCTACTCTTGTTGCAGAGCACGGGCTGCAGGCACACAGGCGTCAGTAGGCGTAGCACGAGGGCTCAGTAATTCCGGTTTGCCAGTTCCAGAGCAGGTGCTCAGTAGTGTGGCCATGGACTCAGGGGCTCCGCAGCACGTGGGATCTTCCCGGACCAGGGATCGAACCCGTGTCCCCTGCATTGCCGAGAGAATTCCTACCCACTGCGCTACCAGGGAAGTCCTGACTTCTTGATAACATCTGCCACAATTAGCAAAAGACCCAGTTTCTTACAGTAAGTTTTATAACCTTCATAAAATAAACCCAAGGTTAAATTCACCTTTGGGGATCCTCAGTCATGAAGCATGGTAAGGTAGGTGAGTTTGTCTGTTGACAAAAATAAGATTAAAGCCAGTCAGGGGCTTCCCTGGTGGTCCAGTGGTTAAGACTCTGTGCTTCCAACGCAGGGGTTGTGGGTTCGATCCCTGGTCAGAAACTAAGATCCCACATGCCACACAGTCAAAATACATACAAATGGAGTTTTTTTTTTTTTTTTAAGAAAAAGGACAGAGTGCACAGTCTGCCTTGACATTTTCCAAATAGCTTCTTATTCTCTTCTAAATGCCTCAAGTCTATGTACGGCCATACAACCCCAAACCTGCCTGATCTCATTAAAATGATTCAAAATTCATTCAATTTTTTAGCAACTGTGGCAGGAGTACTAGGAATCAAACATGCTGGGGCAGCAAGAAGTGATCCAGAATTCAGCACAAGATTGTCAAGCCAACGTCCATGGAAAGTAGATTGTTGAGATGCTAGTGGCTGAGGCGAAGGTGGACTTGCTCCTCTAGTTGGGGGGCAGAGAGGGGTTCAGAACGCAGCAGCAGCAGTGGAGGGGTCTGCACCCGAGACCCCGGCTCGTCATCTGTCAGAAGTAGAGGTGGACACAGGACAGAAATGTGTGGCTGCTACTGTGTGACACACTCCCCCCCGGAGACTAGTCAGCTTGCAACCAGAGCCACTGAGAAACTGAAAAAGTGATTTTAGGCCCCCTGCACTGTGTGGGGGAAACCAGATGGGCTGAGGGGTGGGGGTGGGGCTGCAGGCAGAGATCTGGGCCCTTGGGGCTCACCCTCTCCAAGGGGCCCCTGGTGCGGAGGACAGCTGCTTCTCAATGGGCTCCTGCTCCCCCTAGGCGGCACTGGCTCTGGGACCCTGAGGAGGGCACCCAGCCCCCCTCAGCACGGCTGCTGCTGTCTCGGGGTCCCCATGGGGGGACGTGCTGGGAGAGCGGAGGCGTCTGCCCGAGGCCCTGGAATTTAAGGAGCGCTCCCACCAGGCCTCGGGGCCCTGGAGCAGCCGGCCGGCATCTGTGCTCGTCACCACCAGGAGCGTCCAGAGACCTCACCGGTTCCTGCTGCTCTGTCCCCCAAGGCTGACTGCCAGCCTGAGTCCAGTGTGTGTCCGTAGTTCTGCACAGGCCTCCAGCCTGGAAAGAAATCAGTCTGCAGGTAGAAAAGCATGCACCTCACTCTCTTGGCTCGACTTCCCAAGAGAAGGGGGCCACTGGGGCAGTTTTCCTAACAGACCCGCCGAGAACAGCAGCCTGGCCCTGGGCAGCAGCCGGGTGGGGGTGGAGCCCAGTGTCCCATTCATATTTTGTCTGAAAGGTGTCCTACCCAGACTGCAGCCTTGAGAAACATACCTTTGCTTTTAGGGCGTTTTGGGTTCAGAACAGGGTTGGGTTGGGTTGGGGGGCTGTGATTTCTTTGTGAAGATGTGTGCAGGGGGAGGGGAGGCGCCCCTGCACCCCTACAGCTGACACAGAAGGCGGGGTGCGGGAGAGGGCAAGGGGTGGTGGGTGGGCTCTGCACCCCAGGCTGGTTGGGTCGTCTAGACTGCATCTTCCACCTGTCCGGGGCCCTGCAGCCCCGTGAGCCCGCCCACCCAGATCCATCTTTCCTGTGGGCAGGCCCCTTGGTTTTCGGGGTTAGAAATCCTAACAGCGTTTTCCTCCCTTCACCTTATTGACACTCAACTTTGGTGCACCCTTTGGGGAGTTGTGCAGGACAGACCCTCACTGGACCAGCGCTGGCGGGGGCACACCTGGCAGCCGCAGACGCCCCATCTGACCTCTCCCACTAGGCCCGCGCACCCTGGGACACCTGCAGCCCTGCTGAGGCCCGCCACCGGAGTTTGAGCTTCCTTCATTTTAATACCTTCTGACTTTCCTATCAAACATCTCCTCATAAAACAAGAGGGGGGGGGCTAGTATTTTAACAGTACAAAGTATAAATACTGGTGTTAGGTTTTCATTACTTTGTTTGCGCCTGAGGGGAAGCAGGCTGTTGCAGGCACGGACCTGAAAGGTGCGAGCAGGAGACGAGCACACCCAAGGGTGGCCGGGCACCGAGGACACGGCTCATCCTCACACCGGGCGCTTGGGGAACTCCACGGGGCTGTGCCTGGTTCTGCCTCGTCTCCAGGGGGCGAGGGAGCAGGGGCTGGAGTCAGCGTCATTTCCTGGTCGCCTGACCTGGGAGGAGGGAGCGAACCTCGGGCACAGGGGACCGATCACCGCGGGCTGTGCTTCTGGCCAGTGCGGCCCGCCCCGCCCCCGGCGGTGCCCCTGGAGCAGCGTCTATGCCGTCACCGGCTGCGCCCCCGCTTGGTCCGGGGAACAGCTCTGGTGCCCACGGCGCAGCTTCTTCATCAGTCTCCGGAGCTTGCCGGGGAAGTTTCTGTCTAGGTGGCGGTACAAAAGCGGCACCACGGCGCTGCTGGCGAAGGCCAGGAACCGGGACAGGTCCTTGGCGAGGAGCAGCGTCCCCACGTGGTGCCCGTCCAGTGGCTTCCCCCGCGCTGCCAAGACCGTGCGCCCCAGGAGCGTCAGGTAGTGGGGCGTCCAGAGCCCGAACTGCGCGCACACGGTGGCCACCAGCAGCCTGTGCGCCGAGGGGTCCGGGTGGCCCGCGTCCCGGTCGAGCAGTGTGTCCTCCTTGCGGACCCGCGCCAGGAGCACGAGCGCGTAGAGCACGGCCAGGCCGGGCACCAGGTAGCCGACGAGCAGCATGATGGCGTCGGCCGCCGCCGCGTCCTGCATCCGCGAGCACTCCACCAGCCTCGCAGCCACGTGGCTGCAGATGTAGAAGAGCAGGGAGGAGAAGCCGGCGAGCAGGGCGCCGCCCCAGACGAAGCCGCACACGTGCCGGGTGTTGTAGACACTGGACATATAGGTGCGTGGCAGCGCGCGCTCGATATAGCAGTCCAGGCCCAACAGGGCAGTGGAGTAGAGTGTCACCAGCGCCGCCACATTGAACAGCACCAGCAGCGAGACGTGCACCTCGCTGCCCAGGTCCCAGGTGGCCCCACCGGCCGCGCCAGGGCCCAGCAGATGCGCGGGTGCTAGGGCGCAGAGCAGCAGCCCCGCCGCCGCCATGTTGGCGAAGTAGACGTCGGGCATGGTCATGCCGCCCGGGTCGTGCAGGTTGGCCAGCAGCAGCAGCGCGTTGTAGCCCAGGCCGAGGGGGACGCCGCCCAGCAGGTAGAGCAGCGACAGCGCGGACAGCGCCCGCTGGACGTGCAGGCAGGGCAGCGGGTCGTCGCCGCCCGTGCCGTTGAGCGGGCAGCTCCACATGGCGGGCTGTGGGAAGAACAGCGTGTGAGTCCTTCGCGAGCACAGAGCGGCCCCCGCCCCCGAGGCCGGCGGGAAACGGGGTTGCGCATGTTTTCTGCGACCGAAGGCGCCATCGCTGGAAGCAGTGACGGCCCTAAAAGCCAAGTGGGCTTCCTTGACCCTGTTTGCCGGGAAACCCACAGCCCTGGAGCCGTAAGGCGTCTGCTGCCACCTTGTGGCGCCTGGGCCACGTGAAAAAGGCCTGGTTGCGGGGGGGGGGGGGGGGGGGGTAGGAATAGTGTGCTGGGGGTGGACCCCAGGCCTGGCCCCGCAGACCCCCTCGCGGGATCCTCAGCTTTTCTGAGGCTGCAGCAGCCCTGCTGGGCGCATCCTTCCTTACTTTCAGTGACTGCTGAATCCTTTGACCCCACCCCTCCCCACCCTGCGTCTCTGCCCAGCAACCCGCCTCCCTCGCGCCACCTGGGCAGCGCCGGTGGCCCGCGCCAGGGCATCAGCACCCGTCTTGAAGCCCAGCTACCGCTGGAGCCCTGGGGAGGGGCCGGAAGTGGTCTGCACGTGCGCCTGGTGCAAGGCGGGTGGAGAGGGCGTTTCCTCCCTCCCAGCCTGGCGGGGTCGGGGCAGGCGCACACTGAGGTCTGGGTGGGCCTTGGCGGGTGGAGGCGCCTTGGGAGTAAGGGAAGAACAGACCTTGAGAAATGCGTGAGTCCTGGGGCAGGGCGGGGGGGGGAACCCTCCACACCACGTCTCTGAGCCCACTGGGCTTCCTGCTCTCAGAGCGAGGCCAGCAATCCTCTGGGGAAGATCCTGGCCTCCCAGGTCCAGGGGCGAGGGGAGGCCAGGTCCCCACCCTGCGGGAGCAAGCCTGGCGTGGCGGTCACGGAATGACGTGTGGCGTCCACAGGCGTCTGTTTGCCAGGCGCCGCTACAGAGCGGGCTCCTGCCTGCAGGGTGTGTGCCTGCGAGCCGCCCCCACCCAGACACGGAGGGGCCCGGCAGGAGCCTCACAGGGCGGGGGCACCTGTATCCTAATGAGCCGCTGCGGCAGTGCCGAGCAGGCGGCTTCATCACCTCCAGGGAGGGCGTCTACTCTGAGCCGCCACAGGGATTCGGGTCCCTCTTCCCAGGCCTGGGGTCCAGGGTGCTGGCAGGAGCCCCAGGCAGGGCCGGGCCTGAGGGGTCCTCGGAGCCCTCGTCCATCCTCTTCTAGCTGATCCGCTGTTCGTTTCCCTCCCGAATGCCAGCAGGCTTCTGTGCGCTGAGCTGAGGCCTGGGTGGTGCTGGGCCTGGATGCTGGTCCATACAGCATCCTGTCCGTGCCTGACCAGCCCGCCCCCCGCGCGCAGGCACCTTGTGCGGCTCCCGGGCCTTAGTCCCTCCCCTCCTGCCTCGCTGGGATCCTGTTTCCCGGTGTGGAGTGCTCCTTGGTGAGGGGTGGGTGTGCGCGCGTCCGCCTCCTGGTTCTCGCAGTGCCCCTCCTCCCCAGGCAGGTGCAGCTGCGCCTCCTGTTTACAGGCAGTTTGGAACCTTGAGGGTCATGTCGGGAAGGGCCGGCACACGGGACGGGCACCCTGCCCACGGGCTCCCCTGTGGCCCGGCCCCTCCTGGGGGTTTCCATCCACCTGGAGGGCAGGCTCAGCCAGGGGAGGCCCTCTGCGATGCTGGGTGGGCACTGGAGAGGGCCCCACAGGCCCGTGGGCAGAGTGAGGAAAGCAGGGGTCGTGCTGGCAGGGCCCTGCCCTGGTGGAGATCCGTGCGGTTCTTGGGAGGCGGTCACGCGGAGCAAATCTGCTCAGAACTTTCTTCAAGAGCTCACATGCTTAAATGGCCAGCTTGCTTGGCGTGAGAGGGGCTGTGGTGTCTCTGTGGTCAGTGCTGGGTTTTAAATAAAATACCCACCCGAGTTGCTGTTTTCTGGTAGCTCATACACACAGAACCTGGAACCTCTGCCCACAAACTACAGACAGCTCTGCGCATCCTGTCGGCATCCACCTCGGGGACACGGCTGACTTCAGAGGCAGCTCACGAGCTACGAGTGCCAGTCTCCTTTGCTTTTAGCCTATCTTCGCTTTTTGTCCCCGTGTTCTTCCCGGAGACCCTTTGTCTCCAGGTGTCACGCAGGGCCAGGGTGGGGATGCCTGTCTGGGGTGCCTGGCGTTTTTCCCCTCACCATGTGGGGGCACGGGTGAGAAGGGCAGGAAGCAGACTGCCGACGCAGGGGGCAAGGCACTGAGACGCTTGCTGGGACGGTGGTGCTCACAGGCTCTCAGGGACCCGGAACAGCAGCTGCGCCCCAGCACCCCCAGATCTGCCATCAGCAACGGTCACTTTGGGAGTGTCTGCCCACCCCGGCTGTGGGGCAGCTGGTCAATGCGCAAGGCCTCTAGCTGGCGTCCTGCCGTGTCCGGGGTCCCTGTGCTGCCCCTGCGGATCCCCGCTCCCGCCTCCGAGTCACCCCACTTCCCTTTGTGCTCTGGCTCTGCGCATGCAGGAGTCTGGGAACAGGCTCCTCTCCCCCGAGGCCCTGTGAGGAGGGGGCCTGAAAACAATGGTGGCCCCCGCCCGCCACACTGGCTTGGACTGGGCTGGGCTGTCTTTCCAGTTACCAGCTCTCGGTTCACTTCCTTCCTGAGAAAGGGGAAATTGGACGGCAGCCAGAGACCAGGATTCCAGGCAGGGCTCTCTGTGGTCCTGGCCCTCCCAGGGGCGGGAGGCAAAGCCAGGTGGGCCCTCAGCGGCCGAGCCCTGCCCCCCGGCCTCGCTTGCGCCACGGGCCCTCGCTGTCCCCGCGCGGCAGGGCTGACAACACCGCCTGGGCCGCCTGTCACCCGCTGCAGCTCTGACCGGTGTCGTCAGGATGGCCCTGGGGGGCAGGTGGGGCCAGGAGCCCCATGGCCTTGTCCAGGCTGGTCCTATCACCCTGCTCCAGGGCCGTCCTGACAACACGGGTCAGGGCTGCCCACTGCCACGCGGGCCTCCCGGCTCCCCGCCTGCCCCTCCCACCAGCACCCCTGCCCACTGCCCACCCGGCGGCCTGTCTGCACCTCTGCAGACCTGCCTGCAAGCGCCCCGGCTGGCCTGGCCACCTTCCTCCCGTGCGTGGTGGGGCCTCCCTGGGCAGCGGCCCCACCAGCCGCGTCCGCGCAAGATGCTGTCCACGGCCCCTTCATCCGACAGGGCATCAGGGGTCCTGCTCCAGGGCCCTCCAGGACTCCCGTGCTGCCAGCCTGGCCAGGGCCTGATTCTGCCCAGAACCCCTGCCTCTGCCGGGCCGGGCCTGTGCCTCCCCCAGGCCCTCTGCCCCCTCTGCCGGGCCCAGGGAACATACAGGTGTGCGCGTCTGCTGGGAGTCATCCCCTCACTCTCGGACCCCCACCCGTGGGCACCCCTCTTCTGTGGCGGGCGTGCCCAGCCAGGCCTGTGGCCAGCCTTTGTCCACGGAGCAGGGGCGCGCCTGGCGCGTGCAGGCGTGTGGCGTGGTCTCACAGCAAGGCCAGCAGCAGGACTGCGCAGCCCTGGCGCCGCGCGGCCCTAGGGGAGGGCTGGTGGGCTCCGGCAGGCTGGCTCACTCCCTGGTCGTCGTGGTGGCCCGGCGGTCACCGTGCCCCGTCTCTCCCGACGGGGTGAACGTGACTGAAGGTGACTTGCATCCCCACACTGAGTGTCTGTCGTCTCTGACTGCGTTCCTGGGGCAGTGGCCCTGCCTGGCCCCGGGGACTGCCACGCACCCGCCTCCTGGCTGGTCTCGTTCCAGGGAGTGGAGAGGTCTGCACAGCCTTGGGGCCAGGGCGGTTCCCGCCTGGGGCCAGCAGTGGACTGGAGAGGGGAGAGCAGCCAGCCTGGCAGAGCAGAGGGTGCCCCGCGCGGGGAGGGCACCTGAGCACAGGGTGGCCCCCGCTCCGCTCCATGCCTGAGCACGAGCTCCCGGGACGGGACATGTCGTCCTCGGTGCCTGGGCGGGTGCCGGCCGTGCTGACCCAAGCCAGCGCGCTGGGCAGACCAGGCCTCTCAGCCCTCGAGGGGACACTGGGCCGGGGGCGCGTGTCTAAGCCCCGCTGCACTGGGGGCTGAGGGCTGCCTGCCTCTTACACTCTTGTCCTCTGGGGAAGCAGCTCGATCGCGCCCCCTGGGCCGACTTAGACCTCCCCTGGGAGGGGCGCACGCTGCCTGGTGGGGGCTCCCGGCCACGGACTGAGGACAGGACTCCGCATGGTCGAGGACCGGCCTCCCGGGCGCCCTGCCCGCAGCTGCCTGGCTTGGGTCCCCGGTCAGGCTGTGGGGAGGATGGGGTGAGGGGGTGAGGCGGTGATCACAGCCCTCCCTAGTGCTGGGCGTGGAACAGCAGGTCCTTGCCTCCCACACGTTTACGCTGCCATGCGGCCTCCCTCAGACTCTGCCAGCTGCCGCGTGGGGAGAGGAGACGGGGGAGGGAGGGCAGAGTGCGTGAGGGGACACAGGCCAAGGGCAGATTCTCAGGGGGTGGGGTGGGGGGTCCTACCACAGCTCAGCAGCCCAGGGCCCCAGGGCTGCTGTAGGAACAGACAGCTCGTCTCTGGAGCCGCGCTTGCTGAGGTGGAGGGTCCCAGCCCCATGGGGTCCGGGTCCTCCCCGATGGCACCCTGCTTACAGACACCCCTTCTTTCATTCCCTGCCAGCAAGGACTGCACGCCTAGGTTAGCTGCTGGAAGCATTTTGAGGCCAGATGTCAGCATCTTTTCTTCTTGGTCTTTTTTTAAAAAAAGAGCCTAGAACTGTATAAACTAACCTTTCAAAAGTGAATGTCCACAGGCAATGAAAAGCCTTGCCCAAACGCAGGGCTACAGTGCATGGTGATCTCCATGGAAAGAGGGATGCCAGGAGCGCAGCAGAGCAGGGGGGCGGGGGCCGTGAGGGGCAGGGGCTCCCCAGTGACCCTGTGCACACACAGCCTGCCAGACCGAAGCACAGCTAACTCCCATCCAAGGTCGCTGACCTCATCCTACTGCACCCGTCTATTCCCGCCTGCCCAGAGCACCCCAAAGAGGGAGCTCCGTGACCGGTGTCCCGCAGCCTGCGAGATGGCCTCAAAAGGCCTTTCCCCAAGGCAAGCTCGAGGACCCACTGGCAGAAGGGCCGACAGAGCAGAGACCGGGAGGTGGGCGCAGGGCCCCGAGGCCAGGGCAGTGTGTCCTGGTGGGCACCGGCCCGGCCTGCCTGATGATGTCCTGGAGACCCACCCTGTTCTGTGCCTGGACTTCAACTGAATGCTCTGGAGCCATCAAAACGATTTGAAAATGACTCCTGAGTGTTTATTTCCTTTTGCAATAATGGGCAGAGGCTCTAGCTACAATTAACATCCAGCTGGTAGGAGCCAGACGCTCCGGAAAAGCTGATGTTTTCATAGGTTTTCAACATAGAGAGCTTACGCATACTGATTGGTATCACAGACACTGTGCGTTCCTGGGCTGTGATAAGCAACGGTTTATCATACACTTGGGGTGTCTTGGTTTTTGTAGCCTGTTGCTTTTTAAGGTTCTGAATTAGAGGGCAGTGAGCGTGAAGCAGGCAGCGTCTCTGGTTCTCCCGGGAAGAGAATGGGCTCGCCCGCCAATTGGGAAGGGCTGCGGGCAGGGGGAGCAGCCGGCCAGGTTCTGGCCCGCTCCAGGGTCTCCCTGGAAGAATATGGACCCGTGTTCTCCTGCTTGTGGAGCACTATTCCTTGGCTTTTTTCTCTTTTTGTCTCCTGGCTAATTTTCTGAGGTTAACGCTCCTTCCAGCGAGCAGGGGAAACAGACTGAGAACTTCCCGTCTCCGCGGGCACCTAGTCGGGCCCCCGCCCAGCCCATCACTGGTGTGCTGTTACCTGGGGGAGCACGGAGCAGAGCCGCAGATCTTATGGCTGCCTGCGTTCTTTCCAAGGGAGGAACCAGCGGTTATTTTTGCTCCTTACACTTGGTCTAATAGTAACAGTTGCTTCCTTGGCTCTAATTAAACCTGGGAAACTCCTGTGTGCTCTCTGCCCTCCCACCACGTGTGGGGGGAAGGAGACCCCTGTGGGGCAGCACAGAGCCGCTGGCCCTTTGCACCCTGTCCTGCTGCTTACTCGAAGGGGGTTCTGTCCGCAGGTCCCCGGGGGGCGGAGGAGGGACCTGAACCCTGCCCCTTGACAGCATCACATCTGCAACACCTGTGAGACCCCACGGACACCTGCTGCCGCCCAGGTGCGCGAGCCGCTGCAGCCTTGAGAGAGGCGGCGGCAGTGGCCAGCGAGGGGAGATGGCGGCACACGCCATTTAAGGAGGAAGCACGCTTCTGTCCCGGGCAGAGCACGGCAGCCCCACCCCCAGGACACGGCCCTGGTGGGCCGCGGGGGCAATGAAAAGCCAGGCAGCAAGTTGTTTGCTGAGGTTTCCAGATGACATCCCAGGGCCTGGAGGGTGTGGCTGCCACCTCCCCAAGGAGCGCCTTCCTCTCAGGCCCTGGAAAGTGGCTGGCCCCTCGTCCCACCTGGAATCACGCATGCGTATTTGCTGGCAGGAACCTTGGCAGGTTTGTCCCTCTTTCACTATATAATAGGTTTAAGGAGCTCTAGGGTTCTCCTGACGGCTCAGCGGTAAAGAACCTGACTCCCAACGCAGGAGACGCAGGTTTGATCCCTGGGTTGAGAAGATCTCCTGGAGAAGGAAATGGATACCCACTCCAGGATTCTTGCCTGGGAAATCCCATGGACAGAAGGAGCCTGGCAGGCTGTGGGATATGACTTGGCCACTAAACTACAACAATAAGCAGTGCTACGTTCTAACCTAAAACCCCACCACTCACGTCCAGGCACGAATGTGCCTTTCTCCCGTCACCTACCTGCCAGGGGCTTCCAAGTTCCAGGGACCCCAAGTCAATGCAGAACTAACGCTGGGCTCATCTCTCCTCTGGATGTTTCTGTGACCCCCACGGCGTCAGGACAGCAATGGTCAAGGGCAGGGCCCCAGCTTCCTGTCCATGACTTGGCACAGTATGCATGCACCAGATGGGAGCTATGATTTTTAAAAGCCTGTTATCTCTAGAGGCTTTCTTCATTTAGCAAGATACCAGAGGTTCCAGTTTGGAGCACCAGACCCAGCAGGCCAGGGAGCATGTGACTGTCCCCAGGGTATAGTTACTACTACATCCTCTTTCTCCTCTCGGTGGTGACTGGTGCCCCAGTGAAGACCCCAGTGAAGACCCTGCTGAGACGGCAGAGTGTCGGGTCCCTATCATGTGTGAGCAGCCCAGGAGCGTGGTCAGTCATCAAGTCCACACACTGGTGTCTGCAGAGGCCTGGCCAGCAGGCTGCTGACTGTTTGGGAACTCAAGGCCAGCCTCACTAGGTGCTGCAGACACCGTGGGGAGGAGGGGGGGCCTCTGCTCCGCCAAGATTTGGAGCTGGTTGTTGGCAGATGGCCCAGGGCTGCCAAGCAAGTGTGCGTCAGGTCCCGACTCACCCTCCATCCCCTCAAAGCTTGGTTAGATGACTGGGACCAGTGTCCCACTGAGAGAACCCAGCCACCATGCTCCTGTCATTAGCTTGGTGTTGGGTTTCTTGTCCCAGGTCAGTGGGCGGTCTGAGGCTGGGGCACTGCCTTCTCAAGTTTTGAAGGAGCCTCCAGCCCCAGGGGTTTTTATCTTTTTATCAAGTGTCCTAGGACACTTGATATCTCCATTTAGATGCTGTTCCAGAACTTCCCAAGATTTTGTAATCATAAAAGAGACGAAAGTTACAGCCACCGTGACCCAGAAACAGGCGGTCAGCCCCCCGCAGGACATGTGAGGAGCCCGTGGTGCTGCCGAGCCGCCTACGCGGCCAGCAGCTCTCAGCGGCCCGGACAGGTGAATGACCGCAGGGCAGCGGCCCGACCGGCCGGGCGCCGCGCGGCTGGAGGGCAGCCACGGGAGGGGACAGCGCCCGGGCGGGGCCGAGGGGACCCGGGAGTCGGAGCGGAGCACCGGCCGCCGCGTCCCCGCGCCTCTCCCCGCGCGGGCAGAGCCCCCGAGTGTGCCCACCGCCCCCACCCCACGTTCGGCGCCCACTCACCGGCTCGCTGGGCCGCGGGCCGCGCAGTCGCCGCGGGAGTGGGCAGCTCGGGGCTCCGGGAGGCTGCGGGGCTCACGGCGCGCACGCCGCGCGGGCCTGTGTACACACGTGACCGCGCCGCGCCCGCCCCGCCCCCGAGCCCGCCCGGCCCCGCCCCGGGCCACGCTCTGGCCCCGCCCCCGGCACGGCCCCCGGCCACCCCAGGCTCCGCCCTGACCCTGGCCCCGCCCCCGAGCCTGCCCACCCCGGGCTCCGCTCTGGCTCTGGCCCCCGCCCCGCTCTGGCTCCGCCCCCGGCTCCGCCCCGCCCCGCCCCGCCCCACCCGGGCCGCCGGGTGTCCGGCGCGCTTGGCCGAGGTCCGCGGGCGGGCCGGCTCGCTGAGTCAGACGCGCTCTAATCTGCAGGGGACAGACACCCCGCCCTCGAAGGTTGTAATCGGGGCCTGCCAGGCGCACCTGCTCCTCTGCCCCAAGTGTGTTTGCTGGCTCCACGCTCACCCCTCACTTCCTGGCTTGAGGAATTTCTTTGTAAACAACTGGCCACAGGAAAACCATTTAAAGAGACAGTGCACTGTTTGCAGCCTAATTAATTCCGTAGCTGCTGCTCTAATTAGGTGTTGGAAAAGTGACAACAAGATCGTTTCCTCTGCTATAAGGCTTGTGCTGTAACAGTGCTCCTAGCAACGCGTTCTGGCTCCGGCAATAAGAACATTCTTTTCTGACAACACAGGTGTGCGGGTTGCAGCTCTAATGCAGGTTTGCTGTGGGACCAGGGGCTGATGGAACAGGAAAAATGAGCATCGCGGCCGAGGCTGGCCCTAGGTGGTGTCAGGGTCCTGCTTTCTGGGCTCAGGGCTGCTTAGGCTACCCTACTTCACAGGACAGCTTCCTGACCACGGATCAGAGAGGGAAGCTGGCGGTCAGCTAGGGCACCAGATTGCCTCTCCCTCTCTGTTACAGCCACTTGTAGAACCCTAGGGTCCCCACCCACCACTTGGCCCTGTTGTCATTACGGTAACCTGCTTCTCACCCCAGCACTGTCCTTGTGGCCGTGGGTATCCAGCCATGGGGAAGACAGGGGTGTGGTCAGCCGGCACTGACGTCCGGCAGGGAAGGAGGACAGGCTCGATGCAGGTTTCTGTTCTGGGCCCTCACAGCAGCCTTTCAAGGTGTATGAGCCACCTTTCATCAAGTCTGAAACTCCGTCAGTGCTGCGTACATCAGCACTTTATGGACCATTACAAGGAAACAGTCTGATGCTGTCCATCATAAGAAGTGTGCTGATCTTAGAGTTGCTTAAGTGAGGAGCCACGCCTTACTGTTGATGGAAAACAGTACCCTCCTCCTCTTAAATTGTACTGAGGCTCAGAACTTAGCCAGGGTGCCCAAGGTCACACAGCAGAGCGGAGACAGAATTTGCACCCAGGTGGCCTTTGCTTTCTTAGGACTTTGGGTCATCCTACCAATGTGCTTTAGGAGTGTTGTTACCTCTTTTTCTGAAAAGCCTTGGAGCCCAGAATTCCTAGTCAGAGACCCTAGGATGCCAGGGTATGCTGCACCTGGTAGAGCTGCGATCATAACTGGGGAAGGCAGGCTCTCTAGGCCTTGGGTCGCCCCGCTGCCTTATCTGCAGAGAAAGACTTCCTCCACTATGCAAGCTCCTGGCCAGGGGGAATGGCAGAGTTTGTGTGTGTCGGAGATCTTCAGAGTGGACCCACCCTCCAGCCAGGCGCAGATCAGCGTCCTGTAGCTCTGGAATGTAAACGCGCTCCGTGGGCCTTCAGCTCTGCGGCCTGCTGCCTGGGCTGCTGCGCCATCCTGGAGGCAGAGCTGCAGGAAGCTGGTCCCGCTCCCGGGGCTTCCAGCTGCATGTCTAGGGTTCACTTCTGAGAACTACATGGAGTTGGCCTCCCCACTGTTTCTGGTGAAGCCCCCAAGGAGCTGTCCTGTGCCCCTAGGCCCCAGGCCTCCACCATTGTAGCCACACAGGCCACGCTCACCAGGCTGGTGCCCTGCTGGCGCTATGCTGTGGTGCGGGAGGCTGCTCACCAGGCTGCAGGCGTGGCCGACCCTCCCGCTTGCCCTGGAGCAGCAGTGACCCGGGGCGAGGGCGGGTGCTGCACGCCAGGGGCTCCAGGCTGCTGCTCAGGGGCTTGAGGGCCGCCTGCCGCCTGGGCCGCCCTCTCTGTCACAGCAGAAGGGTCTTCCTTTTGAAGATGCACCTTTTCAGAAACGGCATACCGATGGGGAAGTGTGATTCTCTGTGACATGTGAGTCAAGAGCAAGGAGCGTGTAAGTTCACCGGTTAGTTCTGAGTGTGGCTTATGGAAAAGTCACACGTTTTGACATCTCTGTGGCTCTGTTACTGTAATGTTTCTTGCTCAAGCCCGGGTCATTGTAATCGACTTTGATGAGGAAGCCTGGGAGGCCTGGAGGGCCTGGAGGGGCTGGGGGTAAACATGAGTGAACGGCTGGGCCCGCGGAGTCTGCATGGTCGTCCTGGGTCATTCCCCTGTTGGTGCAGCTGCCTCACTGCCCTTGGTCTGCACGATCTGCTGCCCCCCCAAGTCCGGTCCCATTCGGCCTCTGCCAGCACCTCTTCTGTCCTCCCTGTAAGCAGATCTCCCCATTCCTAACCCAGGGAGTACAGAGGGTGGGCGTCTGCGGGGTCCCTGCCCATGCTGCGCCTTTCCCTGGCCTGGGGCAGACCAGTGGTTCCGACAGGTCAGTGCACTGACCAGGCCCGGCCCCTGGGAGCCCCCGGCTGGCCCGAGGCAGGCACCCAGCCAAGGCTCTGGGGGCACCCGGGAGTCAGCAGGGGCGCCTGGCCCCAGCGCTCTGTCTGGCCTGAGGCTGATGGGCACCCTGGCATGGCCTTGGTGGCACTTCTTAGGTCTGGAAGACGTGGTCCCTCCCAGGAGCCCCTGGACCACCTGGTGGCAGTCGGGTGGGGGGAGGGGGGCCTCTCTGGCTCTTAGGTGTCCCAGTCTGCGTGTCCAGAGGACCATCCCCTGGTGGGTGGGCCCCCACAAGGACCCTGCTGGAGAGAGCCTGGCTTCCCATGGGGAAGGCAGTCTGCCCCATGCCAGGATCCTGACCGAGGCCTTAGGGGACAGTGGGTGGGGGTCTTGGTTTTTACCCCCTAGGACCTGTTGAAATGAAGGTGGTATGCAGGAGCCACCTCTTGTGTCCAGGGGTAACGTTGGGGTTTTTCAGGGAGCCCTCCTTGGTGCCTCTTCCTCCTCATTCTCTTTCCTAATCCCACGCAAGCAGCTCTGCCTGCCATCATCTGGGAGGCCAGAGGGCTGCCAGCCTGGCTCTTGGACTCAGGGGTAATGCCTTCTAGAGGGAGAGTGCCCCCTAGTTCTCTGGCAGGGTCAGAAGGGTGGGTATGCATGCTTGGTGGGGGGCAGGGGGAGGTGACGGGGAAAGGTGTGGGGGACTGTTGTGGCCCCTTGGAGCTTGGTAGGGACGGTGCCCCTAAGGTTGCCCCTAAGGCTTGGCAAGTGCCACTCTGGCAGGCTTAGAAATTTTCAAATAAATATTTATTAGTAGTAAGCAAAAACCCAATGACAGTATGGTTTGATGGAGGGAGAGACACATATTTGAATAGCGACCCAGAAGCTACCCCGTATCAGCAACTTGATTTTTGACACAGGTGCAAGAGTAAGTTAAAGGAGAAAAAAAGTAAACTCAGTGGAGAGTCTTTACGACAAACGGTGCTGCAGAGAAAAAGATGTGCAGACTCCTTGGGGTCCTCTGTGTTGACCATCATCCCGCATGTAGACAGACAGCTGAATTTCTTCCTTTCCAGTCTGAGCGCCTTTGATTTTACTCCCTTGCTTTATTGCACTGGCTAGAACTCGTAGAGTTGTGTTGAATAGTGCCAGTGAGAATGGATCTCCTCACCCTGTTCCCAACCTGCTGGGGGAGAGGGGCCAATCTGTGTGTTATTTACCAAGTTGAGGAAGCTCTCCTCTATTACTAGTTTTCTGAGAATGTATATCATGAGTGGGTTTCGAATTGTGTCAAGTGCTTTTTCCATGTCAGTGGATACAATCATGTGATATTTCTTCTTTAGCTTTATAGATTGATTCTTGGATATTAAACCAGCCTTGCATCTCTGGAATAAGCTCCACTTGGTCAGCGTGTATAATTCTTTTTATATGTTGCTGAACAAGATTTTTGCATTTATATTTATGAGAGATTTTCATCTATATTTTTCTGTCCTTTTTTTTTGGTACTATTTTTGTCTGATTTGGTATCAAGGTAACATTGGCCTCATAGAGCAAACTGGGAAGTGGTTTCTTTGCTTCCATTTTCTGGAAGAGATTGTGTAATTGGTGTTAACGCTTCTTTAAATATCTCATAGAATTCCAGGGAAACCATCTAGGCTTGGACACAGGTTTCTGGAGCCAGGCCTGCCATCACTTGTCACTTTAGTGAATGCCAAGGCTAGTGGGCGGCCGCACAGAAGCCTCCAGAAGTACTTTGCTTCCTCCTCTCAAAGACTCTGCCTCCCCTCCCCCCACCTGGCTGGGGGCTGGGGCTCCCCTCACACCCACACTCACAGTTCCCACCAGCCAAGTGCCTCCAGGCAGGCCTGCTAGCAGGCTGGGCAGGGGAAGTGGTGGGTGCCTGCGGGAGCTTGTGGGCATCCCAGCGGGTGTTCCAACCCTTCCCCCTAGCATTTCCTGTGAATTACACCAGGGCTTGGTTCTGGGAGGCAGTGAGGCAGCATGCCCGGGAAATCGTGATCGGATCAGCCAGACGGTCTGCTTGATGATGTCTGCGTCGGATGTATTTATTCTTTCCTCAATGACTCAGAATGAGCCCCGTGATCTTGGGGCGCTGGCACCCCGGTTTTGAAAGCTTACTGTCACTGCCTCGAGGGAAGGGTTTGGTGGCACCTTCGCGCTTCTAGAACTCCAGGTTGGCAGAGTTGCTCTGTCCCCCTCCCCAGGCCCCAGCCATCCTGGCTTCTCTGCCTCCCACGGGCCCCTGTGCGCTGCCCCCACCAGGATATGGGCTTGCTGCACCCCTGGCTGGGGCCACCTCTCCCCACAGCATCCACTGGCTGTGTCCTCACCTCCGAGTCTTGTGTCACCTTCCTGATGCCATTTTCCTTGACCTGTGTCTTCCTACAACCGCTTGAAATTACAGAACGAAGATAAACCCGCTCCCTGTCTGTTGCGCGTAATTTTCCTCCTTAATGTCATAGCCTTCCAATGCAGCCTCCCTGCGACCAGGTGTCTTGGTTCCGGCCGCTGTCACAGAATACCATAGGCTGGGTGGCCCAGAAATAGCAGGTTTATTTCTCCCACTTCTGGAGGCTGGAGGTCAGAGATCTGGGCACTTGCGGGTTTGGTGTCTGGTGGGTTCTCATCCCAGATCTCCTCGCTGTGTCCTCTAGTGGTGAGTGTGGGGAGGCCCCCCCTCACGATCTGGTCACCCCCCAAAGGCCCCACCTCCTAGTGCCAGCACAGGTGGTGGGGGTGGGTAGGAGTGTAATACAGGAGTTCCGGGGGCACTGGAGCATGGTCTGAGGTAGCAGGCATTTTTATCTGATCTGGTCCCCACAGGAAGCTTAGCACTTAAGACTATCTGCTGTGAAGATGTTGCTTAACAAGTATTTGTGGAATGCTTCCAGGCCTGCGTGTACCCACCCTTCCTGACTGGGATCTGCTGGGCCAAGTTGGAGGGGGGGAGGGGGGGGGTGGTTCTAGGGTCTCTGGAGCCCCTCAGGGTGGAACCAGTGCCGCTGCCGAGTCACACGGTAGGCAGCCCTCCCGGCCACGCCATCCCACTCCACCAGCTGGACCTGGTTCACACAGGTCCTCAGGGCTGGACCAAGTGCCTTTTCTCTTGGGGTTCCTACAGTGAGCCCCAGTGGGTGTTGAGTGGTGAGTGTTTCCACGCCTGTGCTCTCTGATATGGGCTCAGGGTGGGCAACCGGAGGCAGCTCGACCAGGAGCACCTGCTGGGGATGAGCTTCACCTGCTCTGTGCGAGGCCCTGCAGGGACCCTGGGCAGAGGAGGGCCTGCGAAGGGGCTGGACAGAGAGCAGGCAGACGTGGCCCACATCACACCTTTGATGCGTCTGCACAGTGGAGGTGATGGGGGGCACAAGGCCACCCCTGGACTGCACGTCCCCGTGTGCAGTGTCCTCAGCCAGCTCCTCCCCCACCCCAGGCCAGCTCTCCGCTCTTCCCGTCCTGTTCTCGCCTTTGTCCCAGTCTCCCAAGGTGGCCCGTTCACATCACCAGGACAAGACCGTGGGAGGAGGAGACCAGATCAGGGGTTCTCAGGTCAGAGGACTGACACAGGAAGTGCAGAAGACCCCAAGTGGAGTCCATTCCACGAAATCGGAGATCGTGAAAACTGGTTGTTTACATTTCCGAGCTTCAAAGTGAGAGCACTGATGCCTGCATCCTGGAATTGAACAGGATCACAGTGGTGAGACCTCCTAACACCGAGGCTGGGCTAGCAGCGAGCCCTGTCCTCCATTCGGCTCCCCGCACCCAGCTCTGGCCCAGGCCTCTGCGATCCTGCCCCCACCAGCACCACCAAGCCCTCCTGTGTGTGTGGACCGGCCTTGGGCGGTCGGGAAATGGCCAGGAGGAAAAGCACAGAAAGACGCAGTCTTGGCTCCAGACCTTGGAGATCCTTATCGGGCCGGGAAGCTGGGACACCCACGCCCAAAGCGGGAAGCTCACACCCGCCAGCACGCCAGCGCACAGCGGGGGAATGAAGAGAGGCTGCCAGAGCCCTCAGCAGCCAGGGCCAGCGCGTCCTCAGGCCAGGGGGGCCCGAGCAGCCCCCGGACCCAGCCCCGCCTCCAGAGCGCACGCGCACAACTAGGAACGCTGGCCTGCGGTGTTGTCTTGGGGGCAGGGCTGCTGCATGCATCGATTCCGCGAGCCTCTACTGAGCACCTGCTTTTTGTCAGTCCCAGTGATGGGCAAACACATCTCCACCCCCGGGCAGCTCACAGTCTGGGGGTCGAGACACTGATCAGAGGACGCTAGGGTTAGTTTCGTGGGCGAGGCAAGAAGGCCTCCCTGAAGCTGGGGGCTGCAGTGGCGCTCCAGTCCGCGGGCAGGACCCAGCCTGTGGTCGGCGCGCTTGCGTCGGAGGTGACTGCACCGCGTGGGCTTCCTGCTCCCCTGTGCGCCCCGCCAGGGGGCCGGGCCCCTGTGTACTGAGGAGAGCTGGAGTAACTGGCCTGGCCTCCAGATCGTTGCTCCGGGCCTGGGGCCCTCGGTCTCCCCAGCCGGCGCAGACCTACCCCGCCCGCCCACGCGCCCCGCCGCGCTTGCGTCACCGCCCACGCGCCCCGACCGCTTGCAGCCCCTCCTACGCGCCGCGCCGCGCCTGCGTCACCGCCCAGCCGGCTGAATCTGGTTCTAGCCGAGCCCGGCCGGCCTGACATGCGCAGTGCGCGGGGGCTGCGGCGTCCAGGCGGCGCCGAGCTCCCGGCTACACCTGGCGGCGGGGGACCAGGAGGTCAGTGCTCCCGGCCGGGAGAGGGCCGTGGGGGGCTCGGGGGCTCGTCCCGCGGGGCGGGGGCGGCGCTCTGCAGACCGCGAACTCGGGGCGGAGGCCCGGCCGGCCTGGGCGCGCTCGCCGCGGCGCGGGCCCGGACCCCGAACTGCGCCTCGGCCCGTCCCCCTGCCGCCGAGGTCTCGGGCCCGCCGCCCCCGCGAGAGTTCCGGGCCCCCGCGCGTCTTCTCGCTCTGCCGGCGGGCGGCGTCTGCACCGCGCCCCCCGGGCTGTCCCTCGTGGGGCCCCGCACTCGGGCCTTCGTATCCGGAGGCCTCCGCGGCCCCGCGAGGCCCACTCCCGCAGCGTTAAATGTCAGGGCCTGGGGGCGGAACCCGCCGGGGCATTTACCGCTTTGCTTGCGAAATCGCTTGGGTGTGAGTAACTCGTTACTTGGCTCTGTGACTTTCTTTTTTTTAAATTCGTTGTTACACTCAAGAATTCTTGGAAGTGAGGGAAAAAGCCAACTAGTAGTTCCCTAGTGTTCTGAAGTGATTATGGAAATTACAGTTAACGACGAACGACGTGATGGGGTAGTAACGTGCTTTGTTTGTCTTTTTCCCCTGAACAGTCTTCAGCCTGGTGCCTGGAGGGCCGCCGGGCCCCCGGGAGGCCCGGGTGAAGGGGTCAGCACTCGGCCCAGGCCGTGCAGGCTTCTATACGAAAGGCCCGGGGTTCGGGAGCCGCTGAGGAGGACAGTCCAGAGTCTGCTCGGTCGCCGCGGGGCCAAGACGTCATTGAAAACCCTGTGCAGAAATGTGGGGCTTTGCTTTGAGCGAAGCAGTGTCGGAGTGGGAAATCTGGTGGCCCGGGCCCACCTCGACTGAGCGGGGAAAGAGGTCTTGTACGTGTTTCTTACATAAGATTCTGATTTTCCTTTAAACGGCAAGATCAGGGCTGCCAAACTAGGAACAACTTGGCTAATTTTTCGGGAGATGCTGGGAATGACGCCTTCTGCATGTTGAACATGGCCCACAGTTCCTACACTTGACTTTTCACTCAGCTCTACCGGTGCTGACTGTGTGCTGCTGGAACGGTGTTTCCAGGTTAAACGCAAAATGCAGCCTGAACTCTTCCCGGGCCTCACGTCTGCAAAGGTGAAAGGGCAGCGGGCTCTCTAGGGAGGAGGCGGGCCTAGCCGTGGGCTGCGCAGCAGCTTCTGTGAACACTGGCCGTGGAGCCCGGGTGACCTTTGCCTTCCCATAGCTGGGATGGCCCACGTCAGGCTGTTGACTGAGCAGAGGGCAGCTGGGCCGCAAGCCTGTGTGGGCCTCCTAGTAGTGAAGGTTTCAGGGAGGGTTGTACATCACCCTCGTTCCTAAAACCCAAGGAAGGCCTGCGGGGCAGTGCTCCTCATGGACATCAGAGCTCCTGCAGAAGACAGCTGACACCTCTTTGCTCCCTGGATGTGGGTGAGATCAGCCTAGAAGCCTAGCCCAGGTTCTGGGAAGCGATGAGGTCTTGAGGGTTCATGACGATGCGTGCCCACTGTAGCTGGGAGGGGCTGTGGGGTCCTCCTGGCCCAGGCGTGTGACCTCTGCCTGCTGGTGGGAGAGCTTGGTGTTTTGGGGGAGGAAGGGGTCAGGCAGCCCCTTCCTGTCCTTAATTAAAGGGCCCTGAAGACTGGGTGAGGAGCCAGGTTTCCCCTGTTGAGGAGACGCAAGCCGCTCCCCGCTACCCCTGGTTAAGGACTCGCTGAGCCCAGCTCATCGGGAGCCGATGGCCTCTCTGGAAGCGGAGTTGCCCCCAGACTTGGAGTAGACGGTGGGGCCTCCTGTCAGCCCTGCCTTGGAGGACTGGAAGTCTTCCTGATGCCCTGTGTTCTGTGCTCCCAGGCCCTTCTGCCGTGTGTTCTGAGGTCTCATCGGGGACCATGTGGGACTGCACACTGCGCCCCTGTCCCCCCAGCCTGCAGGGCGCCCACGGTCCACCTGAGCCGGGCGCTCCTCACCCCAGACCCCTGGAGCTGTCCCCCCACAGGCCTGCGTCAGCTCTGTTGTGTCCCCTGAGGCAGCAGGCACAGGCCTGTCCACACAGCGCCCTGGAGGGGAGGTGCTGGGTGCACCAGGTTCCCCGTGTCCAGACCCTGGGCCTCGTGGGCTGCTGCTGGCCGCCTCTGTGCCTGCTAGCGGGCGTGGCGCTCACTGCCCCCACTGGCTGACCGCTGGGGGGAGGGGGGCATGTTTGTCTTTTCGCTGCACTTGGCTCTCTGGTGACCACAAGTCCCTGAGGGCTCCCCCATCCCCCACGGCTCCTCCCCAGTGCGGGTGTCCTGCCTCCCAGCCCTCCCTGAAAGCTCTAGCCTGGCTTTGCTCCCTTGTCCATTCAAGGGCAGGAACAGATGGACGGCCTTTGAAAAGGTAGAGGGAGTGAAGTAGCATTTGCAGCATCTCAGGACTTGCTGTTTCTGGGAATCTAATCTGATCTTCAGTAAACAGGGTTCCAGTCTGAGGGTGTTCGCGCCAGGCCTCCTGGACACAGGTGAGGGCTCACAGTCTGCCCTGGCTGGGACACCACCACCGCGCCTCTCCTGGCCAGAGGAAGCCAGAAGCTGGTCCCAGCACAGCCTTGGCAGGTCTCCCCCGCCCCGGTCATACAGGCTGAAGCTCTGGGGGCCTTGGAAGGACTTGTCCGGCTGGTCACCGTCTCCCTGGCTTCAGCACCCTGATCTGTGTATCCTGTGTCTTCTGGCTTTTCCCGTGCACGTAGACATAAACGTTTGTTTTAATTCTTGGGTCACAGGAGAAGCAGGGTGAAAGTTAAGTCTGGTCCTTGGTGCCCCCAGCCTGCTGAGTGCCTCCAGGCTCAGCCTTGGTTCCAAAGCTGGTCTCTAAGAAGGGCCAGTGTCTCCCACCCAGGTGGAGGGCAGGTCCTGCTTGCAGCCAAGGCCGCAGGGTTTGAAGAGGTTACTGTGAAAGACCCTCCCCAGAGCCCTGGCTTGTCTGGGAGGGCCGTCAGCCCATGGCTGTGGTGAGACTCCCCCTACAACCCCTGAAACCCTCTCCTCTTCCTCTGTGACTGAGGAGCTAGTCTCACGTAGGATTCGTGTGTGTGTGTGTGTAAAGAGGATCTGATATGTTTGTCTTACTGTCCAAGCCCCGCGAAGAAGGGACTGGAACGGTGGAGGTGGGCTTGGGAAAGGGACGCCCTTCCTGGGGAGAGCCCGGGGCCCTATGTGGTGTCAGAGCCAGAGACAGGCTGGGCCTGGTGGAGTCCAAGTGCGGGCTCCGTTTCACCAGTTCGGGGGCTGACTGGGTTTTAGCCCCTCTTCCACTGTGCGTGTTGCCAGTGGATTAGAGTGGCCCCGGGGGTCTGGGGGTGCAGGGACATCTCACTGTCCCCTCGTGTTTCTGCGCCTGGTGGGTTGATGACTCGAGGCTGTGTGCCGTGATCTGGTCTCCTGGTTCGCTCATCTGAAGGCTCTGCAGCGTCCGGATGGAGGGCCCAGCTCCGAGGGCCGCCTAGCAGGGGCAGCCGCTGTCCCTGTCCTCCAGGAGCTCACTTGGTCCGGCCGTGCGCTCCTCGAGGCCAGAGCCCGCGTCTGCTTCCCGCCAGCGCCAGCGCCTCTGCAGGGCCAGGACCCACAGCAGCCCTGCGTCGTCGTCGTCCGTTCCCCCCCCCCCCCCCCCGCTCACGAGGTTGCTCACAGCCCCCTGCGACCTGTGCATCCTTAAGTTGTTTGGAATTGTTTCAACCAGGGCTCTGCAAACAAAAGGGCGAGCAGCTCTGTTTCTGAATCGGCAAAAGTCACTCAGCATCATGCATTGGAATGAGCCCTTAAAGAACCTAATGGTTTGTACCTGCATTTTGTCTTTTTATGGGTAACTTAAATCTCAGTGTCTCCTCTGTTTCTGCTGTAAGTGTGTAGGGAGGCTGGGTGGAGGGCTCATGGAATCTGTATGTTGCCTCCCAGGTTGCATCTAGTTAATTTCAAAATGCAAAGTTTTATTAAAGTATCTAGGAAACATTCTCTCTTTTGTTGTTTATCTTCAGAAAGGGAAAGAGTAATTGGCTGCTGCGTGTAGTGTTTGGTCGCTGAGCCTTGTCCAGTTCTGCGACCCCATGGACCGGCTCACCAGACTCCTCCGTCCACGGGGTTTCAGGGCTGCCCTGCCCTCCACAGCGCGAGTTGCCCTTTTGAGTTTGAATAATTGCAGTAACGCATCTGGTGGAAGTTTAGTCCTCAGTGGAGCAGCGTCTCCTGGAAGCTGCAGACAGGGAATGGGCTTCCTGCCCAGGAAGCCTGGCTTCAGACCGGAAGAGTGGGCTGCATGGCTTGGGGTGGGGGCACCCGCCCTGCAGCCCTGAGCTCTGCGAGAGGAGGCAGGGCTCTGGACCTTGGCGGTTGTTGGGACAGAGACCTGTGGTTGAGGAGCACTCTGGCCTCTGAGCAGTTCTGGAGAGGAGCTGTGCCCTTTGGGGTGCTGTCCGGCCTGTGCGCAGACAGCCAAGCAGAGGCCTGGACTATGCCGCCCACACACACACACCAGGGTCACTGTGATTGTGACCCCAGTACTCACACCTGGGCGAGGTCACACCTTACAGCTCAGACCTGGTTCAGGCTTATATGTTACAAGGATATTTAACACACACTTTTCTTAGTCTACTGATTGTGTGGGGTTGGTTGAGAGGTTTCACCCTGACACAGCAGGTGGGTTATGGGCTGGTGGGTGGGGTGCTGCCCTGCAGCTCGCTGACCCCCCATCCCCAGCCTCCCCTGCCCCTGTATATCAGCGGTCAGCCAAGAGCAGCCCCCTTCACCCCAGGATCCCACTTCGGGGGCATGCCTTGCTGGCCCAGCCAAGTCCAGGCACCTGCAGGTGACGGTGGGGGAGGGGAACTGTACCCCTAGGCTGCGGTGGATGCTCTTTACAGCAGGAGGCTTCTGGGGCCCATGTGGGTGATGGGCACCGCCCTCCCCTCGCCGGGTCAGCTCACCCTGGGACCCCCAGCTCCTGGGAGCTGCTGGAGAGATCCCACCCTCGGGCCGCCGTGTGGCCCGGGGCGTGGCCTGAGACCAGAGGCGGGCCCGGTTAGCTCGGGGTCTTGGAACTTGCCTGTCTCCGAGCGCTTCTGCTCCTCCTGAGCCGGCAGGCCAAGGGGTCTGAGGGAGGAGAGTCTGCCAGGCCCGTGCCGATCCAAAGCTGTGGTGTAGCCCGTCTGCACGAGATGGTAAGGGCCCCCAGCACAACCCTACTCGGGCCGTCCCAGCTGAGCCTTTCTTGGCCCCTCCCTACACCTGGGACCCTCAGGGTGGAGAGGCAGACTCCCCGCCCCCTTCCCAAGCATCAGGGCCTCTGGGTGGGAGCCCATGTGTGTGGTCTGGGAGGCTGAGGTGGTCCAGGCACCCCACACGGTGGGACCTGAGAGCCCCGGGGGCTGCACCGACTGGCTCTCTCCACACGCACATGGAGCAAGAGCGCCTCACCTGAGCGTGGCACGGGGCCGGGGTGCAGGAGAGCCCCAGAGAAGGGACACTGACCCGGCTTGCAGACTCCTCTGTGCCCTCCCAGGTCTGTGCTGGGCCTGCCAGCCTCCTTTCGTGGCTGAAGACTCTGCTCCCCGAGGCAGAGGGAAGGGAAGAGTGGCTGAAAGAGGCCTCTTTGTAACCGGAGACCCTTGGTCACCTGAGTGTGGGCAGGGTGCCAGTCCTACGTGTGTCCTGATGGAGAGGCAGTTGGACCCTTCAGATCCGCCCACCACCCGCGGCCTCCAGGGAGTGCCTGGGTCTGTGTCCCGCCCTCCCAGACCTATGCTGGCTCACATTCCTGCTGCCCTTCTGCAGTGGGGGCCAACCCCCCTGCCAGCCCCCTTCCCGCGCCCCCTCCATGGGGACAGCGGCACCTTGGGCCATCACGGGGCCCACGAGGCCCCCCATGAGCCCTTGGGGTGGGCACCAAGCTCCACCCTCACCAGGTCTCTGATGAGGGCCTCTCCTCTGGCCTGGGGGCAGCAGCCAGCACCCCGTGAGATCAGACGGGTGGCTGGGACCCCCCATGTCCTAGGAGACCCCCTCCTGTCCCTTCCCCGGCCTGTCCGACCTGCTGGCCTCCCTAGGGGGTCAGTGTTGGCCCATCCCCAGGACCTTCCCCGGGACTTGGGGCTTCGTGGCTAGTGCGACGCCCCCGTGACTCAGAGGGGCCGGGCTCCCTGCATCCAGCGTGGCTTCTCCATGAGCCGGGGGTGGGGGTTGGGGGGGTCTCCTAGACCCCAGCCTGCTGAGCTTGGGATCTGTGAGAGCATAAACGGGCCTGGAGTGCGTTGTGCTGGAATAAGTCACTGTGTGATTTCACACACGTGGCATCTGTGGCACAAGGAGGCAAGCCGGGAGGATGCAGAGGACAGGGTGGTGGTTACAGAGCGGGGAGGCAGGCGCAGGGCGGGGCGGTAAGAGGCGCAGCTGCAGCGGGACAGGTGGAGCCAAAGGGCTGGTGGTTAGTGCTTCCCAGGCGGCGATAGTGGTAAAGAGCCAACCTGCCAGCGCGTGAGACGAGACCAGGGTTCAGTCCCTGGGTCGGGAAGATCTCCTGGAGGAGGGCATGGCAACCCACTCCATTACTCTTGCCCAGAGAATCCCATGGACAGAAGAGCCTGGCCGCATACACGTCATAGGGTTGCAAAGAGAGACACGACTGGAGCAACTTAGTGCGGAGGCACACATGCACGCCAGGAGGTCCTCGGAAGCAGGAACCAGTGTCACTCCAGGGAAGAATATGCTGCTTTCAAAATCTGACTTTATTCCCTGTCAGCAGGAGTCTGGCTGTGACTGGTGTTGGTGTTTTAGGCATGGGTGTGACTTTAAAACCTGCACGCGCCCTCTGGCCATCCTGCCCTCCCAGCTGTTCTGGACCTTGCCCCCACCCCGGCCCCGCGGGGCTGCGTGCGTGCGGGGGCGCGTGTCCCACCTCAGGGAAGGCGCCTCCTGTGCGGGTGGGCCGTGCGTCTCACGTCAGGGCTGCCGGGTGTCACCGGGTGCAGCCCTGAAGCTCCACGAGGCGGTAAACCCCAGCTGGTTTCAGGAGAAGGCTGGAGCAGCTGGGGAGAGCATCTCTCTTGCTTTAGAAGATTCCTGGAGGAGTGGGTGTGGCATGGGAGCACAGAGGGCGTCAGGGGTTGGCATCTAGGAGGAACCTGCCTGCCAGGGGCCCCACTGTACCTCGCTCTCCGGGTTGCGGGCTCTGCACACGGGGTGTGCGGGGGCAGCGCCCAGGGCTGCCGGCCTTCACCCTTCTGAATTCGCCTCGTCCGGCTTCCGGGAAGGTCCGGGAGCCGCTGGCCTACACTCTGGCCTACACTCTCGTTTGGCTTCCTGGGGGCGGGGAGGGCGAGGCGGGTTGCATCACAGCCCTGGCGCCCCCGCCCCTCCTGCTGCCCTCAGGCCTGGGGGGCGGTCCTTGCAGCACCGCCCCCCGCCCCCAGGTCCCGGGCAGAGGGGCCCGGCACAGGCCGGGGGTCCCAGTTCCTATGCTGCCCCCTCCCGACGCCCTCACGGAGGTTCCTGCGCTTCCAGGGGTCCGCATCCGCATCCGTGTCCCAGGAGGAGCAGAGGGTCCTGGAGAGGAAGCTGAAGAAGGAGCGGAAGAAAGAGGCGCGGAGGCGGCTGCGGGAGACGGGCATCGCTGCGGCTCCAAGCCCGGCGAGCAAGCGCTCGGGGGCCGCGCTAGCCCTGGAATACCTGTGCAGGTGAGCGGGGCAGGGTCACAGCCTGCCCGCGGTCGGGGCGCTGGGCCTCCATCTCATCAAGAAAACGAGGGTCAGCTGAGCGCCGGACAAGACGGCCTCAGGGTTTCCTTGAAAGGCTCATGGGCGCGTGATGGCGGTGGCGGTGGCGTCTCACCGCCACCATCAGCCTGTCACTCCCACCCCCGTCACCTCTGGAAGTCGGTGTTCCCACCCTCAGCATCGTTACTGCCCCCACCGTCGCGCGCACTCGACGTTTCCCTCCAGGAACTGTTCTTTCGTGGGATCCTGGACACCCAGCCAGGAACTGGGGTTGGCGGCCTGGAACTGGTTCAGGAGCAGGGCTGCTGGGGGCCCTCAGGGCGGTCTGGGAGGGCAGACAGGCCTGGGCACGTGTGCAGAGTGAACCCAGAGGTCGGCCAGGAAGGGCGCAGTGGAGACGGTGGGATTCTGGAGCCTTCTCGGAAGGAGCTGCCCTGCCCAGCCGCTCTGGGGCTTGGTATACAACAGAATCCTCCAGATTCCTGGACAGGGCTGAGCACCCGTGAGTCAGCTGCAGGGCAGCCGTTCTGCTTCTCCCCTCCCCTCCCCCTCTCCCCTGCCTGGGCAGGGCTCACACGTGCCCTGTGGGACAGATTGGGGGCTGCCTTCCCCCCAGCCCATCGGAGCTCGGCACAAAGTGGGGGGCACAGGCCGTGAGCAGGACGGTGTCGGGGGTGGGGAGGGCCTTGGCCCTGCCAGGATTGCTTGCGGGGCGGAGACACACTCCCCACTGAGACCTGCCCACTGTCTGTAGGAAATCCACCTTCGGTTCAGTGCCTCCTTCTCCTCACAGGAAGGTCCTCGACCTGCAGTGACCGCCCTTGACCGTGTGGAGCCCAGGGGTCAGGAGGCCACCCGGCGGAGCAGCCTTCCCGACCCTGACCCTGGGCGGTTCTCTGCGAGGTGGGGGGTGCCGTTGGGACTGAGGCCCCTTGTGTACACCTGGTCCCATCCAGGCACTTCCACCCGCAGCAGAGGCCACAGACTCGGGGCCCGCTGGCACTCGGGGGCGGCTCTGCAGACGGTGGTCCCAGGGAGTGGGTGGTGGACCCACCCTCGATCCCTGAGGGACCAGCTTCCGGAGGTCGCTGGAGCTGTGGCAGCGCCTGAACCGGCCTCTCCGCCCCGTCTGGGAGGAAAGCATCCTCGTGGGGGTTGCTCACTGGGCCGCAGCCCCTCTGGAGGATGGGGCTCAGCCCTCACTGCCCCCCCCAACACACACACACACACACACACGCACACACACACACACGCGCGCGCGTGTGCGCGCGCCAGCGCAGCCTCCCTGCTGACCTCTGAGCTCACTGCAGTCACACAGATCCTTCCTCTGCAGGTTCTCCCCTGCCGGGGGCTCGGGGTCGCTGAGGCGATGTCCGCCTGGTCCTGCTGTGTCTGTGGGCCCCACACTCCCAAGGCCCCACCCAGCGCCCCTTGCTCCCCAAGGGCAGGGCATCTGAAGCCAGTTCAAGGCCCCCAGACCCCGGAGCCACCTCTGGTCCCCGCTGACCACACGGGCATTGAGTTGACCCTGGTTGGAGCCCTGGGTCAGGGAAGAGGCATTGCTTTGGGCAGACACCCTGCCCGTCCTCGTCAGCTGTGAGGGAGCAGCGCCAGGGGAGCCTCAGGCCGCAGGTGGTCCGTCCCTCCCAAACCCTCTGACCTCTCAGGAGGGACCGAGACCCTGGGGGAAATGAAGTTTCCAGGGGAGGTGAATGGGCCAGGGCGCGATGGGGGTGGAACCACAGGTGGGGGACAGGGTGGGTGTTCCTTGTAAAGGCCGATCTGCTGTAGCAGCAGCCAGGCCTTCCGGAAGGAGGACTCTGCAGAGCGGGGGATGTGAGGGGCTAGGCTCCCGCAGTGGGAGCGCGGCCTGCGGGCGGCCTCTGGCTCGCGGGGGTCCCGCCAGGGGGCGCTACGCCGCGGGGACCACGGCCCCATCCGAGAGTCGCGTGTCTCTGGGTGATTGTGTCCTCCCGGGAGGGACGCGCAGGGGAGGGCTTCTCCACTGGCCCAGGCGGACGATGAGGTGGCTCCCTGATCACCACCATTGGAGAAGTCCTAGGGCAGCGGGGGCCCCTCGGGGTGGCCTACAGGGGCCTTCCGCGAGGGGGGTGGCGGGGGACCGCTGACTCCCTGGCCTGGCGGCCCTTCCTTGGGCCGCTTCTAGGCCCCAGCCGGGCCCGTGCGCCCCCGCGGGTGGGGAAGGCAGAGCGGGGCCCTGTCCCGCGTGCACCCGGTCACAGGCCAGGCTGCTCGGCGAGGAGGCCCTCCTGCCGTCCTGCAGCCGCGGAGCCGCCCTCTGCCCCTCCCACACGGCCAGCAGCTTGGGGCCCAGACCTCCGTCCGCCTTGCGGCCTCCATCCCAGTGTTGGGGTCTCCACTGGGCTCCAGCTTGGCCCGGGCTTCTCCCTGGCCTGGGCTTCTCCCAGTGTCCTGGTCACCCAGGGGCCAGCACATCCAAGGCCACGGGAACCCCTGCGTGGCCCTCGAGGTCAGGGGTCCTAGCCGCTCTCTGCCTCCCCTCTCCCATCCTCCAGGGCAGGAAGGCTGTGCCTGCTCCTGCAGGTGATCAGGTGACCCTGCCTGATCTGTGTTTCTGGAAGGACCGAGTTTGTGAAATTCAGGGTATTTCCGTTAGAATCATAAAAGAGTGGCTACGAAGAGCTAGAAGAAAGTGGTCTTGTGCCCCCTGGGCCTGATGTCCCAGCTGAGGGCCCCCAGCAGGCGAGCAGAGACCTGGCGAAGACCCCTGAGACCCCCCCTCCCGGGCCGCCCTCCCTGGGAGGATCCTCTGCAGACGCCCTGGCCCTCATCAGGGAGAGGCCGCCTGCGCCTCCCCTCCGGGACCTGAGCCGCCCTGTCCTTGTTCCCCAGCTGGGCCCAGAAGCACGAGGACTGGAGGTTCCAGAAGACGAGGCAGACCTGGCTGCTACTGCACATGTATGACCGTGACCAGGTGGGGCTCCTCCCCCTGGGGCGGGGAGGCCTGTGCACACTCGGGGGGTGGGGGGATGTCTGTGCACACGGGGGGTGGGGGGGCCTGTGCACACACACAGAGGGGCAGGGGAGGTCGGTGTGCATGCAGGGTGGGGGAAGGCCTGTGCACACTTGAGCGGCAGAGGGTGCGGTCGGGTCTCCTCATGATGGAGGGGAAGGACCGGCTGGCAGCGCCTGCTTGGGCCACACTGGACTCGGCCTCCCTCCAGGGGCGGGGAAGTCCTCCCCCTCCCGTGGCCTGTGTTAGGAGGCCAAGGAATCATGGAGCTCATGGAGGCCGCGTGGGAGAACCCCGCTGAGCCCTCTGTCTTCCAGAGATGAAACTGGGCCCAGAAGGAGGGCCCCTGGGGGTCAGGGAGCAGAAGCCCTGCCGGCTTTGCCCAGCAGCTGGACTCAGCCACAGGGCTCCCGGCTCCGGGGCCGCCACTCCAGAAAAGCCACCGTCCACGAGCTTGGAGGTCTTGCCCACTCTTCCCTGCCGCGGCTCCTCCGCTGTCAGACCCGGCGGTGCGCCTCTCTGACGATGGGGCGTCCACCAGGCAGCGGCCCGCCATCCGTGCGGGGTCTGTGCAGAACCTCGCTCACCGGGGGCCTGCCCTGTCTCCTCTTACCTGACCCGCCCGGCCCCACGTGCTCAGAGGACAGTTACGTGGCACCTGTGTGCCCGGCGTGGTGGGCCGGGCGTGGCCGGTTCGCGGTGGCTTGACGTTGATGTCAGTCGTGTGACGCGGGTGGCTGTCAGGTTTGTTCCTGTGACGTCACTCCTGCTTCCTTCAGTGACCAGCACGTGTCTGGGGGCCGCTTGGAGCTGAGCAGCTGCCTCCTGTCTCACTCTCGCTGCGCCTCAGTGACCCTGTCCGGGGCTTTTCTGTTTCCTTCTGCTGCCGCTCCACTGTGGACTGCGAGTTTCGCATCAGCCTAGACTCGCCCGTTTCCCTGGACGGGCTTTAATCCGTTCCTTTGGAGCCGTCACATCCATCGGGACGATCGTCAGAGTCATCCCAGTTAGGAGGGGCTCCCCCGGTGGGGACGTCGAGGGCTGCCTCTGCGTGCACAGGACGGGGCGGGGAATCTTCCATGGAGGAGGCCATGTGCTGTGGGGCCGGACGCAGGGCGCAGAGGCCAGAAATGCCAGCCTGTGCCCCTTCTCCGCAGCCCTCCCCACTCGCCACGCAGGGCACCCGCCTCTTCTCAGGTTCTGGAGTCCGCGGGGCGCCAGCAGCTTCTGACTTGGACCCCAGCCCCTGTTTCAGCCCCGCCCTTGCTCCTGCTTCTGGAAGGGCTGCGCAGCCAGCCCCAGAAGGAGGGGCTGGGGGTTGGGAGGGGCTGAGCAGGACTCCCCGGTCTCAGCCTGAGCTTCCCCTTCTTGAGACCCGGCATTCTCATCCATCTCTGCCCCAGAACGCTGTCACCTCTTCATGGATTCTCTTTGTCCCAAGTGACTTCTCTCTAAAAACGATCTGCCTACTGTTAGCGGCGTTTCAGGAGGGCCAACTTCTGCCAGCCCGTGGAGCATAAGGAGAGCCTGTGCGGGGAACGGGGGTGCCGTCTGGGAGCAGCTCCTCGGGGTGAGCCCTGGACACCCGCTATCGCCGCGCACCACCCACCGACCCTGACCACCTTCCCGCCCCTTCCAGGTCCCTGATGAGCACTTCCCCACCCTGCTGGCCTATCTGGAGGGGCTCAGGGGCCGCGCCCGTGAGCTGACAGTGCAGAAGGCGGAGGCGCTGATGCGGGAGCTGGACCAGGTGGGCGCCTGCGCCCTGCCACCCGGGGGGACCCAGCGCGCCCGGCAGGTGCTGCAGCTGCTCTCCTAGCGGGCAGCTCGGGGGCACCTGGGCCCCGTGGACCCCAGCGAGGGCAAGGGCCCTGGGTCTTCTGGGTCCTGCACCCCGGAGGGCCTGCCTCTCTCTCCTAACTCCTCGACCAGGAACTCTTCAGAGGAGAAGACAGGTTACCCCCTCCACGGTAGAATGCGGTCACTCTGAAATGACCTGGCCTCCCGGTGGCCCACAGGCTCCCACAGAAGCTTCTCATTGTGGGAAACGTCTTGTTTTTCTACCAGGACTATGCTAGAGGTCAGAGCTGGCCTTTCCTGCCAGCTGCAGCCCATCCGCGTGGGGCATGGCCCCCTCCTCTGGCTGATGGTCCCTCCCATGCCTCTTCGAGGCCACCTGCCTGCCTTCGCTGATGGCTGGGCTGAGGTTCATCCATTGCTCCTCCCCCTGGCTGTATTTTCAATAAAAAACAGGCCCCTGGGGACCGTGGTTCGTCACGTGACTCATTTTCTGCCCAGAGGCCGTGAGCGTGGGCTCCGTGGCCTCCCTGGGGTGACTTCTGGGGGAGCCCCTCGGGTGGAGCTTCTGACTGCTCTGCAGCCTGCATTTCCAGGCGCTGGCAGGGACTGCGCACTGCCCCCCTGCAGGTAGCACCTGCCCAGCCCTCGGTCCCCAACGGGGCGCCCGGAGGCCGTATTCAGGGAGTGGCCCGGCCACCTCGGACGGTCAGATGGGTAGAGGGGTGTTTTCGTCGACCCGGCCTGGTGCGCTGCCCTCGGGCGTGGTCGGCGTCCAGCGCTTGCGGACATGCTGGGGCCAGGGCTGACAGGACACCGAGTGTGGCGCTGTGCGTCCTGGGAGCCAGGCCCCCGAGATCGGCCACGGGGATGGAGGTCACGGGGGGAGCGCCCACCTGTCCCCACAAAGACGCACGCCTACTAGAGCCTCCGCCCAGAAACGGGGTTCCCCAACTCTGCCATGCAAGGACACCCCCCGGGGTCACCGTGGTTCCCAGTCACGGCCGGGGCCTCTGCCCAGCCCACCCCCCAACCCCTGCAGGATGAAGCTCCGTCCCTCCGCTGTGCCCGGGGCAAGGCCTGGTCTCTCAGCCCCGAATCCAACGCCCAGGTGTTCCAGACCGACAGGAAGAGGGCACAGAACTGCCCTGGGGGTCCAGTGGTGAAGAATCCACCTCATACTGCAGCGGACGATGCTTTGATCCCTGGACGGGGAAACTAAGATCCCACCTGCCTCGCAGCTTTAAGCCCTTGAGCTCTGGAGCCAGCGGACCAAAAGTAGAGTCAATGCACCGCAACAAAGTTTCCTCCTGACAGGACGGAGGCCCTGCAGGCTGCAACTGAAACCGCCTTGGAAGTCACTGACTTCGCTGAGTTATTCCGAAAAAAGGAGAATTGCCAACTTCCAGCTTCAGCTCAGGACGCCATGCGCCGGGGGCCACAGCACAGCCTGACTGGCACGGTTGTCAGCTGCCCCCTGCACCACGCTGTTCCCCGGGACCTGGCCGTCGCTCAGGGTGCAGGTATGGGAGGCCGCGGGACATTCTGTCTCCCTGGAGCCCCTGACCCTCCAGCCTCAGGCCTGCTGGCGCCCCCTGGAGGGCCTCGGCCAGGCTACTTTCGGCGGGAAGTCCAGTGTTCCAGCCTGACTGAGGCTCTGCCAGCCTCGGGGGGTGACTGGGATCAGGACCGAAGCCAGCAGCCTCCGCCCCCCCGCCATGGCCTCAGGTCCTGGAGAGATGGGGCTGGAAAGTACACGTGAGCCTCGTGCCACCAGACACACATAGCCCGCCCCACACTGACACACGTGCCCGAGCGAGTTAGAGTTAAAACTGGTCGTGGTGCCTACAGATTAGGAACACTTTTAGTTAGTAGCTCAGTTGGTAAGGAATCCGCCTGCAGTGCAGGAGACCCGGGGTCTATCCCTGAGTCGGGAAGATCCCCTGGAGAAGAGAACGGCTACCCACTCCAGTATTCTTGCCTGGAGAATTCCACGGACAGTGGACGTGCCGGGCTACAGTCCGTGAGATCGCACAGAGTTGGACACCACTGTGCGACTAACTTCCTTTATTTTTAAGTTTTGGGGAAAAATGAAATGCATGCAGCCATGGGGTTTGGAAATCCATGCCCGTCCTCATGATTCCTGACCCTGGAGGAGGTTCAGGGGCTGGGGGGAACCAAGCGCCATATCCGAGAGGAAACGCCCAGGGCCACCCCCACAGGTGAGCGGGTGCGCCTGTTACTGACGGGATGGAGGGCAGGTGGGGCCCCTTCCCTCTGCTCCCCTGGTTCTCCAGGAGCACAGGGCACTGGCCTGGGGTCAGTGGGGCAACGAAAGCCCCACCCAGCCAAGAGACAAATCCTGAGAAGAGAAGGACTCGGCAGCCCCTCCCCCCTCCCCTCCCCAGGCCCACTGGGCCATCAGTGCATCCAGGCACGGCCACCCACGGCCCTGCCCCAGATCCTCAGGAAGCTTCTCCTGCCCTGCCTCACTCCCGAGATCTGTGTGCTGACTGGTGTGTCCTGGGTCATTCCATTTGAACCTCTGGAGGGACGCGTGCCTTGTCACCCAGCTCCTCTCACCCCGACCCCGTCCTGCTCACCAGCTCACGTCCCAAGGGAAGCCTCCCCACGTGGTCACTGACACTCAGAGCAGGCAGACCTTTTAATTCCTGCTCATCTGATGCTCCCCGCTCCCCGCCCCCCGCCCCCCGCCCCCCCCCCCCCCCCCCCGGCTCCAGGAAGGCCCTACGGCCCAGCTGGGAACCAGGGCCCCATGCCTCCCTTGGTCCAGTCGGTTCAGTTGGCGAGCTCCAGGAGAGCGGAAGCTACGCCTTGTTTGCCCGGGTCCCACTGGCAGAGGTGGTGTTGGGCAGGCAGGGCTGTGATCTCAGCTGACCTGCACGTCCTGGCCCGCTCCCCACCCACCACCAGCTGCCCCGAGGTGGGTGGCCCCCACCGAGGGATCAGGAGCTGGCTCATAGGGAGGGTCCAGGTGGATTGTGGGGCAAGAGCTCTTGGAGGAGGCCTCCCTGCAGACTCCTACGACCTGCCTCACCCCAGCCTGGCTGACCCGCTCTGGGCAGCCGCTCTCCCTCAACTGGTCCACCGCCCACAGGGCACCAAGGAGCCCTAGGAACAGGGTGGGGTCTGCAGGGACCCGGCGGGCCCAGGGCCTGGCACGATGCAGAGCAAGTCGGGAATGCTGGTCCGAGGTTGGCCTCTGGGTGGATGTCGCCCTGGGGCCCAACAGCCCCAGCTATCTCCCTGCACCCCAAGTTCAGGTGGGTGACACCCCTGTGCCTGGCACGTGTTGGCTGGTGACGCGGGCCCTGCTGGGGAACCGGATGAGGGCCAGTGGGGAGGGGAACGTGGGAGCGGGGACAGCAGGAAGCCTGAGGGGCCTGTGGGTATGTGGGGGTGCAGCACCTGCTGCGGGGACCCCGGAGGATGGGCAGGGGCCCCGGTGTAGACAGAGGCAGCAGCAACACTCCAGGGGCTGGGGGTGGAGCAGGGACAACACCCAGCTCTGCCCTGGGCTGTGGGGCCTGGGAGGGGGAGAGGAGGGCCAGGCTGGGAGGGGCCCTCCGGCTGGGGAGCACCCCATCCCCCATGGTGCCCAGATGAGGCTCCCTGGCCCGGGACACACAGCCCGTGGTGGCCGCAGCAGAGAGCTCGGTGAGCGGCTGCATGTGTGTCTCTCCGACCATCCTGTCTCCATCACCCACAAGCCCAGAGCAACTCAGCTTCCCCCCTCCCCAACCCTGGGGCCCTCGGTCAGCCAGGCCTCGCAGTCAGCGCCCCTGCAGCCTGGGCACGGCGCACAGCAACTGGGCGGACGGCCGCGCGGTGAAGGCGGGGGCGGGTGTGGTGTCCAGGGCGGCGGCGCTGAGGCCCGGCGGGGGCAGAAGGCGGTACCTCTGCAGGAGGCCCGCAAACAGCAGGAACAGCTCCGACCTGGCCAGGCTCTCCCCCACGCAGACACGGCGGCCTGCGGGGACAGGGGGCGCCGGTGAGTCCCGGAGGCCGTGGGGGAAGCCCCGACGGGGGGGCCCTGAGCTCCGAGGCCCTGGGGTCCAGGCCACGGCCGGCGGGGGCTGCAGTACCTGCGGAGAAAGGCAGGAAGGCCGGCCGCTTGACGAAGCGCCCGTTGGCGTCCAGGAAGTGGCCGGGGTTGAACTGGCGGGGCGTCTCCCACTGCGTCTCGTCCAGGAGCACGGAGTTCAGCAGGGCCAGCACGGGTGTGCCCTGCGGGGGCGCCAGGTGAGCGGCCGGCCGCTCTCCGCAGATGGGGAGCACGGGAAGCCCTGCTCAGCATCTGTGTCCCTGAGACGCCGTCCCAAGCCCCATCTACCGCGGCGAGAGGAGAGGGGGAGGGTCTGGGGCGCCGGGGGCCTGGCCCTCGCACCTTGGGGAGCAGGTAGGGGCCCAGCTGGGTGTCAGCGACCGTGCACCGCGGCGCGTGGGGCAGCAGCGTGATGAAGCGCTGCACTTCGTGGAGCACGGCGTTGATGTAGCGCAGGGCGCGCACGTCCTCGGGCCGCGGGAGCTGCGCGGGCCCCAGCACGCGGTCCAGCTCCTACTGCACAAGGCCTGCGGGCGAGACAGAGGGCCCGCGTATCGGGACCCCGCCCCCGCCGTCCCGGGCCCCGCCCCCTGCGCGTCGAGCCCCACTTGAGTCCCTAGTCCATGCCCCGCCCGCTAGGGCCAGGGCCCCGGCCCCTGCGCCCAGGGCCCCGCGACGCGCCCCAGGCTCACTCTGCACGCGCGGGTGCTTTCCCATCAGAAGGGCGGCCCACTGCAGCGTTGCGGCGGTGTTCTCCGTCCCGGCGATGACCATGTCCAGGACGCAGGCCACAACGTTGGCCTCGGTAAACAGGCCCTCGGGGTCTTTCCCCTGATTTTTGTATATATAAGTGGTAAGGAACAAACATAAAGAAGACTCTTTCTTGATGTGCAAATCATATGAAATTGAAGTTTTATCCATGGTAAAGTTTTGTTGGGCCCCAGCCTCCCACCAGCGACACGGGCAGAGGCCAAGTCACCCCAGAGCCCCTGATCTCCTGCGTTGGGCTTGATGAAGGGCTGGGGCAGAGCCAAGGAGGCCAGTGACCCAGGCATCCTGGCTGCCCAGCTCTTCTTGGCAGAGGAGAAATGCTGGATCTCAGGAACTGGGAATAACTTGCCCAGAGGCTGATGGATCGTGGCTGGAGCAGCCACTGCTTTGAGCGCCAACGCCTGGAGGCCAGCCGGGCCCGCCCGCCTGCACCCGCGTGGACACAGAAACGGCAGGTCTGCAGGTGGTGTGGGGCAGAGGGTGATCAGGCCCTAGGGGAGCAGGGGCTGGGTTGGCAGCTGGGCCGGCAGGGGCCCCAGGGAAGCCCCTCAGAGCCTCTCTGCTAGGAGAGGAGCTCACTGACCTCCCCCTCCCCTTCCAGCTCTCTTCCCAGGCCACATGCTATCCACTGGGTGCTGGTCTGAGTTCTGGGCACTTCCCACACTGTTCCGTTGTTCACGCTTCCCAGGTGGCTCAGGGGTAAAGAATCTGCTTGCCAATGCAGGAGACGCCTGGGTCAGTAAGATCCCCTGCAGGAGGGCATGGCAACCCACCCCAGTATTCTTGCCTGGATAGCCCCATGGACAGAGGAGCCTGGCGGTCTCCTGTCCACGGGGTCAAAAAAGAGTCATACATGACTGAGCATGCGATACTCACTCCCTCACTCACCCACCCTGCTGTTGAGAAGGTGGGCAGGCGGGATGGCGGCTGGTCCAAGCAGGGGTCAGTCTCCTTCTGTCTCACTGATGTACCAGGGCTCTGGGATGAGACGAGACCCAGGCGGCTCTGCACCACTTCTACTGCAGACTGAGCATTTGGGTCCCCGACACATTTGGGTATTGAGACCTAACACCCGAAATGTTGTTGCTGAACCACAAAAAACCGCCGGGATTCTTGGCCTCCGGAGGAGAATTCAATCCGGGGCCAGAAATGAGGCTTGATCGCTCACAGCTTTTGTGTAATACAGTTTTATTAAAGTTTAAAAGGGATAGAAAAGCTTCTGACATAGACATGGGGAGGGGGCAGAAAGAGTACCACCCCTCGCCAGTGTTAAGAAGGGAGTTATATACTCTCCAATTAGTTATTACAATGAATCAAAAGAATGTCTGGAGGTTGCAAAGATCTAACTAGACCCACTCCCACAATCCACATTTCTTTTTTTTTTTTTTTTCCCACAATCCACATTTCAGATAACAGGATTAGCCAGAAGGCCCTCAGGAAGGAGAAACCATCCTCAAGCAGGATACATCTCAGCTATACAATCCTTAGTACAAGAGTCCAAACCGAGTTGTTTCTTGTGTATCATCAGTTCGAGGCTTAAAGATAAAAACGTTTTATGTGACTAAGACCAAAGACTGTAGAGGGGAAAAAACGTTTGTCCTTTTCTCCTCCTGGAGAATTCCAGACCCCTCTCTCCCTGGGGACCCCCAGACTTCTTATCAACCTGCCTAGGAATTGACTCTCAGTTTCAGACCTCTGATCTCTAGAACCTGGGGGGTGGGGACACTTAGGCTTTTACATTTCAAGCGAGACACAGGCCACACAGATGACCTATGACCTGTGACCTCGCACTGGAGTCAGGCAACTTTGTCACCTTAGGGAAGTCAAGCTACGGGGGCCTGGATGAGGGAGCGGCAAGGCTCTGGAGGAGTCTGGAGGAGACATGGACGGCCTTCAGAGAGCCCAGACCAGTCCTTCGGGGCCCCTTGCTGCTCCGTGCGCAGTGTCCCAGGGCCGAGGGCAGCGGGAGCCCTGCCTCCGGACTTGGCGGTCTGGGAGCCCTGAGTCTCTGCGGCTCCTCCGTTTTCTGACCCCCTGATTCCTGACACCAAAGGTTGGGGGCTCCCACACTCTGCCCGCCCCACCCCCGTCCTCTGGCCCCTCGCTCTGCTCCAGGCCAGCCTTTCCATTTCCTCCTAATCCTGGGGCTTTGCAGTCACACTGGCACCGCTGGGGTCCAGAAGGGCTCCTCCAGCCCCCCTGGGGGGCCACCCTTCATGTCTTCTGCCCATGAGCTCAGGGGTTCTGTGTTGTTGGGACTCCTCATCGGGAAAAAACCAAACTGGCTGGAGCAGGCCGCTGGGTCTAAGGACATTCCCCCAACATTCACGTCCACCCAGAGCCTCAGAACGGGGGCCTCTGTGGAGTGTGGCTCTCTAACCAAGTCACCTTGCCCCTCATTCGGTGACAGAGGCAAGGGTGGGGGCCACGGCCACAGGCCAAGGACCCAGGAACCGCAGAAGCTGGCGGGAGCAGGAAGGACCCCCCTGGAGCCATCTTCAGGAGGCGCCCTGCCTTCTGGCCTCCGGAGCAGAGCGGGTGGTGGTGGTGTTTTCTGCTCCCCCAGGCTATGTCCTTTGTTGGGGCAGCCCCGGGAGGCCTTGGGAGCAGGGTTCAGAAAATCACCCCACTCCAGAAACATGGCAGACGGGTCACACGGGTCCCTTCGTGGGGTTGCCGCCTAACCGCCTGCCTGGGCATCACTTCGTCCCCCCGGGAATGGGGGTTCGCTCTATTTGACTTGTCTATGATCGACTGGGCCCAGAGGCCACCAAGCCGGCCAAGAACAGGACAAATGCAGGTGATCCCCTGTAAACACACAGAGGACGTCTGTCTCATGGAGGAGGTCATCCAGAGGCTTGGCTCTGCTGTCCCGTCAGACGTTGACCAGTCCTGAGCCTGCTCGGTGGGCTCATCCAGTGCTCTCTCTCCTCTGACTGGGTGTGATTGTCGGCGTTTGCACATTTCTCTTTGAAGCAGCCTTGTCGTCCCGCCCTCTTCCCTCGTTAACGGGCAAGATAAAGCTCGGCCGTGTGCTCAGTATCTGTTAGTTTGAGAGCCTTTTGAAAATCACTCTTTGACAGCAGAATTTATTAACATCAAAAGATCAGCAAGATCTAGTTTCAGGCCAGGGTCGATTCAGGGGCCCAGTGACATCATCAGGATTCCGATGAATTCTCCTCTCTCTTGGGTCTGCTAGTGGCACTCTGGGCTGGGCTGGGGTGGGGTGGGGTGGGGGGGTGGGGAGTGGGGGTTGTGGGGCAAGCGGTGTTTCTGTGTCTGCTCCTGGTGGCCAGACGACCACCTGCACCCAGGCTCACCTCCTCCCAGCGCGGTCCAGTGGGCAGTTGTACCAGCCCCGAACTGGTGTTCGAGCAGAAGCCTGGGAACTGTGTGGTCAGAACTGAGTGGCCAGGGTCACCTGGGGCTCAGGTCACACCTGACCTGGACGCCTGAGGTGCCTGTGGGTATGTGGGGGTGCGGCACCTGCTGCGGGGACCCCGGAGGATGGGCAGGGGCCCCGGTGTAGACAGAGGCAGCAGCAACACTCCAGGGGCTGGGGGTGGAGCGGGGACAACACCCAGCTCTGCCCTGGGCTGTGGGGCCTGGGAGGGGGAGAGGAGGGCCAGGCTGGGAGGGGCCCTCCGGTTTGGGGGCACCCCACCCCCCATGGTGCCCAGATCAGTCTCCCTGACCTGGGACACACAGCCCGTGGTGGCCGCAGCAGAGAGCTCGGTGAGCGGCTGCATGTGTGTCTCTCCGACCATCCTGTCTCCATCACCCACAAGCCCAGAGCAACTCAGCTTCCCCCCTCCCCAACCCTGGGGCCCTCGGTCAGCCAGGCCTCGCAGTCAGCGCCCCTGCAGCCTGGGCACGGCGCACAGCAACTGGGCGGACGGCCGCGCGGTGAAGGCGGGGGCGGGTGTGGTGTCCAGGGCGGCGGCGCTGAGGCCCGGCGGGGGCAGAAGGCGGTACCTCTGCAGGAGGCCCGCAAACAGCAGGAACAGCTCCGACCTGGCCAGGCTCTCCCCCACGCAGACACGGCGGCCTGCGGGGACAGGGGGCGCCGGTGAGTCCCGGAGGCCGTGGGGGAAGCCCCGACGGCGGGGCCCTGAGCTCCGAGGCCCTGGGGTCCAGGCCACGGCCGGCGGGGGCTGCAGTACCTGCGGAGAAAGGCAGGAAGGCCGGCCGCTTGACGAAGCGCCCGTTGGCGTCCAGGAAGTGGCCGGGGTTGAACTGGCGGGGCGTCTCCCACTGCGTCTCGTCCAGGAGCACGGAGTTCAGCAGGGCCAGCACGGGTGTGCCCTGCGGGGGCGCCAGGTGAGCGGCCGGCCGCTCTCCGCAGATGGGGAGCACGGGAAGCCCTGCTCAGCATCTGTGTCCCTGAGACGCCGTCCCAAGCCCCATCTACCGCGGCGAGAGGAGAGGGGGAGGGTCTGGGGCGCCGGGGGCCTGGCCCTCGCACCTTGGGGAGCAGGTAGGGGCCCAGCTGGGTGTCAGCGACCGTGCACCGCGGCGCGTGGGGCAGCAGCGTGATGAAGCGCTGCACTTCGTGGAGCACGGCGTTGGTGTAAGGTAGGGCGCGCACGTCCTCGGGCCGCGGGAGCTGCGCGGGCCCCAGCACGCGGTCCAGCTCCTGCTGTACAAGGCCTGCCGGCGAGGCAGAGGCCCAGCATGCTGGGACCCCGCCCTGCGCCCTGGGCCCCGCCCCCTGAGACCCCGGCCCCACCTCTGCGCCCCGGGCTCCGCCCCCTGCGACCTCGGCCGGGCCGCCTGCGATCCGTGCCCGGCGCTGCGTCCTCGGCCCCGCCGCCAGCGCCCCGGGTCCCGCCCTGCACCCCGGGCCCCGCCCCCTTCGCCCTTGGCTCCGCCCTGTGCCCAGGGCCCCGCGGAGGCGCGCCCCAGGCTCACTCTGCACGCGCGGGTGCTTGCCCATCAGAAGGGCGGCCCACTGCAGCGTGGCGGCGGTGGTCTCCGTTCCGGCCATGACCATGTCCAGGACACAGGCCACCACGTTGGCCTCAGTAAACAGGCCCTCGGGGTCTTTCCCCTGCAGAGGTGGGCGGGGCCGCGCTCAGCTGGAGGCAGGCTCCGTGGAACCCCCACGCAGCCAGCCCCGGGATCAAGAAAACCGTCGAAGACAGGCGCCTCCTACGTCGCGGGCTCTCGCGGCCTCGCAGACGCCCGGCGTCTCAGGTGAGGTGACCGAGGCTCGGAGGCGCCCGGCCAGGGAGTGGAACTGCATGGCGCAGGGTCGGCCGGCTCCCTCCTCAGCTCTCTCCCCCAGGCGGGGCCCCAAGATTCCCCCCTCCCGCGGCCTCTTGGGCGGGGGCAGGTCTCGCCCACACCTGGCCCTGCTGGATCAGGGCGTCCAGGTAGCTCCGCTCGGGCCCTCGCGGGGGTGTGCGGCGCCTCCGCGCCTCCAGGAGGGCCCTCAGGATGGCCCGCACCTCCTCGATCTTGCGCAGAACCGGCCGGTGCAGCTGGAGGAGGGCCCCGAGCCGCGGGTAGAGGTTGAAGAGCTGGGGGTGGGCAGGGCCGAGCTGTGAGGGCTAAGGGCGGGCCTCCGCCCTCAGGTGGGGCCAACTGTGCGGACCGGCAGCGCCCCAGGCTCCCGGCAGAGGTGCCACCTTCCCTCTCCCTCCCCGTGGGACGGGCAGCCCCAGGGGCGCGGAGGAAAGCCTCCACCTGGGTGCGCGGAGGACGGGCCAACCGACAGGTAACACACCCGGGGTCCGTGCAAGTCACAGCAGGCGGCTGTAACCGTGGCCCCCGCTCCACACCCAGCAGAGCAGGTGAGAGGAAGGCGGGGCAGGACCCGCCTTGGAAGTCACTGACTTCGCTGAGTTATTCCGAAAAAAGGAGAATTGCCAACTTCCAGCTTCAGCTCAGGACGCCATGCGCCGGGGGCCACAGCACAGCCTGACTGGCACGGTTGTCAGCTGCCCCCTGCACCACGCTGTTCCCCGGGACCTGGCCGTCGCTCAGGGTGCAGGTATGGGAGGCCGCGGGACATTCTGTCTCCCTGGAGCCCCTGACCCTCCAGCCTCAGGCCTGCTGGCGCCCCCTGGAGGGCCTCGGCCAGGCTACTTTCGGCGGGAAGTCCAGTGTTCCAGCCTGACTGAGGCTCTGCCAGCCTCGGGGGGGTGACTGGGATCAGGACCGAAGCCAGCAGCCTCCGCCCCCCCGCCATGGCCTCAGGTCCTGGAGAGATGGGGCTGGAAAGTACACGTGAGCCTCGTGCCACCAGACACACATAGCCCGCCCCACACTGACACACGTGCCCGAGCGAGTTAGAGTTAAAACTGGTCGTGGTGCCTACAGATTAGGAACACTTTTAGTTAGTAGCTCAGTTGGTAAGGAATCCGCCTGCAGTGCAGGAGACCCGGGGTCTATCCCTGAGTCGGGAAGATCCCCTGGAGAAGAGAACGGCTACCCACTCCAGTATTCTTGCCTGGAGAATTCCACGGACAGTGGACGTGCCGGGCTACAGTCCGTGAGATCGCACAGAGTTGGACACCACTGTGCGACTAACTTCCTTTATTTTTAAGTTCTGGGGAAAAATGAAATGCATGCAGCCATGGGGTTTGGAAATCCATGCCCGTCCTCATGATTCCTGACCCTGCAGGAATTTCTGAGGGCCTGGGGGGAACCAAGCGCCATATCCGAGAGGAAACGCCCAGGGCCACCCCCACAGGTGAGCGGGTGCGCCTGTTACTGACGGGATGGAGGGCAGGTGGGGCCCCTTCCCTCTGCTCCCCTGGTTCTCCAGGAGCACAGGGCACTGGCCTGGGGTCATGTGGCTGGTGAAGTTTAGGAGCCTCTCCCTGCCCCCACCTCACTCTCTGACAACCCCCCCCCCCAGTCCCCAGGCCAAGAACAGCGACCTCTACCTGCACACTTGGCTTCCCCAGGAGGACCATGACCTCGTCAACGAGGCCCAGCAAGGACACGAACACAGGATCCCGGTAGTCGAACCGCTGGCCGAAGAGGAGCGCGAAGGTGATGTTGGAGGGAGCCCAGCGGAGCAGGGCCAGCGGGAAGGGCTGGCCTGTGGGGGGAGAGAGGCTTCAGGGCTGTGGGCTGCGTGGGGCGGAGGCGCCCCGGCCCCCACTCACCTCCATAGCTGTCCAGCTGCGCCATGAGGCACCTCAGCTCCTGCAAGACCTTGTCAGCCACGGGCGCCCTCCCCACGCCCAGGCCATGGAGGGCGCGCACGGTGAGCTGGCGGGCGGCCCGCCAGCGTGGACCTGAGGAGAAGAAGACGCCTGCGGGCCGCACACGCCCGGTGGTGAGCGGCCCCGGGCCAGGATCCCGACGGAGCCTCAGGGCCCCCAAGCCCCCAGCGCCCCCTCCAGCTGGCGTGGCGGGCCCAGTCCTGGTGCGCCCCGCCCCCGTTGCTCTCGGCCTGCCACGCGGGCACCCTGGTGCTCCCCCTGGGCCTCATGGGAGCACTCACCATGCCGCGGCCCCTGCCATGCCCCGCCCCCCACACACACCTACCCCCGCCCCCATTGATGAGCTGGAAGATGGCAATTGGGGGCCGGCCAGCCAGCTCCTGCCCGGCGCCCACCAGGGCCTTCTTCACCGCCTCGTAGCCGGTCAGCACCACCGTCTTCTGGTGCCCAAGGTGCACGGTGAACACTGGCCCGTACTGTTCGGCGAGCTGGTGGAAATGGGCAGGGCTCATCCGCTGCCCCACCCGGGTCCCTGGGGGGCCCTCACGCCCCACCAGCCCCTTCTGTCCTTACCGTTCCCCTGCCCATTCTGCAGATGGGCAGACTGAGGCCTGGGTGTGGGCAGTGAATTGCTGTGGATCACACAGCAGAGCAGGGCTGGCCACTGCTGTTTGCGGGCGGCTCTGCCCCCAGCACACGGATGGTGGCCTCCAGGGCCTGGCTCTGGGCACAGGCCTGAGAGCCCTGGTACCTGCCACCTGGCAGGGTGGCTGCCCCAGCTCAGGGCGCTCCAGGGTTCCCTGAGGGACTGGGGCTCCCGCACCTCCCCTCCCCCACAGGGCCACCAGGCAGCCTCCTGGGCGGTCCCTGCCACACCACTGCGCGTGATCAAGGCCGGAGCTGAGCGGGCGTCAGCTGCCCAGCCTTGGGGACGGGCCAGGCCTTCAGCCCCGGGTCAGCTCACGGAGCGCGGTGAGGGGTCCAACCTCAGCCCAGCTCAGGCAGCCACTTCCCGCAGAGTCCCCCCGCCTCCAGGCACCTCTGTGTGCTGGTCCTGCTCATTTGTTTCCAGACCGCGGCTGCAGGTGCTGCTCCTAGGAGCACCCAGCTTCTCCCCTCTGCCACCCCAACCTGGGCCTCCCGTGGGCACTCATCAAGTGCTGCCTCCTCCAGGGAGCCCTCCTGGCCCCTTGGACCGCCCATCCTCTTCCCTCTGGGGTGGACCGTGCTTCTCTTCTCGGAGGCAAGGTGGGCCCGTGGGTCTCCTGTTCCGTGTCAGGCCAGTGCCAGGCTGGACACGAACCTCCCACTCCATGGGAGTCCTGGAAACTGGGGGCTCAGCTTTCCCCCAGATGGGGCAGGCGGGGGCCCAGGGCGCCCACGGGCCCGCGTGGACCCACCTGCATCAGCGCCTGGTCCTGCTGTGCCGCCCGCAGCAAGTGCAGGTTCCCGATGAGGGGCAGGGGGCGTGGCCCCGGGGGCCAGCGGGGGGCCGGGGTGTGGGCGCGGGCGCGGAGCAGCCCCCAGAGCGTCAGCAGCACCAGCAGCGCCAGGAGCAGCAGGGCCATGAGCCCGGTGGGTGGCGGCCAGCTCCCCTCCCAGTGCCGCCTGCCCTGCGCCTTATGGGCCTCCTGGGAGGGCGTGCCGGCACCCCACCCTCCCGCCACCCCACCACCCTGAGAATGTGGAAGGAGCAGTTTGCAGGGACAGCCAGGCGCTTAAAGCGACAGGCGTGTGTGGAATGTGGGGGCCAGTCTGTGCCAGGGGTCGGGGGACGGTCTGGGGGGCGGGCGTCCAGTTGGGCCCTTGGGGCCTCCTTGGCCCTTGCCTTGTTGGGGGACACAGCACGGTGACTGCCTGCCCCCTGCACCATCTGCCTCTGCCCTGTCTCCCCACCAGAACCAGGGCTCCAGGGCCTTGGGCCCCACGCTCCCCAGGCTCTGAGCCTCCCTACCCGGGAGCCCCGCAGCCCCCCCAAGCCCACCACCACCTGAGTCCACCCAGCACCTCTGTGCCTGGGCGAGGGCGGGCACCACGTCTACATGGCCAGCGCCTCAAATGCCAGGGCTCCAGAGCCCAACAGCAAGCTTGCCAGAGTGACAGTGTGCCCCTTGGGGGCTGTGGGAGCCCGGTCCCCTGGGCAGACGCCACTGGCCTTCCCGGGACAGGGTGGGCGTGGGGGCGGGTTGGCCACGCAGAGGGGCCCAGCCTGCAGGCCAGGCCGCTGGGGCAGCAAGTGGCGGGTTTATGAGCCCTGTCTATCTGGGCTGCAGTCTGCTCCGAAGCCTGGAGGCCCAGCTGGGAGGGAGGAGGTGCCCCTTTGGGATCGAACTCCGAGGGGCCAGAGGGCTGGTGGCCCCAGAAGCAGCTGGGCCTGCGACATACGGCAGCAGGAGCCCCCTCCCCGCCACTGGGCCCCTCACCCTGGGCCTGTCCCCTGCGGTGACATCTGTGCCCCTACACCCACCCCAGAGCCAAGGCAGCCTACGGGCCCTTACCCCTCCCAGCCTCCATTTGCACACCTCCTGTGATGGGGTGCTCAGTGCCTCACAGGCAACCCGTCCAGATACACAGTCCTGGGGCTGCCAGGAGTGGGACCTGTTCTCTAAATGCTGAGTCTCTGGGCCTTTCGGGCTGAGCAGCGGTTCCCAAGGTCCCTACTGGGTGCGGAGGCTGGGGGCCTGTCTGCCCAGGACAGTTCAGGCAATTAACTCAGTGTGCGTGTATTGAGTTCCTGTGTATTACCAGGCTCTCCAGGAGCTAGGGCTGTAGGAATGGGTGCTACGGGGATCCTGAAGTGCCCTCACAGCCCAGCGGGGGCAGGCGGGGGGCACATGGCCGTGACTTTGCACAGAAAACCGCTTGGGTGTTGGAGCTGGAGGGTGGGTCTCAGGAGGAAGGGCGTTCGTAAGGAGGGAACAGCTTGTGCGGAGCCTGCAGGGGTGGCACGGAGCAGGGGCACTGGGCAGCCCTGGGTCACGGCCATGGAGCCACACTGGGGGCCCAGCCCCTTGGGATGGCAGTGTGGCTGCGGGGCTGGAGGGGAGCATGCATCCCTGTCAGGGGCTCCGCTCTGGGTCGGTGAAGCCCGCGCTGAGGGGCCTGCTGGGCGGGGGCCAGGTCTTGGTGCTGCTGCTGTGCTCGGGGAGCAGGCATGGCCCCCGCAGCAGGACTGAGCTGCAGGGAGCCCGTCTCAAGACCCTTCCTGACAGAACCGCCCCTGGCGTCTGTCCTGGGGCCTCCAGCTGCTGACAGCCCGTCAGGGGGGCTGGGTTTCCCGGGGAGGGAGTGGGCTCAGCTTGGTGGCGCAGTGGCCCGCGCCCCAGGGCTGCATGTGGTGGGCCCTGCAGCGTCCACTCTGAGTGACCCACTGCTCTGCCTGCATCCCATCCAGTGAGGGGGGCACCGCGGGGAGGGTCCTGGGAAAATCCAAGCGGCTGGAGCAGGCCGCTGGGTCTAAGGACATTCCCCCAACATTCACGTCCACCCAGAGCCTCAGAACGGGGGCCTCTGTGGAGTGTGGCTCTCTAACCAAGTCACCTTGCCCCTCATTCGGTGACAGAGGCAAGGGTGGGGGCCACGGCCACAGGCCAAGGACCCAGGAACCGCAGAAGCTGGCGGGAGCAGGAAGGACCCCCCTGGAGCCATCTTCAGGAGGCGCCCTGCCTTCTGGCCTCCGGAGCAGAGCGGGTGGTGGTGGTGTTTTCTGCTCCCCCAGGCTATGTCCCTTGTTGGGGCAGCCCCGGGAGGCCTTGGGAGCAGGGTTCAGAAAATCACCCCACTCCAGAAACATGGCAGACGGGTCACACGGGTCCCTTCGTGGGGTTGCCGCCTAACCGCCTGCCTGGGCATCACTTCGTCCCCCCCGGGAATGGGGGTTCGCTCTATTTGACTTGTCTATGATCAACTGGGCCCAGAGGCCACCAAGCCGGCCAAGAACAGGACAAATGCAGGTGATCCCCCGTAAACACACAGAGGACGTCTGTCTCATGGAGGAGGTCACCCAGAGGCTTGGCTCTGCTGTCCCGTCAGACGTTGACCAGTCCTGAGCCTGCTCGGTGGGCTCATCCAGTGCTCTCTCTCCTCTGACTGGGTGTGATTGTCGGCGTTTGCACATTTCTCTTTGAAGCAGCCTTGTCGTCCCGCCCTCTTCCCTCGTTAACGGGCAAGATAAAGCTCGGCCGTGTGCTCAGTATCTGTTAGTCTGAGAGCCTTTTGAAAATCACTCTTTGACAGCAGAATTTATTAACATCAAAAGATCAGCAAGATCTAGTTTCAGGCCAGGGTCGATTCAGGGGCCCAGTGACATCATCAGGATTCCGATGAATTCTCCTCTCTCTTGGGTCTGCTGGTGGCACTCTGGGCTGGGCTGGGGTGGGGTGGGCTGGGGGGGTGGGGAGTGGGGGTTGTGGGGCAAGCGGTGTTTCTGTGTCTGCTCCTGGTGGCCAGACGACCACCTGCACCCAGGCTCACCTCCTCCCAGCGCGGTCCAGTGGGCAGTTGTACCAGCCCCGAACTGGTGTTCGAGCAGAAGCCTGGGAACTGTGTGGTCAGAACTGAGTGGCCGGGGTCACCTGGGGCTCAGGTCACACCTGGCCTTGACTCCCCAGGTGCAGATTGTTGCCTAGAGGGCTCTGGGGTTGCACACACCTGACTCCACACTTGGCCCCTCTATCTACTCCCAAGGCTGAGACAGCATCCTCCAATGACAGCTCCCAGCCCTCAAGCTCTCCATCTACTTGGCCCTCAGCCATGGAGAGCTGGGGACTGTGCCCTTGACCCTGGGTGGGGGCTAGTGACCATGGTGGAGGCAATATTCTGAGACTTTGGAGGTGGAACGGGAAAGCCATGCGGCTTCCACCTAACTGCTTCTGGGATCCTGCATGCAGGATGCAGTCAGCATCCTGGGAGCAAGCCCTGGGAGGTGGGAGGAGGGCCAGGGGGACAGGAGCTGCGACCCCCAGGAACCAGGCCCAGCACCCAGCCACACGTGCTCAGTCCTGAAGGGCTTCCCTATTCTGAGGTGTAGTGGCCCCGGCTGATGGCCCATGGGGCCGTCTCCACATGGCCTGCCCACTCCCCGAGTTTAGGAGTGCAGCGGATCACTGCTGTTTCACACCCGTGAGTCAGGGCTGTTTGTTACAGTGGTGGGAAACTCATGCACTGGCTGTGTAACGCTGGGCAAGGGGCTTGACCTCTGTGTGTCCTATGTCTGACATGAAGATAATAATGCCTGAAAACTGTGTTCATTCTTCAAACATCATTTTTAACTTAATCTCGCAGTTTCTTTATTTTCGGCTGCCCTAAGTCTATGTTCCTTCGCATGGGCTTCCTCTGGTTGTGACGAGCGGGTTAACTCTTTGTTGCAGTGCTCAAGCGTCTCACTTCAGGGGCTTCCAGTGGTCCGTGGGCTGTAGCCCCGCTGGCTTCAGCAGTTGTAGTTCTCAGGCTCTAGAGCACAGGCTTGGCAGTTGTGGTGCACGGGCTTAGGTGCTCCAAGGCATGTGGAACCTTTCCTGACAGGGGATCGAACCCATGTCCCCTGCATTGGCAGATGGACTGTTAACCACTGGACCACCAAAGAAGTCTCCCCAAATATTTTTAATTTTTAATTAACTAATTAATTAAATTTTTGGCTATGCTGCATGGCCTATGGGATCTTAGTTCCTCAAGCAGGAGTCGAAGCCAGGCCCCAGTCAGTGAAAGCATCAAATCCTAACTACTGGACTGCCAGGGAATTCTTCAAAAGACACTAGCTGAACACCTACTGTGTGCCAGCACTGTGAGCCCATGTAAAACAGCCCTGCACGTAGGAGGGTTTCCAAAAGCATTTTTCCTTGCTTTTTGACCTAAAGATTTAATGAACTGTTAAACATCTCCTATGAAGCAATAATCGGTTACTTGGCAGGCTGACACCTCCTGGTCACTGGGCCTCCAGGGGTCATGGGTCCCCCAGGGCTGGCCCACGGAGAGGGAGAGGTATGGCAGCCTGGGTGGGGAGGAACTGTCCCTTCCTTTGCTAAGTGGTGTGATCAAGTTGCAGGGAAAGGTGCTATTTGCTAGGTAATAAACGTTCCTATTGTTCACAGCCCTGGAGCATTAATAAGTAACCCAGTTCGGGGCCCCTGGCTCCTGTAGTGTCAACAGTTAATATGACAGGAACGGGGAACAGGTACAAGCTTCCTCCTGTAGTTTTCTGTGGGCCCAGAGCCCCAGGCCAGCCCCGGCCCAGACAACAGGGCTGGGCTTACCCGCTGGTCTGGGCCCACCCTGTGGGCCCCTCCTGTCGGCCCGCTGACTTTGGTGGAACTCTGGGCGGCTCCGGACAAACAGGGTGGAATCCCACCTCAGGCCCGGAGGTCGGGTGGTGTGCACCATGGGGGTCCTTGCGAGTGGGTGAGGGCATCCTGGATGGCTTCTGGAGAAGCGGGCATCCGACCTAGGCCCTGTGGGGAGGGGATGCTGCTGGGACTGGTGGGCAAGCCCCCGATGTTACAGGGGGCAGTGGTGCTGGGCCTGGGGGAAGACCACTTGTCCAGGGGGGTCAGCTGGTGACTCTGCGGTGCTGAGGCCCCCACAGGCTTATGTCTAGGGCCTGGCACGTGGCTGGCGCCAGGGACCGCTACGTGGGTGGAGTGGATGCGTGAATAGGGGTTGGAGCTCAGGAAGAATCAGACAGCAGGGTGGCAGGCGGGCGCCCACCCACCTCCATCAGCTCTGCCCAGGGTACAAGGTTGGGAGGAGCCCTGCTGCAGAGAGCTAGTGACCACCACCCCCACCCCCACCCAGCCTTTTCCTTGTTTTTACTGTTGCTATAACAACAATAATAAATGACCACCAGGGACTTTCCTGTTTATAATGCATTTTCACTCTTTTATCTGTTGAATTGTGTCCCCAGATTCACATGTTGAAGTCCTAGCTCCCCTACCTTAGAATGTGACCTTTCTTGGGAACAGGGTCACTGTATATGTAATTAGCTGAGGTGAGGTCATGGGGGTGTGTCCTAACCCAATAAGGGTTCATCGTCCTGGAAGGACGATGTGTGAACACAGACACACAGGGAGAGGCCACGTGGTGAGGCAGACGGGGTGATGCGTCCACAAGCCAGGGGGCACCAAGAGCTGTCGGCAATCCAACACCCTGCTCTCGGATAACTGGCCCCCAGAACTGTGAGAGAAGGAATTTCTGTTGCTCTAAGCTGCCCAGACCCTGCAGCCTTGCGGGGATGCAGAGACCCTCCTCACCCTTGCCAGGGACAGCCTTCCAGGAGCGTCCTCCTGCCCTTGGGCTTCTTATGGATTGAAGCTGTGTGTCCTTGGGCAAGTTGCTGACCCTCTCTGAACTTCGTTTCCTCGTCCTAAATAGATGACGACTGGACCCTCTGCCATTGTGTTGCCTCGAGGATAAGAAACCCCACCTGCAGAGCAAGTGACTGAGGGTCCCGGCTTTTCGGAGCCCGGGGGCGGGGCCTGGGCACGAGGGGCGGGGTCTCGGTGCTGGGGGCGGGCCCTGTACCTCCAAGTCCAGGCCCGTCAGGGGCGGCTAGCCGCTCGACGTGCTCGGCGCTCCCGCGGGGCCTGCTCCGCGATCGGCCGGCCGTCCTGCGTACGGCGCGCGTCGCCCTAGGAGAGTCTGGGTGCCGCCATCATGTCGACGGCTATGAACTTCGGGTCCAAGAGCTTCCAGCCGCGTCCCCCGGACAAGGGTAGCTTCCCTCTCGATCACTTCGGTGAGTACGGGCGGTCCGGACTCCCCGGCCCGGTGGTGCCTCGCGGCGCGGGCGGGGCCTCTGAGGCTCTGTACGGCCCGGCTCGGTCCGGAGCCTCCCACCGGGGCCCGGGGTAGGAGCGGGGACGGCGCTGGGCCCTGGGGCCAGCGAGAGGACACGGAGGCCGGCCTGCGGTCGGGGGCCAACGTTCCGGCAGCCGCATCCTTGGCGGGTGTGAGGCCCGCGCGCGGGGTTCCGCAGGCGTCTGGTGCGGAAGCGGAGGGCGCTCCTGGTCGCCGCAGCCTCCGCGGAAGCTAAGGCTTCGAAAATGGGTTTCGGATGGTTCTTTATTTGCCAGTCTTATCGGGAGATATTCCAGATATTCCAGACAAAGGGCAACGTCTGCAGGGAACTCCCGGCACCGCCGCTTGGACGTCCCCCTTTTCCTGCCCTCGCTGTTCCACCCAAAACATTTGTCTTTTCTCGTCTGTTTCCAGAGTGTTTCTGAAGGAAACTAGTTTCCAGAGGAGAAGAAGGAGGGCTTGCCAGTAAGGTTGCTGGGCGGGCATGTCCTGTTTTCACTTTAAAAAGAAATTATTTTTCTGTTTTGTTCCAGGTGAATGTAAAAGCTTTAAAGAGAAATTCATGAAGTGTCTCCGGGACAATAATTTTGAAAATACTTTGTGCAGAAATGAATCAAAAGAATATCTAGAGTGCAGGATGGAGAGGCAAGTACCTGCCAACCATGATTTATGTCTTCTCCGCCCACCCTGTCTCCAGCTGAAATGTTTGTCCCAAGAGGCCCCACCCAGGCCTGACTTCTCCTTGTGTTTGGCCCCAAAGGGCTGCCTGCCTGTGAAATTGAGGCATTTCGGAGATGAGTTGTACTCAAAGTTGTTGGCAGCCGTGGGAACCTTTTCCCCAGTGATAGCCTTGGACGTGATTGCATTCCTCAGAGTTTTTTCTTTCTAAATGTGTGATGTGTCATTCAGGTTTCAGAATCGTACATCATAAAAATGCTGAGTCAAAAGATTTGTGGGTACAGAGCTTATTCCTTTAAACGTTCTCAGAACATAAAAATACGCGCTGTTTTGTTTGATATCCACTCAAGAGCTGTTTGTAGCGTGACAGGCAAGACAGTGGGCCCGAGAAACAGTGAAAGATGAGTGACTCTTCCCATCTCAACCAGAGTTCACAAGACCCACCTTTAGACAAAACAAAAACGCTTCTAACTGATCCGTTGAGATTTTATTTCAGAAGTACCATTGTAAAGCTTCATGGGGAAAGCATGTAACCTATTATGTGCTTGGGTGGAAACTTTTATTTATGTCCTTTGAGCTCTTTGTTTGCTCACGAGGGAACCCAGTCTGGCAGAGGCCTTGTCTGAAGACAGGTTGACAAAAAGCAATCCATTCTGGGCCTGTTTTCAATTTTTCCTTAACAAACTCAGGCATTCCCCTCCAGGCAAGCTCCGCTGTGCTTCTTGGACCCCAGGTGTGTTGAGGGCTCTCTGCAGACATTTGGGATTTTGAGGGAGATGGGCCTTCTTGGTGCCCGGCCCTCAGGGGGCGCCCTTCTCCCCTCGTGAGTCACGCAGGCTCACAGGTGTTGTAGGTTTAACGATGGGCCAGCCTGACACCAGCTCCGTCATCTCTACGTGGTGTGTCGGTTGGGTCTGCATGCTTCACTCACTCTCTCAAATCAAAACAGCTGAACTCGCGGAGTCTCTTCTTGGCACGAGCCTTGGTGATGGAGTTCGGCACTCGTCTCTGCCCTGCGCCTGCCCAGAACTCGGTCGCTGTCCCCGGGTCAGTCCTCCCTGGGCCAGCACAGGGCCCAGCGGCTCCAGCTCAGGGCCCCCTGGAGGGTCCAGTTGCTTTCGTTGCAGAGCCACGCCTGCTGTGTGACGAGGGCTTCCCGGCAGGGCCAGCGGAAGGGCCGTCTTTTTCCCGTTTGCTCCTGGGCCTCTGAGGAAGGCCTGCAGACGGGAACGCGTCAGCTGCTCTGTGGGTTCCACGATTCAGGCGGCATCACTGGTTGGTCAGGCCGCATTTGGTTGTGAGGGGTGTGTGTTTCTGACTTGGTCCGTATCTTGCCCACTTGCTTCTCCGTCACTCTTTTATTTATTTATTTTTCCGTCACTCTTTTATTTTTTTTTTTTATTAGTTGGAGTCTGTCACTCTTTTAAAAAGCTTCTTCCTTCCCACTTTTTTCCTTTTTGCTGATATCCCACACCCTTCTTTCGTGTACTTCACATGCATCTTTTTAAGAACTGGACCGCAGTAGAATTTGTCAGTTGGCTCACACGGTCTCGGGCCCTGTTGGCCTGGAGTGGATGTGTCTGCTGCTGAGGGCGGGGGCTGCGCTTCCTCACAGCAGCTTCTGTTAACATTGGGGTTGCACGGTCAGCAGAGACACAGCGAATACACGTGGGATCCGAGACCTCAAGTCCAGGGCCTGCCCTGGCATGTCTGGTGGCCAGGCCTCCTGACCTGGTGCGGAGCGTGTAGAGCGTCTGGTCCTGGGAGAGCACCGGGCCCGACCAGGTGTGGCCCAGGCACTTCCCTCAGGAGGGTCTGTCCTGACCTGTCTGTTCCCGGGCTTCCTGTCCTTGGCCTGTGGCCCACCCTGCATGCTCACGGTCCACGGTGCTGTGTCTTCAGATCCTTCCTCCTCTTTACATTTTTTCTTTCTGACCAGAGGCACCCAAGTTTCTATGATTTTAAGGATCCTGGGATTAGGTTGGGTCCCCTTGGATAATCCAAGGTGGTCTCCTCTCTGAGTGGGCTGACGGGCAGCCTTGTTTCCTCAGCAGCCTCAATACCAACCCCCTCCTGCTGGTATCAGGTCTCACTCACAGATTCTAGGGCTCAGGGCATCACCTGGGGGCCCTGGCCCTGTCAACCACGTTGTGTCTGAGCGGCCGGTTCTAAGAACGGTGTTCTGACAAGGTGTAGGGGGAGTTTGTTGTTACTTGCCTCCTTGGATTTTAGGAGCGTCTCGTGCATTCTGTCACTGTGAGGGTAGTGGAATCTGTTGCCGGGTGGATTCCACAAGCTGGTGTTTGTGATTCTGGGGATGTTGTCCTAAGGGCTGTTGCCAGGCCTCTGGGTGTCGTGGGCGTGGCGGGCAGGGGCACAGGGGCGTGCACACAGGAGCATGTGGTGAGGAAGGTGGTCGGGAGCACGGCAGGTTCGGGTCTGAGGGTGCTGCTCCCAGGAGGGGGTGGGGGCGCCCGGCCTGAGCGGCCGCATGGCCCCTGACAGCTCTCACTTTTCCTTTCAGGCAGCTGATGGCACAGGAACCCCTGGAAAAGCTGGGATTTGGAGATCTGATTGATGGAAAATCAGACAAAAACTGAGCTGTGCTGGGAGGAAGCCCGTGGCTGTGTGGGGTCGCTCGGACTCCCGCCCCCACAGCGTGCTCATAGGTACCATGGCTCAGAAGGGGACTCTGGGGGTGCCGGCGAGATGCTGCTCGGAACCACGCCAGACGCCCCTCCCTGGGGACGTGCCTTGAGGCTAGGAAACGGCTCGTCTTCTGAAGCTTCTGAAAGGATTTTGGGAAAGTGGTGTCCCTTTTAGATTCCTGTTTCCCTCAGGCTTGTGAAGGTTTATCCTAAGTTCGCGGGGGTGACAGGGATCCCAGGGAGGTGAGGTGTCCGGTGCCCACCCAGGGCACTGTGGGCACCAGTGAGGTGCTGGGTTCACGTCGTTGGCTGTGTGTGAACGTTACATGGAAGTTACCTAGACGTTGTCAGGAAGACGTTCCTAGCAAGTGGGTTGCTCTTTGTACTCATAAGCATATACTTTGTTCGTTTCCTTTTCTTTTTTTTTTGAAACAAAAACAGAGGATAAACCTGGAAGGGGAAACTGGTTTTGACACATCTGACTTCTTGATTTTTGCTGGTGATGCCTGAACACCATGTGTCTTTCTGATCCGTATCGGGTGACACTTGTACAGTCAGATGTTTAGTTTCAAGAAGTCGCCTGCTGTAACTGGGGAGCAGGTCGTCCGCCCTTGTCAGGCGACGGCGCAGCGGCCTCTGGCGCTTTTCCTCTGAGGAGCCGCCGAGCCTGCAGCCAGCCCCGCTTCTTGGCCAGGAGGGGTCAGGGCAGCGTGGGCCCGTTGAGTGCTGCCCGAGTGCTGTGAGACCCCAGGGCAATGTTTCTGGGGAGCCTTGTCGTGGGCTCAGAGCCTCAGCAGAGACCCTGCACCTGCCCCGTGACTGTCTCCCTGGCCCCAGTCAGCTGACTTGTCCCAGTGTGGCCAGTGGGCGGGGGAGGGGGGTGCCAGGAAGACCCAGGTGAGTGCCCTGACCCCCTCCTGCTGCAGGGAGCCCTCGCGCCTCCCCGGCCACATCCAGTTGTCTGTGTGGTGTCCCTCCCCTCGGTCCTGCGATGGCGCCGTGCTCACTCAGACCCTCCCCTCGCTCCCTCCCAGGCCGGCCGTCTGCCGGGGGCTCCGGCACCGCTGGCCCCGTGGGGGTCCAGCCCCCGGTGCTCCGTCTGTGCCTTGTCACTGGAGCATCGTCTCTGTCTACGCTTCTAGCTGGTTTATGAAAAGCCTTGCTTTTTATCACCAAACCGAGCCATGGAAGTATCCAGTGTGACGTTTCACATGTACAGGGGTACTCATTGCAGCGTTGTTTGTAATTGTAAAGCCTTGGTGTGACCCGGCCACCTGTGCTTGTCCCCAAGGCAGGGCCCGGGGCAGCTGCAGGAAGGACTGGGGGAGACCACGTGCGCCCTGCATGGCCCTGCGTGAGAGGGAGCTTGGGGCCCAGAAGGCAGTGTGGTGGGGGAGGGCCGTGGGTAGAGAAGCAGATGTACAGAAGTTGTGCAGAAGCGTGTGCATGCACTCACTTGTGTTCATACAGACATCCTTTTGCTCTAGGTCCCGGGGACCTGGGGTCACTGACCCCTGGCAGCCAGGGGCTTGCCTGGCGGCTGACTCTTTGATTTGAGCCTCTCTCCAGCAGGAAGACCCAGGGCCAGAAAGTCCATTTGACCCTGGACCCTCTTGTGTCAGACAGTAGGGAGTTGCCGAAGCCTTGGTGGGCTTGTCAGGAGCACGCGACAGGGCTCCCAGTGGCCTGGTTGGCAGCAGCGGGAACAACCGTTGGGTTTGGCTGCAGCATCAGTTCCTGCGCAGGAGTCCCTGCTGAGGGAGGGCAGATGTCCCAGTGCAGGAAGGGGACAGCCCTCCTCCCGACCCCGGCCCTTGTGGAAGGACGGGGCATCCGGGCATCGCTGTGTCCGGAGGTGGGTGGGCAGCGTTAGGTGGAGCGGGTTCTGGAGGACACCCCAGGAAGCACTCAGCCATCAGCCGAAACCTCTGGGATGTCGCCGACGGCAAGGTCCCCATGGCACGCGCCATGATCTGCCCCAAGGAGGCGGCATCACTGCTGTTTTCTCTTGAGTGCGTCACCTCCGTCTCCGAGGACACACCGACGTGCCTGGCCCGAGGGACAAGCCTTGTCCTCGGTGCCAACCCCGAGGACGGGCGAGGGGCTTCGGGTCGGTCACAGCGCGTCATGTCCGTGCACATGGGGATGTCCTCAGGAGAAGCGGGCAAACTCTGGCCTGCTTCTGCAACTTTTTGGAAGTCTGGAGTTATTTCAAAATAAAGAATTAAAAAAATGGTCCATGCACATCTCTTTGTAGTTGAACTTTGTACATACATGACTGGGTGAATTCGTGTTTTGAAACACATTTGGGAATCCCACAGAGAACTCAGCTGTGGTGGCGTCGGGAGCAGGCGCGGGGCTGGAGGACACCCCACATGGACCGCGGGCTCCTCACGGAGGAGCGGTAGCTCATGCAACCGCTGCTAAAAATACGAGGCTTCGTCTGGTCCTGCCAAAGCTCCCTTGAGGTATTTTTGGTTGTCATCATTTGTCAAGTAAAGAATGCATTTTACTTGTCGTATATACTTGTCTCAGTGAGCCAGTGACATTACTATAAAGCACCTAAAGACAATGGGCAGAATGTTTTTCAAGTGTCTTTAGGATTATGCCAGGGCAATCTGATGGCCACCGTCAGCCCTGGGCCCACAGCCACCTTCCCGAAGTGCGATGCTGACAGAGCCCCTGGGATGGGAGCTGGGGGCGCAGGGCCGGGCCCCCCGCCTTAAGCAAGCCAGCTCCTTGTAACAGCTCTGGAAAACTCCAGCAGAGGAAAACAAGGTGGTTGGAATACCTTTTACTCTATCTGTTTAGGGAGGCAATGCTTTTATTAAAAAAAGCAAGTTAGGTTCCTCCCCCACTAACAGATCAGCACAGACTCGGTGGCTTAAACAACACATTTATGCTGCCTCATGTTCAAAAGCTCCCGCGAGCTGGCTCCTTCCGGAGGCGCTGGGCAGGGTCCACTTCCTGCTCTCCCAGCTCCTTGAGGTGCCGTGGCCCGTGGCCCGACCTCGTCCTGAGCTGCTGGCTTCTCCCTCCCTGACTGCCTCCTCCCCCGTCCTCGATCTGACCCACCCCCCCTCCCCCCAGAGGGTCCTTCGTGATGATATTGGGCCCCCCTAGGCACGGGCAGCTTCGAACTGGGGGATACAACAGAACCCCGCTTGTTTCATATACGTGAACAGCTTAGAACTGGGGGACACAACAGAACCCCGCTTGTTTTACACACGTGGCTCATGTGTTATCGTGTGCGGCGCTTTGCGGTGAGTGGTGGTTTTGATTACTCAGTAGATGTTCTTCAAAGGAAACTGAAGGGTGTGCACGTTGGCCCCTTCACTCCTTCTGCAGAGAAGCCCGCGGCCTCTGCCCTCCCTGCGTCCTGGATGGCGCGGCCCTGGCCCTCAGGAGGAGCTGGGGTCTTAGGTGGCTGCTCTCTGTCCTTGGGAAGCACGTGGGGGCAGCGGGAGCCCAGAGCAGGACAGCCCCCCAGCCCCGGGGGTCTGGGAGGGCTTCCGGGAGCGTGTGGAGTAGGACCCGGGCGGCCCTCGGCAAACAGGGCCATCTCTGCACCATGCACAGCTGGCCACCTGTTTTTCTTTGTGACTGTTTATAACAAGCATCTATCATCTTTATAGAAACAATAGAAACATCAGCTAGGGGAACAGCCTTCTGAAGGTGCCAGGCCGTGTTACCAAGCTCGGGGTTACCACGTCGCGGGGGGTTAGGGTTGGCGTGTGCAGGGCGCCAGCCGCCCGGTGACAGAAGCAGGGCGTGGGAAGGGCCCTTCTCCCTCCCGGAGGCCGCAGCCGGGCACAGACTGTGGTGGCATGGCGGCCCCTGCTGGCCGGTGGTGGCGCTGCAGTGCCTGGGGTCACCTGTGGGAGGGCCGTCCCCTGGGGCCCCCACGGGCGCAGCGAACGTGCAGTGGCTGCCACACTCCGGGAGCAACACATTGGGCCAGGCTGTGCGTCTCTGAGGCCCTGGATACTCCTGACACGGGGGCCAGGTTGGAGGCGGGAGCCCCAAGTGCAGTGGGGGCCCCAGCTGAGGGCCAGCCCCCAGCGCCTGCGCCCCTGGTCACCCCGGGCTCAGGGACCAGTGAGGGACTGCAGGGGCTCGCCGCCCACACCTGCGGGCTGTGTGCCCAGGGCGCAGTGGAGCCGCTGCAGAGGAGACCACCCTGGGGCAGAGGGCGCGGGGGGAGGGCCAGGGTCGGGCTTCTCCCCGCTCTGTGAAGCGAGTCCTGGGCGTGATGATGGGGGCAGGGTTCTGGAGAGGAGAGCCCTGTGCCTGCGCTGGTGGCAGCTGCCCCAGACTTGGCTTCTGACCCCAGCGCCCGATGGTTGCCGTCCTCACGGCCCCGGATGGGCTGTGCTCAGGTGGCGGCTGATGCCCCTATGACGCCGTACCCGTGTGCCTGGCACATGAGCCGGCTGGGGGGCGGGCGGGAGGTGGGGGACCCCCACCGGGCCTTGGCAGGTGGCGGCTCAGGAGAGACTCCGGGAGACGGCGCGCCAGCAGGAGCTGAGTCCTCTCCAAGTCTTGGAGGTGGGGGTACTGGGTCCTCCTAGGTTGGAGGCTCACGGCTCCCGGCCCACACCCCGGGGCAGCCGTAGGCCCCACCCCTCGGGGCGGGGCAGGTAGCTCCTTGGGGAGGGCGTGTGGGAGGCAGACGGGTGGACACGGTGGGGCGCAGACGCACAGACCCTGCCAGGGAAGGCGAGGACCGCTCACGCCCCGCTCGTCCCCCTGTCCGCGGCCTGACCTGTCCTGTCCCCACGTGTCAGCCCAGGACCTGGCCTTGCCATGTGCGCACCCTGCAGGGCCTGGTGAGCTGTGGGGTGCTTCCACACGGGCTGTGGACTCCCGCCGCCTCGCCCTGCAGGTGGGGCGGGGTCCCTTGTGCTTGGTCCACAGACAGGCCTGGGGCCTGGTCCTGCAGACAAGCCTCAAGCCGTAGGTGAGCAGGGCCTCGCAGCCTCGGCTCCCTGCCCCTGAGGACCGCTGACCCTTCCATTCCGCGGGCCTGGTGGCTCAGCACGGGCTGGAATCGACAGGTCCGAGGCCTCGGGAGCACCCTGGCATGCTGTGGGCGTTCACAACCGGCTGTTCTCACTGACCATTGCGGTTCGTCCGGGCTGTAGCATTGTAACGCTGCTCTCTTTTCGCGGCTAAGTCCTGCCCTGCTGTATCCACGCCTCCGGACAGGGCCCACCCCGCTTTGGCTCCTGTGAGGAGCACTGCTGTGAACATTCACGTACACATTTCTGAGTGTGTGCGCGCTTTCCGCCTCTCGGGTGCGTACTTGGTGGAGTGGGTGCTGCTCCGTTTATGGGTCTGCGCGGGTGCAGCCGTCCCGTCTGCCGACGGCCGTGATGCTGGGCACCTGCACGTCTGTGTGTCTTCCTGGGAGAGAGTGCTGCTGGGGTTCTCTTTCCACCGGCTTGTCAGAGTCGCACTCATCTGTGAACTTTAAGTCCCCAGCTGGATGTCAGTGCTCAAAGAGCTGGGGCCCAGGAGACTGAGCATCACTGTGGCCGCAGCCCACTCCCCAGACTGCACCCGGGCTTCCCCCGGCTCCCACACCCGCCCCAGGGGGGCACCCTGGGAGCCCAGGGTCTCCAGGAGCCCGAAGGGCCTGCAGACACGTCCCCCTGCCACATGCTGGTTCTCTTCAGGATACCAGGCAGAAACTCTTTTTAAATGTCCCCACACCCACTGAACCAGCCCTGGAGCTCTGCCCCCACGGAGACCCCACCCCACCCGTCCCCTCTGGGGACCCCCCTGAGACCCTTCTGGGTCTCTAGAGCCAGCTCTGCTCGTAGATGGAGACACGGTCCTGGTGCCGGGACCGTCCCCGCTGCCCGGGCTGTGGGGCAGGGAGGGGTGCACACCCCGCACACCGAGGCTCGCCTCTCAGGGGTGTCTCTGTTTTCCTTCATCGGGGTGGGGCTGGAGGCTGAGGCTCAGGAATTACGAGGGCGAGGGCTTTAAAACAGGAACTGTGCCAGCCACACCGGAAGCCGCCGCTCGTGGCCAGGCGTGTCAGCCGAGTCTCTGCGTCTCCCACATTCTGGGAGGCGCTTGCCTCCTCAGCCCCCGGAGTCCCCATGGGGACCTTGCCCTCAGCTGCCACCCAGTCCCCAGCGGAGGACTGACCCCGACCCCCCAGCTCGTCCACTCCTGGGAAGACCTGGGTTCCCAGCCCAGGTGCGGCTCAGAGCAGGCCCGGGGGGGACAGAGGGTGCCGGGGAGGAACGCCCATGGCCCCCCCAGGCCCAGGAGGGTTCGGGCTGAGCCGGCTGCTGGCTGGGTGCCTGCCATGCTCCCATCTTGCCCAACACCACCCCGGAACCTTGCGGTTGCTCAGCCCCGAGCCACGACATGGCCAGGAAAGGCTGGAGGGCAGTGCCCGCTCTCCCTCCCCCACGCACCCGAAACCCAGGTCTCAGGCAGGGGGACTGGTGGGAGTGGTGGACACAGCCTGGGGCTCCCCGTTTTCTCCCCTTGGTAGACGGGTCCCCGCTGCTCAGGGCTCTGCACAGAACAGGCACGCCGAGGGTGCTGTTGAGGGCCCAGCCGCCCTGCAGGCCCCCTCTGGGCGCCCCACCCTGCCCAGGCCAGAGTGCCAACTCCTCTGCACTGCAGAAGTCCCTCAGGAGTCTGGGCACCGCTGCCAGGGGCTGGTGGCCGGCACCCCGTGGGGTTCCTGTCAGCGTGTGTCCTCCGCGCCTGCACCCCGTCGCCCTGCAGCCCCTGGGGCTGGGGTCCTGCCTCTCGGGCCCTCCCCTCCCTTGCCCTCCACCCCGTCCTCGTGACTCCCCCACCTCCTGCCCGGCCCCCCTCTGCCTGGCCCTGCTGGGGGGTCCACCGCGGCCTCCATGCTGTCAGCTGCCCTGGACTCTGTCTCCAGCCCGCAGGAGGACCCCTCCCCAGTCTCCAGGCGCTGTGCCCTCCCCCATCCTCACAGCCTTCCTCAGGCCACGAGGCTCTGAGTCCTGGGTGTTTGCCTGTCCGCATGTCCCCCACACCTCGGCAGGCACGGCTGACTCCCCAGTCACCTTCACGTGCCCCCTCCCACAAGGCAGACAGAGTGGTCACTCCCCTCGCTCCCATCCCCTCAGCAGAGGGGCCCCCCAGGGCCCTGCCAGGACCCTGTGTGCTGGCCTCCAGCCCCTCCGACAACCCCCAGAGCCTGGGCAAGGGCCTGTCGGGCGTGGCCCGCCCGGGGCTGCGTGTGCCCTGCGTCCTGGGAGCCCCACGCCAGCCCACTGCACCCTGTGCTTCCCTTCGGCCTGGGGGCCCAGGTCAGGGGCTGCAGAGCTCGGTCCTGCCTGTCTCTTTAAGGCTCTCACATCCTGACTTCTGTCCTTGAATCCGCCTCCCTGGACCGTGTCATCACCCCCATAGTCGCACGGGACGACAGAGTAGCAGAAGGACCCGCTGCCCGACAGCCTGCTCCCCGCCTGCTCGCGCTCCCAGCCCCTCTGGCTTCCCTGCCCCCACCGGCCCCTCCTCGGCCCCCAGCATCCCTGCCGCTGGGGGCGGGGGGAGCGGGGGCTCAGCTCTTTGTTCCCCAGCTGTGTGTTCATCCCAGTCCTTCCACCTAGAAGCCACATGTGGCCTTGGGTATGATTGAACACCTCTATGCCTCTGTTTTTCAGCATCTGCAAAATGGGAATTAAATGGGAAGGGGTTTGACCTAATGCCTGATGTAGTGAAAGTCGCTGAGTCGTGAGCGACTCTGTGGCCACACGGACTGTAGCCCCCCAGGCTCCTCTGTCAAGGGATTCTCTGGGCAAGAATACTGGAATGGGTTGCCGTTCCCTTCTCCAGGGAATCTTCCCAACCCAGGGACTGAACCTAGGTCTCCTGCATCGCAGGCAGACGCTTTACCATCTGAGCCACCGGTCAGTGAAGTAATTGCTGTTGTGACTGATGCCAGTGTGTCTTCGTGACGCACTGTTCCCCACTCTGCTCTGTGGCACATTCTGACCCTGGCATGGGGACCCCGAGATGAGGACACCACCCATCCCTCCCGGAAGGGCGCCATCTGATGAGAGAGAGAGGAGGCCAGCTCAAGCACACGATGACGCAGGACCTGTGGTTTAGAAACTCAAGCCCAAGTGGGTTCCCGTGTCCTGCCCGAGAGACCCTCAGGGCTCTAGAAGCACCGCGCCCCAGTGTTGGCCAGAGTAGGCCTCGGTGGACAGTGCTCACACAGCCTCTGTGGAGGGCGAGGTGGCAGGCCCTTCCCCGTCCTGGAGGTGCTCTCCTGGTTGTGGGCCCCCCGGGACGCCGGCACAGCATCCAGCTGAGACCCTGGCAGGCGGCACACGCCCGCAGTGCATCCCTCGCCGCGGACTGCCCGGCCGGGGACCGTTCTGGAAGAATGCTAGCAGTCGCTGACAGTGGTTGGCTCAGTCACGGGGTGGGGGTTGGGGGGAGGCTGTCCGCTGTTTCTAACCAGCTGCATCACTGCATTCATAATTTAAGAAGAAAAGGGAAAGAACCTGAACAGAGACCTGTCCCCTCCTCTCCCCCATGCTGTGTGCTGGCCTCCTGACTCAGAAGGCTGTATCCAGAACACCCTTCTCCCCGAACACCCCGCCCTTCCCAGCTGGGTGCAGAGCAGGGCCCTTCTGTGGCCTGAGTGCCCCCCGGCCAGGCAAGCCCCCTGGGGCTTGTCACCCGCCAGCCTCTCCTCCGAGGACAGGGAGGTGGTCCTCAGGGCCACGCCTGCACCCCTTCTTCATGCATTCCCTGCTTGCCCGCTGGGCCTGGGGCACTGCCCCTGGGGGCACAGTAGCTGTCAGGCGCTGTCAGGGCGAATGACCGGGGACGGTCCCACCCTCAGTCTCCCCGACCGTGGCTGCTGGTGTCTTGCCCGGCCAGGTGGGCCCGCTGCAGGGGGATAGGGTGGGCGGCGGCCCGGAGGCCGCCCCTGCGGGTCCCTGGGCGGGTCCCTGGAGCGCGGGCTGGGGCGTCGGGCCGGCGCGGGAGGAGGCCGTTCGCCCGCCCTTCCGCCCGCGCCGCTGGGGGCCGCCCGCGGGCCGCGCCGGCCAGAGCGCGCCGTGCGCCCCGGGCCCCGCGCCGGCACACGCTCGGCGGCCGCGGCGGCGAGGAGAGCGGCGGCGGGGCCGGGCGGGCGGCAGGAATGCGGAACCGGCGCGCGGGCTGAGCCGCCCAGGATGGCGCAGGGGCGGCGGCGGCGGGCGGCCTGCGTGGGGCCCTAGTGCGGCGGGGCGGGCGCTCCCCACCCGGCGTCGCGGCCATGGCCAAGGAGCGGCGGAAGGCCGTGCTGGAGCTGCTGCAGCGGCCGGGGAACGCGCGCTGCGCCGACTGCGGCGCCCCGGGTAGGTGCGGGCCGGCCGGGCGCGTCGGGGTGCTCTGGGCCCGCGTGGGTGCGGGCCCGGGCGGCTGCGGCCCGGGCCGGGTGCTGGCCTGGATGCCAGCCCTGGGCCGGGAAGGGGTGCTGCGGCGCCCGCAGGGCTGGAGGGCGCGGGCCGTGGAGCCTGGCCCCCGCTCCGGTGGGGCGCGGTCCCGGTCCCCGCTGGCCCCCGGCCCCCGGCCCGCGGCTCTGTCGCCGCTTCCCCTCCCCCAGGCTGCGTGTCTTGTCAGCCGCCGGCAGCCGCCGCCTTGCGAAACCTGGGGCTCCGCAAAGAAAGAGGAAATCGCGGCGGGAGACCGGCGGCAGGGAGGGGATGGGTGAGCGGGGCCGCGGCTCCTCCGCGGGGATGTAGGGTCCGCCGGCGCCCCCACCTGCGGTGACGTCATGGCCCCTGCCTGCAGCCGCCCTCCGGCCCTGCGCTGGGAGCGGGGGAGGAAGCACCTGCCGCGGCCACGTGGACCCGCTGGGAAAGGGGTCGCGGGCCCCCCCGCCCCCAGGCTTGCAGCCCTGAGCAGGTGGCCAGTTCAGGTGGGGCCCTGGGCAGGTGCAGTCTCCCGGCGGGCATCTCCTGGACTTCGGTCCTGGGTGGTGCTCTGGGGTGATTTCCAAGGCCCCGGAGTCCTGGGGCTACTGTTCAGGGATTGGCAGGAAGAGAAAAGGCTCTGCTCTCAGGCCCCGGGGACCCTGCTAGTGAGCTGGCGTCCCTGGTAGGTCCTGGCTGCAGTGGGGGTGGGGCTGGAACAGCCCCCAGCAGCTAGGGCGGCCCCCTGGCCTGCAGGGACACACTGGGCGCGCCCCCCCCCCCCCGGGGAGGGGGCACCTAGCCTGAGCCCCCAGAGAGGGAAGGTGGGGACACGGACTGTGGACATTCACTGCCCGGCTCTTGGCCGCTGCTTGCCCACTGGGCTGGGAGGGGTCTCTTTCCTCCCGCTGCCTCCTGTGCAGGGAATCTGGAGTGGAGCGGCCCCGAGGGGAAGCAGCGGCAGGCTTCCCTGGAGGCGGGCGGGCTGAGGGCCTTACCCGCGGCCTCCCTCCCGAGCTGCCCAGGGCCTGCCGCTGTGCCCTGAGGCTGCATCGCCACCGCCTGCTGCTGCCCGCCTGGCCACCCTGCTTCTCTCTCCCGGGCCTGTGTTTCTACTTGTCAGGAGGGCGAACCGTGCCAGGGAGTCTTCTGTCCGCAACGTCTCCTGCCAGGCCTGGTCTGAGGGGCCGGGCCGTCAGGCCACCCTGCCCAGAGGAGCTTCTTGGGACCCCGAGCCTCCCTGGCAGGAGGGAGAGGGGCCTCCTTGGTGTGGTGATCCTGCAGCCGCTGCGCCCGCCCACCCACTCCGCCAGGGGCACCCCACCCCCGCCCCGCGGGCACAGGCGCTCAGGAGGGCCGCCGCCTGGCACTGGGCCACACCTCTGCTCTTCAGACTCCGTCCACGACCTCAGATCCTCGCCTCATCTGTCTGGCAGCCTGAGGAGCAGCCAGGACGTGGGCCCCCATTTTATAGCTGGGGACACCGAGGCCTGAAGACCTGGAGCTGACTCAGTGGGCGTGGGGCCTCAGGGGTGACCGCTGTCCGGGTGCCCGGCCCCCTGACCCGTCTCGCGCCTGCCGTGTCTCTGCTGCAGCTCCACGGCTCTGTCCGTGGTGGGGGCCGCCCTGGGGCGCCGCTGCGGCTTCCTGTCCCCGCTGCGGCCAGCTGGGCAACTGGAGCCCTTCCTGGCTTTGATGGGGGCCGGAGGAGGACAGCGCCCTCCCACAGCGGCTGGTGCTCTTGCTTGTCTCCGCTACAGCCCACCCGGAGCGGCGCCTCGGGGCTGGGGGTCCCCAGGGCCTTGGCTTTGCACGGCAGGACGCGGGTGGGCCCCGGGCCCCCAACCGCCAGGCGCGGGGCTGTGGTGATAGATCTGGGCAGGCCGCCATGCGAGGGCTGCCGGCAGGGAGGCTGTCTGGGGGTGGTTGTAGCCCCCAGACCCTCCAGTTGTCTGCTCCAGAGTGGGCGCCGCTGCCCTTGAGCACGGGGCCTGGTCTGAGGCTCCCAGAAGCGCACCTCAGTGCAGGCCTGGATGGGAGGGTCTCCATCCCAGAGGTGGGGGGGCTGCACTTCTTTCGTCCGGGTCACCCGCCCCGTCGGTCACCCACCAGGTGACTGGCCTCCGATAGGCAGGAAGGGCGAGGCCTCCACGCGTTCCCTGGGTGAGGTGTGGGTGGTCCTTCCATGGGGCTTTGATGCCTGTCACCTGCACCACCAGATAAAAACAGTTCTGATTGGTGAGGTCTGGGCTTGTCAAGGAGCGCTTTCTGGGAGTGACGGTGGTGGGACGGTGGTGTGGAGACCCTGCTGGGGGCCCGGGGCTGGGGGCCAGTCCTCACCGCTCAGCCGGGGCTGGAGCGTCTGCCTGCCAGACCTCAGAACAGGAGGTCCGCACTTAGCCCCGGGAGGCTTCAAGGCAGAGGTGACTTTTCAGATGTTGCTGTGAAGTGGGGCAGGAGGACCCAGGCTGGGAGGGGCTCTGCAACGTGGCTTAGTTTAGGAGAGGGTCCCCTGAGAGTGTGGCCGGCAGGGGGCTGCCGAGAAGTGGGCTGGGCAGACGGTCCCCGCTCCCTGGAGCCGCAGCCTGCTTGGGTTTTAGGTCACTTTTTTCCATTGTGGTGAAATCCATGTAAAAGTCACGCTTCTCACTGTTGCGCAGTGTACGTCCACGTTGTCACACAGCTGTCACGACCATCCATCTCTCAGTCCATCTCTTTCCATCTTGCAAAACAGAGCTGTGTCCAGTTGAACACTGACGCCCTCCTCGCCCCAGCCCGCACCCTTCCCCTTGCCGTCTCTGTGGGTTCGAGCCAGACAAGCAGACTCACACAGGACCTGTCCTTCCGTGTCTGACTTGTGTCACTGAACGGAACGTCTGCAGCGTTTGTCCCGCTGGGCCAGGTGGCACGGTTTCCCACCTTTAAACAGCTGAGATGTCGTTGGCTCCAACATCGTATTAGCCTCAGGTGTAAACACAGTGATTCGATGCTTGTGCATACTGAGAAACGGTCACCACAAGAAGTCTAGTTCGCATCCCTCACGCAGGGTTTCTTCCTTGTGACGAGAACGCTTCAGATCTGCTCTCTTAGCACCTTCCCGGTGTCTGCCTACTGCAGTGCTGGCGGCTGCAGTCACCATGCTGTGCATTTGTCCGCAGGCCTCGTTGATTCTGTAACTGGAAGTTTGTACTTTTTGACCCCTCTTCACTCAGCCCCACCTCTGAGAACTTGTTCTCTCTCTGTGAGTGTGGGGTTTGGGGTTTTGTTTTTTAGATTGCACATGTTAATACAGCATTTGTCTTTGTCTGGTTTATTTCACTCAGCGTGATGCCCTCAGGATCCATCCACGTGGTCAGAAATGGCAAGGTCTCCTTTTTGACTGCTGAATAGTATCCATATGTGTCACATCTTTATCCAGTCGTCCATATCTTAGCTGTGGTAGATGGTGCCGTAGTAAACATGGGGGTACAGATATCTTTATGAATTCATTTTCGTTTCCCTCAATAAAATATCTAGAAGTGAAATTACTAGATTGTATGGAAGTCCTATTTTTAATTTTTTGAGGAACCTGCGTTCTGTTTTCTATCTGCAATGTCACCCAAATGTATCCTTGTGTCCACTGCCACCCTTGGCTTGTTATTTCCTGTCTTTTTCTTGCTGGCTCTGCTCATGGGTGAGCTGATGCCTCACTGTGGCTTCGATCTGCATTTCCCTGGTGGTTAGTGGTATGAGCATCTCTCCACACACCACGCCATCTGCATGTCTTCTTTGGAACAATGTCTCCTCAGAGGCTGTGCCCAGTTTTTAACTGAAGTGTTGAGTCTTGTTGTTGGTTTGCTATCACATGAGTTCTTTGTGTATTTTGGATGTGTTTAGACCCACTGTTAGGCACGTGATTTACAGATATTTTCTCCCGTGGGTTGCCTGTTTGTTTGGCTGATGGTCTTGCTGCGCAGTCTTCAGTCCCACTGGTTTATTTCTGCTTCTGCTGCCTTCGCTTTTGGTGTCAGGCCCCCAGACTCATCGCCAGGACTGACGTCAGGGAGCTTGCTGCCTGCATTCCTCTGGTTCTGTGGCTCCAGGCCTTGCGCTCAAGTCTTCAGTCCATTCTGAGTTGACCTTTTGTAAGATAGTGGTCCTGGTTTTGCACATGGATGTCCAGTTTTCCTGTTTATTGAAAACACTGTCCTATTTCCGTTGTAGCCTTGGTTCCTTCATTGTATATTAATTGACCGCATAGGTGCGGGCTTATTTCTAAGCTCTCTGTTCTATCCATTGATGTGTATGTCTGTTTTTATGCTAACACTATACTTTTTTATGTACTCTCTTGATTCCTATAGCTTTGTAATGTAGTTTGAAATCAGGAACTATGATGCCTCCAGCGTTGTTCCTCTTTCTCAAGTTTGCTCTGGCTGTTTGGACTTCGAGGTTCACAGAAACGTTAGGATGGTTTGTTCTGTGGTGCTGCTGGGATCTTGACAGGGATTTCTGTGTTGCCTGCTCTGACACTGAGGATGGCTTTGGGGGTGCGGACGCTTTAACAGTGTTAATTCTTCCAGTGCGTGAGCACGGTGTGCAGTCCCATCTGCCTGCGTCTTCAGCATCTTGTAGTTTTCAGTATACGTGTCTTTCTCCTCCTTGCCTAAATGTATCCCTAGGTATTTTACTCTTTTCGACGCAGTTGTAAGTGTGTTGTTAGCTTTCTTTCTCTCTCTGATGTTTTTATTCTGTTTGTTTTGTTTTTGGCTCTGCTGGGTGTTGTTGCTGCTGGGCTTTTCTCTGGCTGTGGCGAGCAGGGGCGCCTCTCTAGTTGGGGCGTGCAGGCTTCTCTTGCTGCAGAGTGCGGGCTCCGGGGCACTTGGGCTTCAGCGGCTGTGACTCCCCGGCTCCACAGCACAGGCTCAGTGGCTGTGGCGCTCGTTTCTGCGTGGCTTGTGGGGTCTTCCCGGATCAGGGGTTGAACTTGGGTCCCCTGTGTTGGCAGGTGGCTTCTTTACCACTGAACCACCAGGGAAGCCTCTAATCGTTTGTGTCTGTGGTTTTTTTTTAGTGTAAAGAAACACAATAAATTGTTGTATATTGATTTGTATCCTGCAACTTTACTGAACTCATGTTCTAACAGTCTCTCCATGGAGTCTTAGTTTTCCATATATTATATATTGTCATTTGCAAACAATGACAGTTTTACTTTTTCCTTTCTTGTTTGGATGCCATTTATTTCTTTTTCTTGCCCGTTTGCTCTGGCTGAGATTTCCAATACTTTGTTGAATAACAGTGGCAAGACTGGGCACCCTTGTCTTGTTCCTGGTCTTAGAGGAAAAGCTTTCAGCTTTTCACTGTTGAATGTGATGTCAGCTGAGGGCTTGTCATTTGCGGCCTTTGTTATGTTGAGGTGCACTCCCTCTATACTCACTGTGTTGAGAGCTTTTACCGTAAATGGATGCTGGATCTTGTCAAATGCATTTTCACATCTGTTGAGATGATCGTGAGTTTTACTCTTCAGTTGGTGCATGGCACTGATTCTTTTGCTTCCCTAGCTCACTTGGTAAAGAATCTGCCTGCAGTGCAGGAGACAGAGGAGACTCATGTTTGATCCCTGGGTCAGGAAGATCCCCTGGAGGAGGAAATGGCTAACCCGCTCCAGTATTCTTGCCTGAGAAATCCCATGGACAGAGGAGCCTGGTGGGCTACAGTCCGTGGGGTCGCAAAGAGTCAGACACGACTCAGCGACTAACCCACCACCATTGATTGATTTGGGGATATTGAACTGTCCTTGCATCCCTTGTGTCTTTGGTTTCTCATAAAGAAAGCTGAGCACCGAAGAATTGATGCTTTTGAACTATGGTGATGGAGAAGACTCTTGAGAGGCCCTTGGACTGCAAGGAGATCCAACCAGTCCATCCTAAAGGACTTGAGTCCTGGGTGTTCATTGGAAGGACTGATGCTGAAGCTGAAACTTCAATCCTTTGGCCACCTCATGCGAAGAGCTGACTCACTGGATAAGACCCTGATGCTGGGAAAGGTTGAAGGCAGGAGGAGAAGGGGACGACAGAGAATGAGATGGTTGGATGGCATCACCGACTCAAAGGACATGAGTCTGAGCAAGCTTTGGGAGTTGGTGATGGACAGGGAAGCCTGGCATGCTGCAGTCCATGGGATGGCAAAAAGTCAGACACGACTGAGTCACTGAACTGAACTGAACTTGCATCCCTAGAATAAATCTCAACTGATGATGGTATATGATCCTTCTAATGCATTGTTGAATTTAGTTAGATAAAAATTTGTTGAGGATTTTGTATCAGGGATATTGGCCTGTGATTTCCTTTTTGTGTATCTTTATACAGAAAACCAGGTATCTTTATCTGATTTTGGTGTCAGGGTAATGCTGGCCTTGTTCAGTGAGTTTCAAAGTGTTCCCTCCTGTTTCTGGAAGAGTTTGAGAAGGACTGTTGTTAACTGTTTTTAAGTGTTTGGAAAAATTCACCAGTGAGGCCGTCTGGGTTGCTGGGAGGCTTTTGATTACCCACTCAGTCTCCTCACTAGTCACTGGCCTGTCCAGATTTCTGCTTCTTCATGATTCAGTCTTGGCAGGTTGCATGTTTCTAGGAAATAATCAGTTTCTTCCAAGTTGTCCAATTTCTTGATTTCTAGTTTCATACCACCATGGTTAGAAAAGACACTTGATGCGATTTCAGCCTTCTCAAATTAGCCTTGTTTTCTGGCCTAGCGTATGATTTATCCTGGGGAATGCCCATGTGCACTTGGGGAGGATGTGTGCTCAGTGTGGCTTCTGGACGGAATTTCCTACGTGTGTCCACAGCCTCATGTGTTGTCCAAAGCCAGAGTTTCCTGATTGGTTTTCTGTGTGGATAATCTAACCGCTGAGGAACATGGGTTTTAACGGCCCCTCCTCTTACTGTATCGCTATCTCTTTCTCCATTTACGTCTGTTAACATTTGCTCTACATTTTGGGGTGTTCCTATATTGGGTACCTCAGTTCAGTTCAGTCGCGCAGTCGTGTCTGACTCTTTGCGACCCCATGGACTGCAGCACGCCAGGCTTCCCTGTCCCTCACCAACTCCTGAAGCTTGCTCAAACTCATGTCCATCGAGTCGGTGATGCCATCCAACCACCTCCTTTGGGTGCCTAAATATTTACAGCGTCTTGTTGGGTTGACCTCTTTATCATTGTGTAACGTCCTTCTTTGTCTCTTACTGCAATGCTTGTCTCAAAGTCTTTTTTTTTCTGAGTATTCTTCCCTAAGAATAGCTATCCCAGCTTTCTTTTGATTTCCATTTCCTTCCATTTTACGGTCAAATCATATTCCACTGTATGGATGGACTATTTTCCTTACCCATTCTTCCATCGATGGACACGTAGGTTGCTTCCACATTTCAGCTGTCGTGGACAATGCTGCTGTGAACGTGGGTGAACAAACATCTCAAGAGTCTGCTTTCAGTTCTTCTGGATGTGTGCTCAGAAGTGGGCTTGCTGGGTCACATGGTTAATTCTTTTTTACTCTTTTGAGTAATCTTGCACTGCTTTCCAGAGTGGCTGCGCCGCTCTCCCCACTCACCAGCAGTGCACACGGGTGTGACTCTCCCCAGCCTCACCGTCTCTGGTTTGGTTTGGGGGGAGCAGTCACCCTCGTGGGTGTGAGGTGCTATCTCACGGTGGTCCTGATTTGCATTTTCTTAATCATGCATCATGTTGAGGATCTTTTCATGTGCTGACTGGCCATTTATACATCTTCTTTGGAGAAATGTCTTTTTAAATCCTTTGCCCACTTCGAAATTGGATTGTTTTTTTTGTTGTTGTTGTTGTTGTTGAATTTTGGGAGTTCTTTTCTTATCAGATATATGATTTGCAAATGTTTTCTGTTTCTGTGGTTTGCCTCTTTACTTGGTAGATAGTATATTTTGATGCACAAAATTTAAAATATTTTCATGAGGGAATTCCATGGCAGGCCAGTGGTTAGGACTCTGTGCTCTCACTGCTGAGGGCCAGGGTCCAGTCCCTAGTCAGGGAACTGAGATTCCACAAAGCTGCATGGTGTGACCAAAAAAAAGTTTTTATTAATTTTCATGAAATCTAGTTTGCTTGTTTTTTTCTTTTCTTGCCTTTGCCCTTTGGTTTCCTATCCAAGAAAGCATTTTCAAATCCAGTGTCATGAAGGTGTCATCCCATGTTTTATTCTCAGAGTTTTATTGTCTTAGGTCTCACATTTAGGTCCTTGATCTGTTTTGAGTTGATTTTTGCATGTGGTGTGAGTCAGGGTCCAGTTCTATTCTGCATGTGAAGCCAACATCCCAGCACTGCTTCTTTTTTTTTCTTTTTTTTTTTTTCCAGCACTGTTTCTTGAACAATTTTTCCCATTGACCTTGGCACCTTTGGCAAAAAGTAATTTGATCATAAATGTGAGGGTTTATTTCTGGGCTCTCTGTTCTATTCTTTTGGTCTCTGCCTATTTTTATGCCAATATATTTTGATTATGTTTTGATTACTGTAGCTTTGGAGGTCCCTTCAGATTTGCATAGGAATTTTAGGATGGGTTTTTCTATTTCTGCAAAAAAATATTTTTGGAATTTTGATAAGTATTGCTTTGACTTTTTAGATCATTTTGGGTAATGATGGCATTTGAACAATATGAAGTTTCCACTCCATGGAATGTGATGTGTTTCCTTTTATTTATTTCTTCTTTAAATTCTTTCAGGTATGTTACATTGTATAAGTCTTTCTCCTCCCTGGTTAAGAAAATTCTTAAGTACTCTATTCTTTTTGATGCTAATGTAAATGACATTGCTTTTGTGGTTTCCTTTTAAATTGTTACATGTATATACGTATATAGCATGTGTATATATACATATGTATATATAAATTCAGTTGATTTTTTGCGTGTTAACTTTGAATCCTGCTATATTGCTATATTCATCTACTAGTTTCAGTAGCTTTTTAGTGGAGTCTTTACACGTCTCTACATATAAGACCATTTCGCTGGCGAGTGAGATCGTTCTGCTTTTGCTTCTTCCTTCCTAGTCTGGATGACTCTCACTTCTTCTTCTTGCCTGACTCCTCGGGCGGGAGCTCCTGGTCTGCTGAACACGAGTGGTGCCGTTCCCACTCTGTTTTCTGCGTGTCTCGTGTGTTTGTGGAACACTGGCCATTTGAATCTAATCACATGGCGCCTTTGGGGTGGGTAGCCACTGCTCTGCTCAGAGCTGAAGCTGAGCGGCACCAATGCCGTTGATGCCAGGCCGCCCCTTGAAGCTGTGAGGCTTCCGCAGGGTCCAGCACTCCGGACAGTTCTGTCGTCCCATTCTGCCAGCGCCATGGTTCTCCAGGTGGAGAGACTCTGGGTGCTCCCTGCCCCACCAGCTTCCCGGAATCTTGTCCGGGATGGGCCTTCCACCCCGGCTGTCCCTGACAGCGTGTAGGCCCGGAGGTGGCCAGCAGGGTGCCAGCCTCACCTGGCCCACGGCAGCCCCGCCCAGAGCCAGGGGCCGGCTGGGGCTGACCTTGGATCCGCCCCAGAGTGGGTGCTGCCCGGCCCCGTGTGTGAGTGTTGGGGTGCCTTGCCCTGTGCCTCACTTGAGCTCTGTGCTCTGGTGTGGGTGGCAGGCGGCCCCGTGCAGAGGCCCTCCTTCCCGGAGGTCAGGGCAGATGCGCCGCTGGAATCTGGAGGATGAGCTTTCGGGCTGTTGGAGCTGCTGCCCGCCTGGCCGTGTTGAGGCCGCTGCAGGGCCTGGGGATGACGGGGCAGCTCGGGGTCACCTCAGCTGAGGGCCGGCCCGGGGTGGCTTTAGTGGGGAGTGGCCTGAGCCGCGCCGGGGGGGGGGGGGGGGGGGGGGCCCGGGGGAGGGAGCTGGAGGACACGGTGAGCCCCGGGCACTCCTTGTGGGGACCCAGCCAGCCGAGCATTCGCGAGACCTTGGGGAGGGGGACCCCGCTGTTACCAAGGGGCAACTCGGGGTCACCAGTCGGTGGGATGCGGTGTGGGAGCCCCGTGGAGGGAGCAGGGCCCTCACCTGCTGCGACCAGGACCCCAGAGGCGGCAGCGCTGGAGGTGTTTCTGTCGGGGGGGGGCAGCTCTGATGGAGGGGCCGCATGCCCCCGCCTGCCTGCCTGCCCGCGCGTGGCCCCGGGTTAACCGGCGTGCCTCTTTGGGCTGGGCTTCCCCTGCCCATGGGTGCCCTGGCACAGGCCTTGGTGCGTGAGAGTAGGAAGCATTGGGCAATGGGGGCTGTGGAGCCTTGGCCAGGCAGCGGTCAGAACGGGGCCCCCGGGTGGGGGTGAGCGGCCTCAGTGACAGGAGCGAGTGGGTGCAGCCGGGCTGGGGGCGCTCACTGGGGGAGGCTGTTGCTGGGCTATGACCTGGGCACAGGTGGGTAACTGTGGCTGCCAGGGTCCCCCGGTCACGGGGGCGCGGCTCCTCCCGCAGAGGGAACCCGCTGGGCCCCGGTGAGCCTCGCTTGTTGTAGGGGGAAGCGGAGAGCCCATCTGTCCAGCGCCGGGACGCAGGCTCAGGGTTGATGGTGGGGCGGCAGGTGGAGGCCAGAGGCCGTCGAGGAGTGAGGGGTGTGGGGGGACCGTCAAAGCCTGGAAACGCTTGGAAGTCTGAGGAGCTGGGTGTGGGCAGAAGGGCGGGAGCGGCTGCAGGAAGAGGGGCAGCCGTCCAGGCCCTGGGGACATGGCGGGACAGGACTGCAGTGGAGAGGCCCGGCGCTCACGGAGGTTCCGGAGCAGAGAGGCCAGGGGTGGGGGCGGCCAAAGCGGCCGAGGCTGCTTCCCCGTTCGCTTTCCTTCACCTTCGCTGCGGCGAGATTCACGCGAGGCAGAGCTGACGGTGGAAAGGGAAGACTTCCCGGCCCTGAGGACGTTCCCTAGTTGTGTGACCACTGCCTCCGTCGAGCTCAGATCTTGGGCTTTAGAGCCACGAGGCCAGATGGGAAGCCGGAGGCCTGGCGGGGTATGCGTGTGGCCTCGGGGGCTGTGGGCAGGGGACCCAGGGCGGTGCCCGGTCCAGGAGGGCTGGGCTTGGTGCCAGGGAGGCCAGGGTCTCAGAGGGCATCCGGGGAGCAGCGGAGGGGCGGCTGGGAGGCGAGGGGCCCTCGGGCCTGAGAGGGGCTCTGACCGCTGGGTCTGCCCGCTGGTGGGGGCTATCCGAGAGCTGGAGAGAAGGGCCCGAGAGAGAAGGGAGCGGGGGCCAGGTGGGGAGGCCACGCCAGGCCTGGGTCCACTGCTTGCCTCTCTGGGGACTGGGCAGGAGGAGAGGCGAAGGTGTGGCCGCAGACAGGCGCTCAGCGCCTGCTGTATGCAGCGCCATCTTTAGTGATGGAGCCCCGCCCGCCCCCCGGAGCTCGGGCTCCAGCGGGAGGGGAGGGTGGACCCCCAGCGGCTCAGCGGGGGGTGCCTGTGGTGGGTGTGGGCGGTGCACCCCCGAGGCTGGCGCCTGCCCCCTGCCTTGGTGCCCCTTGGGCCACCCCGCTGTCCCCTCAAGAGCTCAGCCCTCCCCGCTGCAGCCCGTGGCTTTGCCGGGGCAGAGGCCCTGGAGCTGGGCCACGGGCTCTGGCGACCCCGAGTCCCTCTGCGGCGTCCCCCGCATACCTGCTCCCCCTGCCTCAGCCCCAGGACGTGTCTCACCTGCCCCGGAAGAGCCAGGGGCCTGAGGCACGCGGAGTGTCCCAGGAGAAGGCAAGGCAAGCGGGGCAGCTGAGGGGCAGGAAAGCGGGGCGCAGGGCAGAGTCTGCCTGACCACGGGCCTGGCCACCCCCGTGCAGGAGCCTGGAGAAGCGCGGGGCAGCCCGACGTTTGCGAGGCCCGGGAGGGGTGCGGGGGGCTCAGACCCTGCCCTGCTACCACCCCTCTGCCTCAGGGCCCTGCGCTTCGCCCACCCTGGCTGTGCTCTCGGCCAGAGCTGCTGGCCCACGGCTTCTGCTGGGGACACAGGTCCTGGCGGCTGAGTCCAGGCCGTCGGGAAGGGGGTCCCCGCGTCCTGGGTGCGCAGAGGAGCAGAGCAGCCCCTCGCCCTTGGGGCTGGGTGGGGCGTGCCCCCAGAGCAGAGCCTGGGCCGGAGGTGGGGTCCTCTGCTTGGGCCTGAGGGGCTGGTGCCGGGGCGCCCGACCGGCTCTCCCTCCCTGTGCCCTCCACCCTGGGGCTCAGAGTGTAAGGCTCTTGCACGGACGCGCACACCCCAGCCCCGGCGCCGTCTCCTGGTGCTGGCGTGGGCGCACGGCTGCCCCCGGAAGCCCAAGGTCACCCCTCCCACAACCGCCTCCACCCCCTGCCTGGGCTTTTGGCCGCAGGGTGGGCATCGAGCCCCCCCCAGGAGACTGTGCTGAGAGGCTGCTTCCAGGAGGAGGGAGGGGCTGGGCAAGTGACTTGCTGATCTGCTGAAGAGCAGACGCCCAGACGGACCGGAAGTGGTCATCAGTTATGCCCAGCGGGGCTGCAGGGTGCCGGCTCACCTGGACAGCCGCACACGCGCTCGTCTCCACTTCCTGCTCTGGTGGCTTCTGGGGGCTGGGGCAGTCCCTCTCCTGACCCCCAAGGCCTTGGTCTGCTGTTTAGAGTCACCCCCAGAATCCTCCCCGCAGGGTCTGAACCCTTGCTTCAATCACCTGACTGGGGCGCCTTCCGGGCCCCCAGGGATGCCCTGCGCTTCGCCAGGAGGGTTTGAAAGCTCTCTGCAGGGAGCGGGCACACAGGCACGCACCCGGCCCGCGGGCGGCTCCAGCGCCCGTGCTGCGGGCAGGCGGGGCGGCCGGTGCCTCTCCGCCCAGAGGTGGGGCACATGGAGGGGGCACTCCTGCAGGCAGACCGTGTGCTCCACAGGCTGCAGTGTGGAGGCTTCTGGCTGAGACACCCCTGCCTCCAACTCACTCAAAAGCATCTCCCTGCCCCGGCGCCGCCAGGGGACCCCAGGCAGGAGGGGGGCAGGAAGGACGGGCTTCCTCACCGCCTGGGCACTGGGCGGGGGCCCCTGTGGACGCTGGCTGGTGTACCCTCCGGCACCCACCCGCTCTGAATCAGGAAGGTGGTTCTGGGAGACCCGGGCCAGCCGCCCGCTGCTGCGTGACCCCAGGGACCCTCCCTGGGCCTTGGTGCAGCCGCAGCGGGAGGCGGGGCTGCAGCCCGGCAACATGGCCAGCGAGGGTGAGCAGGCCGCGGACCCCAGGACCCCAGCGGCTGGCACTGCGTCCCGAGCAGGTGTGGGGGTCCCGGGGAGGCTGGAACGCGCCTGCGGCTGCTCCTCCAGGCCCAGCTGCCCAACGCCCGTCCAGGAGGACGCGGGAGCCACCAGCCCTTCAGGCCCTACCTTCCTGCTTCTCTCTGCATTGGGACGGGGCTGGGGTTGTTGACACACAAACGGCACTTTCTCGCGTGTGATCTGCAGAGGGTAAAGGGAGCCCTTTTGAGTGTGAAAAAGTGGCCACCATCACCCTGAAAGGCTCTGTGGCGGGTGTGATGGAGCCACGGGGCCGTGAGTTCTCCTGGGCCGGGTCCCGGAGGGAGGCCAGGTGGGCGCTCGGGCGAGGGAGCCGTGACCCTCACCCGCCCCCTCCCCATGCACGTGGGCTCCCCACGAGGGCCCCGGTGCGCGTCGTCCAGCTGCACGTGCCCGCGGGCCTGCTGGCCTCCCCTCCTGGTTTCCTCATTCCCTGCGGGGTCCACACTTTGGCGTGGAGGGTGTGCTCCTGGACCCAGGGTGGGGGCACGGTGGCCGTGCAGGCTGGGCCGGGTGACGCTCGCGGAGAGCTCTGAGGCCCCAGGGCCATTGGGGGGGGGGGGGGGGCGCGTCACTTCCTGCAGATGGTCCCACGAGCCGGTGGAGAGTGGTCGTGGGTGGGGCTCTTCTGTCCAGGAGCCCCGGCTCTGGAGGTCATCTGGGGGTCCCTGATGTGCAGTGTTCCCTCCCACTGCTCCCCGGGAGGCTCAGAGCCGGGGGTCGTGGCATTCTCCTCCCTCCCCAAGCCCGCTGTGTCTGCGCCGGGGGCCCCCACATGCCCGGGGACCCAGGAACTCAGAAGCCTGGTTCTGTCCAGGTGCTCTTGCCGCCAGAGCACCTTCCCGGGTCGCAGTGGGGGCCGTGGGGTGGGGCCTGTCCCTGTCCCCCCCCCAGCAATTGCCGGGGCCCAGCGGGTGGTCACGGAGGCCTCCTGGGGGGCACAGCTGAGTGGGGCCTGGAGGCACAGGGGCCATGCCTGGGGTGCCACCCTCCGGCTGGAGAAGTCCCCGGGGTTCCACCTGGAGAACTGACTTGATGTCTGTGGGCCCCGCAGTCAGAGGTGCAGCTGGGGGATGTGGGCAGTGGACAGGAAGCTGGGGGTGGACGGCGGGTGTGGGGAGGATGGGGCCCCCGCTCACGGCCTTCTGAGCTGGCTGAGGCCTCAGGTCTGGGCCGCCCCTGCACCGGCTCTGCTTGGGACCCGCCGACGTGTTGGGGGGAGGTCAGGGCCAGGCTCCCGGTGGCCTCAGAGAGCCAGACCCTGTCCCCAGGCCAGGCACTTTCCCCCCAACCCGTTGCCCCAGCTGCAGCAGGAGCCCCTTCCCGCAGCCACCCGCCCTGTCAGTGGCCAGAGGCCCTTATTAGGGGTCGGGGCTCAGCCATGCCCCCAGCCCCCCAGCCCCCAGCGGAGAGTCTGCAGAGGCCGGGTTGAGGGCCCTCGTGGAGACACGGCCGTCTTCCTCCCGCACCAGTCTGTTCCGTGTTCCGCCCAGGCTCCCGGCTTCCAGTCTCTCCCCTGAGGCCCTCAGGGGGCAGCTAGCATGATGGGGGGGTTTCTGGGATGACAGGGGCTGGTCATTTGTGGAGGTGGCTGGGATGACGGAGGGTCCCTGGGACGACGGGGGGCTGCTCTTTTGTGGGGGCGGGCAGGACCCCTGCTCGGGGCCCTCAGACCCCATTCTCCTCCCATCGCTCCAGTGAGGAAACAAAGCCCAGGAAGGAGGGTGGGCGCGCAGGCCTGTGGGCCGTGGTCCCGTGCCCCCGCCCCAGGGGAGACCCTGGGGGTCTGCCGGACCCCCTAACGTCTGGTCTTGTCTTACAGATCCTGACTGGGCCTCGTACACCCTGGGGGTGTTCATCTGTCTGAGCTGCTCTGGGATTCACCGGAACATTCCCCACGTCAGCAAGGTGAAGTCCGTGCGCCTGGACAGCTGGGAGGATGTCCAAGTGGAGGTACGGCCGGGCCGGGTGCCGGGTGGGGGGGGCCTGCCCGCTGCCACGGTGGCCTCAGACCCAGCCCGCGGCTCGGCCCGCGCAGGCCCCTCGTGCCTGCTGTCCCGCCTCCTCCCCGGGGCGTCCTGGTGCCCAGGGAACCCGCACGGGCGTCTTGTTGTCAGGGTTTCATGGGTAACTTACGCAGAGTCGCAGAAGGTGACAGATGTCAGGCCTTCACCTGCCGTCCACCCACCCAGAGTCCCGGGCCCACCCCACCTCCATGCCAACTCAGAGTCCGCACGTACCCTAGCGAGGCCGTGCTGCGTGTGTGGACACACACCACGTGGCTGGAAGCACCCTCACCCCAGGGCCGGGCAGCAGGGCGGGGCTGCCTCGACCCAAGCCAGCAGCGAGTGCGCCTCGTGAGCAGGGAGAGACAGGGAGGCCCAGAGAGTCCGGGCTGGGCTGGGGGTGAGGGGGCTCAGCCCCTTCTGCTGTCTGCTCGTCTGCTCCCATCGTGACCTCGAGGGGCCGGCGGGGCTGGACCTGCAGCATGCCTGACCCTCGCCTGGGGGCCCGGTGGGCGTGGGCGGGGATGCTGGACCCCGCCCTGAGTCCTCGGCCGGCGGGCAAGAGCCAGGCCAGCTCCCGGGAGGCCCGGGGTGTGGAGAGCTGGGCGCAGGGACCCTTGTCTGTGCTTTGTTTTTGTCTTTTCACGTGTTTCCCTGAAGTTTGCATTTTTCTATAGCACACGCTTGAAAGCAGCTATATTGAAATGTGACTCACAAGTTGTATAACTCGCTCTTTTAAGCGCACCTCAGCGGTGTTTGGCACACTCGCCGGGTCCTGCAGATGTCCCCGTCGTCAGCTTTAGGACATTCCCCTCACTTCAGACGGAACCCGGCCCTCCGCGCCACCCCTGCACCAGGCCTGAGCCCCCGCACATGTGCTTCCCCCTTATGAGGCCGGGGACGCCCACCGCGCGGCTGGGCCCGGTCATGTCTGCGTGCAGGGCTCCGGGGGCGCGGGGGCCCTGCTGAGGCTTGCTGTGCTCCCGGGGTCGGGGGGGGGGGGCGTCCTTCCCAGACGACCCCTGGGCCAGTGGACGGCCCCATGCACTCGTGGTCCCGCCGGGCAGCAAGGCAGCCTCGGGCAGCAAGGCAGCCTCCGTTCCTGGAGGGGAAGTTGGAAGGCTCTGACTGTAACTTTAAGGATTCTGCCCGGCTTCCCCTCAAGGCCACGCCCACTGGCCTCTGCCTGGCCCCCTCGCTCCTGCGGGCCCTTCCCTCCCATCTCCCCTTCTCTCCTGGCCCTCCCCTGCCTCAGGGACGACGGCAGAACCGGGTGTGAACTCTGGGGCCCTGGGCCGGGCTGCTTGCTTTCTTTTGTGGGGGTTTCACAGAGGTGGGTTCACGGCCCTCAGAGACAATAGGTGGGGATGTTTCTCGGAGGTTGTCCTGACTTTGCTCGTGGCGGTTTTCATGGTGAAAACTTTCAGATTTTGAAGTGATCAAGTTTATCAGCCTTGCCTTTTGTGGTTTCAGGGTTTACGGCACACCGAGATAGGCCTGCCTTACCCTTGATTATTTTTACTCAGAGCGGCTTGACTTCTGTCGTTCACACACCGCACCCCTCAGCCTTCTAGAGTCTACAGTTTGGTGGTTTTCGTGAATTCTCAGGGCTGTGTGACCATCGCCATGATCTAATTTGAGAATGTTTTCATATCCTCAAATGAGCCCGCACCCACGGGGACCCTCCCCGGCCCCCCGCCCCGGGCCCTGCCGAGAGAGGGCCCGCCTGCCCTCGGGAGGGCCGTCTGTCCTGGACGCTGCGTGTGGGTGGCCTCACCCGTGTGGTCCCAGGCCTCCCCCTCCTCTGGCTGAGCCTCGGTTTCCAGACTCATCCCTGCTGTCGGGGTGTCCGCAGTTCACTTGTCGTCACGGCCAAGCTCACGTGGTCGCGTGGGTGGACCACAGCTTGTCCACGTTCACCAGCTGCACACCTGGGTCGTCTCGTTTTCCCAGGCCTTCGGAACAGCGGGCTTCAGAGCAGTTCTGTGCCCTCAGCTCTCTGGGAGGGCACGGCGCTGCCTGACGTTGAGGGCCGGCTGGCTTTGCCCACCACAGCGGCCTGGCCCACCAGCAACATGCGCGGACTGCAGCCCCTCCTCAGCCCTCCTGCGGGGCGTGCGGGGCGTCTCCTGGTGGTGTCGGCCCCATCTCCCCGGTGCTGAGTGACGCTGAGCGCAGTTCCATGTGCTTCCTGGCCATTTGTGTATCTTCTTTGGAGCAATGTTCATTCAGATCCTTTGCCCCCTTTAAAAATGGGTTGTCTTTTTATTACTGAGTTAGGAGATTTTATTACTAAGAGCACTTTATATATTCTGGGCACAAATCCCTTATCAGATTCAGTATTTGCAAGTAATTCTTCTCATTCTGTGGGTTGTATTTTAACTTTCTTTTTGAAATGATATTTTTAAAATGAAAAAGTATGGTTTATATCTTTAAGGAGCTATCTATGTAATTTTTTGAATCATTGAGGGGTGATTCATATAAAATCCACTTTAAAGTGAACAAAGTGGTACATATATATGCTGGAATATTATTTGGCCATAAAATAGAGTAAAATAACGCCATTTACAGCTACATCGATGAACCTAGAGATTATCCTGCCAAGCAAAGTAAGTCAGACAAAGACAAAATACTGTATGACACCACTTACTTGCGGAATCTAAAACACGACACAGATGAATCTGTCTACAAAACTCACGGACGCAGGGAACAGACTTGGGGTCGCCCAGGGGGGTGGAGTGGGGAAGGCGGGGGAGTCCCGGGGCAGCCCGTGCAGACTAGCACCTGTGGGATGGAGGAACAGGGTCCTACCATGCAGCCCGGGGGCTCTGTTCAGCACCGGGAGAGCGAGGGGCATAGAGCCGGGGCCCCCCAACCTCACATCAGAAATCAATGCAGTGCTGTAAGTCAACTACACTTCCGTAAAATAAATGCTTAGAAAGTGAATAACCCAGAGGCAGGGGCGCGGTGGGGAAGGAGAGTCTCTTCTGTGAAAGGTGCCGGGAGGACTGGATGGCCTGCACAGTGTCACACCGTGTACAGAAAGTGAATCAAAAGGAGTCAAAGACCTGAACGTTTAAGACCCAAAACCACACAACTTGTAGAAGAGAGCATAAGCTCTTCGATGTCGATCTTAGCAAAGTCGGGTTTGGGTCTGCCTCCTCTGGGCTACAAAAGCAAAAATAAACAAATGGGACTGCAGCAAACTAAAACCCTTTTGCACAAAAAGAAAACTATCAACAAAATGAAAAGCCCACTTACTGAATGGGAGAAATGTTTGCAGATGATACATGTGTTAAAAGGGTTATTGCACAAAAGGTACAAAGAACTCACACAACTCAGTATCAAAAAGAAAAAAACAAAAATCATCCAATTAAAAATGGGCAGAGGACCTGAACAGACACTTCTCTAAAGAAGACATATGGTTTGTCAACAGGTATATGAAAAGACACTCAGCGTCACTATTAGAGAAACATTAATCAGAACTGCACCGAGGGACGGCCTCACAGTGCGAAGAGTGGCCTTCATTAAGAAGTCTACGAATGATAGGGACTTGCCTGGGGGCCCAGTGGTTAAGACCCCTCGCTTCCAGGGCAGGAGGGGGCGTGGGTTCCATCCCTGGTGGGGGTGCTACTGAGATCCCATATGCCATGTGGCCACAAAAAAAAAAAAATTCTACAAATAACAAATGTGGAGAAAAGAGAGCCTTCTGCACTGCCGGTGGGAATGTGAACTGGCGCAGCCACTGTGGAAAACAGTGTGGAGTTTCCTCAGAAAACAAGAGAGAGACCTACCATGTGACCAAGCCGGCCCGCCAGAATGGGGGCTCCCCTGGTGTCTCAGGCAGTAAAGAAGACACCCGCAGTGTTTGATTCCTGGGTCGGGAAGATCCCCTGGAGAATTCCATGGACAGAGGAGCCTGGTGGGTACAATCCCACGAGAACATTTTTAATCAGAAAGATACATGTACTCACGTGTTCCCTGCAGCGTGAGTTACAATAGCCAAGATGTGGAAGCATCTACAGGTGACTTGATGAGGAAGATGTGTACTTATACAATGGAATATCCCTGAGCCAGGAGAGTGGTATTTTACAATCTGCGACGACAGGGCTGGGCCTAGAGGGTCTCATGCTAAGAGAAACCTGTCAGACACAGAAAGACGAGTAGGTCCGATCTCACTCCCATATGGAATCTGAAAAAGACAGAAACAGACCTTAGGCACGGGGAACAAACAGGCAGTTGCTCGAGGGCAGGGGTGGGGGAACAGGAGACGGAGGCCTGATTCCAGTCCTAGCACAGATAAGTCACGGGCGGTAACGGCAGCACAGGGTCCCCAGCGTCTCACGACCTGAACGAGCGCCGACGCACCAGGTCTCACGCCTGAAACCAACACTGTACGTGGGCCTCCCAGCAGCGAAAAGCAGATAAAGCACGTTCACAATCTGGTTCAGCCGTTGCCTCCGGCTGCCAGGACATCTGTTGTCCCCACCTCAGGGGAGACCCCTTCCTGAGACCCCCAGGCGGCTCTCCTGCCTGGATTCGCCCGTCTGGGACGTTTCACACCAACGTGGTCCTCGGCTGTGTCTCAGGACCTGAGAAGTCTGCTTCTCAGTAACCTCATGTTTTTAAGGTTCATACATCTTTTCCCTTTCCTGATGGTGTCCTTAGAAGCACAGAAGTTTTAAGTTTTGGTGAAGTTCTGTTGATTTTTTTTCTTTGTTCCGTGTGGTTTTGGTGTCACCTCTGAGAAACCTGAGAGAGACCTAAGGGCTTCCCCAGTGGCTCAGCTGGTAAATGCAGGAGACCCTGGTTCAGTCCCTGGGTCGGGAAGATCCCTGGAGAAGGGAGAGGCTACCCACTCCAGTGTTCTGGCCTGGAGGATTCCACGGACTGTGTGGTCCATGGGGCCGCACAGAGTTGGACACGACCGAGAGACTTGCACACTTCACACACAGTGACCGAGAAACCATTCCCAACCCCAATCCTGAAGATTTCCTTCCATGTTTTCCTTGAATCATGTTTTAAATCACCTGTGATTTTCATCTATTTTTTTGCCGTGTGGTATACAGGGTCTTAGTTCGCCGACTGGGGATCGAACTGCCTTCTCCACTGGAAGCTGGACTGCCAGGGAATTCCCTTCGTCTACTATTTTGATTGCTTAGCTTTGGAAATTCAGCCTCTCATGAAGTTGGAGTTTTGTTTTGCTGAAAGGCATACCCCCTTTCTCCGACGGTTTCCAGTTTCTCATTGGTCATCAGCACCCATGGATCTGAGACGTTACCACTACTGTGTACCGGCTCGTCCTGCTGAACCTGCTGATACTGGATATGAGATCCCGTTGGATCTGCTTCTGGACCTTTTAGGCTTTCTGGTTGGCACTGTTTGACTCAGTATCTTTATAACAGGCTTTAATATCTGCGAGGAAGCGTCTTCCTTCTCACAATTTTCTTCTGCTTGTTAACTTTCAAATGAACTTTAGAATCATTCTAGCTCTTGAAAATTCTATTCCTGGTTTTCGTTTTTTCTTTTTTGAGAATTGCTAAACATAGATGAACAAAGGAGACTGCGTGCTTTCCGTCCCCCTCACCTGGAGCGTGGCCTGACTTTGTTCAGTGTCTTCTGCTCCTGGGGGCGCGTGGAAGTTTCTCTGTAGAGACTGAAGGGCCCTCGTCCCGCTGGTCCTTAGCAATGATGGGCCGGCTGCTGTCCTTAGCCGGCTTCCTCTCCCGTCAGGCCTCTGACCAGATGGCTCTCTGCGTGGAGCAGCCTCTGCTTTGAGGATCCCACGTTGCTCCCAGCCTTCGCTGAAGGGTCTCATCGTTTGTGCTCTTCCCGGTCATCCATCGCACCCTGGGCCGGACGGGCTCAGAGCCCCGGGACCCACGCCACCCCCGGCCCTTGAGGTCCTGCGGGAAGCCCCCCCCCCCCCGCCCCCGCCACCAAGGGCCTCCCTCCGGCTCACCCAGCTTGCTCCACCTCAGGGCTGTCGCCCGTGCTATATCCGTGCCCGGACACCCGCACACTGGCTGCTCCAGAGACCCCCGTTGCCCCCACCGCAGGGCAGCCCGTCCGCGCCCCGCAGGCTTGTTCTCTGCGCGCAGCCCCCTGCCTGCTCTCTGCAGCCCGGCCGCCCCACAGCCCGTGGGCCTCTTCTGGGCCGGTCTGGCCTCCGTGCACCAGGACCGGTGGGGTCAGATGTGGGCCGGGGGCCTCCCTCCTGAGGGGCCCTTTCTGGAGGGCCGGGGCCCCACCGCCTGTGCTGCCCCCTCCCGTGGCCAGCCCCCGGGGCCCGGGTCAGCTGTGGGTCGGGGCCCTGATGCTGTCTCTCTTGCAGTTCATGGCCTCCCGCGGGAACGCCATCGCCAGAGCCACGTTTGAGTCCAAAGTGCCCCCGTTCTACTACCGGCCCTCGGCCTCTGACTGCCAGTGAGTACAAAGGGGCCCTGTCTGCGTCGCTGGTCCGCAGCTGGCCGTGCTCCGGAGGCGGGAGGGTGGGCCAGCCCGTGTCCGGGAGCCCTGTCCTGGGGCTCCCCCGCTTGGTTTTGTTTCCTGGTGTGGCTGCGGTGGTGGGCAGCGTGGGGACAGCTGGCCTGGGCTCCAGGCAGCGCAGGTCTCCGCGGGAACCCCAGCCTGGGTTCCGGGGTCCTCCTGGCGCCCCCGGCCCCCTGGAGGGCTTGCTGGGCGGCTGCTCCAGCGTGTGGCCGGCCTGGCTCAGTGCCCAGGGCATGGACGCGGGGAGGGTTGGGGGCACAACCCCACACGACCCCAGTCGCCAGCCTCTCTGAGCCTCAGTGTCCCTGTCTGCCCACCCTGCAGGCACCCCTGGGTTCTGGAAGGTTCCAGAGGTCAGGGGAGGTGCCTGGGGTGAGGTGGGGAGGCCCGCATGTCGGGCTCAGCACCAGCGGGAGGTGCCCACCAGGGGTCTCAGGTCCTTCCTGGGGGCTGCCTGTCTCACAGGCCGCACCCCCGGCATGCCCACGGCGGTGCTCTGCCCCAGCACTTCTCACTCCCCCCCCCCCCCCAATCGGCCTCCCCGTCTACCTCCTGCTGCCCTCAAGCCGCTCCTGCTGCTTGGAGAGGAGGGCCGTGTGATGAGGCTCCTCCTGGGCCGTCCCTTCCTTGGAACGGATGGTGGGGCTGCGGCCCAGCCTCCTCCCAGGCCCCTGCATCCGGCCCCCACCCCCAGGAGGCACCTTCTCTTTTTTGCCCCACGCTGTTGCCCCCTGACTCACTTGGTGAAGCCCACACCCCGGGGACCCTGCCTACGACACCTGGACCCGGGCTGCATGCCAGGCTCGTGTGTTTCTAGTTCTGCTCAAATGAGGGGTGGGAGACGAGGGGGCTGCCGGCCGCCACAGCGGGGCTGGGAGTGGTGACCCAGCTGCAAGCCTGGTAGGCGGGCCAGTTCAGACCCCACTAGACAGGTGGGGGGCCAAGGCTGACCTCCCTCTGCACACTGCGTCCCGCCCTTCAAGCCCTCGTGGGCAGGCCCCTTGCCCGGCCCCACCCCTCCTGGCGCCCCACGCCCGGCCGCTTTGCCCGCCTGTGAATCCACAGGTCAGCAGCTATTCTGCGGCCTGATGGCATCGCGTCCGCGGGCTGCCCTGCGGTTGGCCCACCGCCTGAGACGGCGCCACGGACAGGCTCCCACAGGCCTGGTCCCTGCGAGGTACCCCTGGCAGGGCTGTGTGGTCAGGGCCTCTCGGTGACCTGGCAGCGCCAGCGGGAGGGTGCTCTGAATCCCAGTGGGCCCCACTTTCTGGAAACCTCTGCTGGGGGAGGGCTCACAGGAGCCAAGCCCACTCCATTCCCCAGACTCAGGTGCTTGGGTCTGCTGGGAGGGGTGGGGTCCTGGGAGAGGCCCCTCACTGGGCTGGTATCAACAAGGAAACCTGACCAGGCAGCCATGAGACCAGGAGGGTGTGGGGCTGACAGCCGAGCTCACCGTGGAGACCATGCAGTAGTGGAGGGTGTGTGAATGCCCGTGTACACTGTGGAGTGCTGTGCAGAGGTGGAAGGGACGTGTGAATGCCCGTGTACACTGTGGAGTGCCATGCAGGGGTGGAAGGGACGTGTGAATGCCCATGTACACTGTGGAGTGCTGTGCAGAGGTGGAAGGGACGTGTGAATGCCCGTGTACACTGTGGAGTGCCATGCAGGGGTGGAAGGGATGTGTGAATGCCCGTGTACACTGGAGTACCATGCAGAGGTGGAAGGGACGTGTGAATGCCCGTGTACACTGTGGAGTGCCATGCAGGGGTGGAAGGGATGTGTGAATGCCCGTGTACACTGGAGTACCATGCAGGGGTGGAAGGGACGTGTGAATGCCCGTGTACACTGTGGAGTGCCATGCAGAGGTGGAAGGGACGTGTGAATGCCCGTGTACACTGTGGAGTGCCATGTAGAGGTAGAAGGGAAGTGTGAATGCCCGTGTACACTGTGGAGTGCCATGCAGAGGTAGAAGGGACGTGTGAATGCCCGTGTACACTGGAGTACCATGCAGGGGTGGGAGGGGTGTGTGAATGCCCGTGTACACTGTGGAATGCCATGCAGAGGTGGAAGGGACGTGTGAATGCCCGTGTACACCGTGGAGTGCACCTCCAGCTATGCCCACTTAGTGCAGGGGCTGCAGCAGCCTCCCACAGGCAAAGGCTCTGGTGCCGTTGGGATGAAATGAGGTGGTGAGTCAGGAGGCCAGGGTCTGGCCCGAGTGGGGTCTCTGGACACAGGGCCCGCCCCTGCCCCCTGCCGTCTGGGTAAAGGGAGGATCAGCTCCCAGGGACACGTCAGTTTTAGCAGCAGGCCCGTGACTAGAGTGGCCAGGACTTGGCTCCCTTCCCGTGTTCCTGGTGCCTGACCTCGGGCTGAGGGAGGTCAGGCCAGCCCCCTGTTTGGCCTCTGCTGGCGGCCGGCCCCTCCTGCTCCCTGCGTCAGTGGGGCAGGTGGGGCCCCCTGCTCCTGGCAGCCGTGATCTGGGGTGCCCCTCCCGGTGGGTGTGCCTGGCCCATCCACCCATCGGAAGTTCACCCCGGGCAGCTCTGGCCAGGCATCGCCCAGCACGTGCCCTCTCTCCTCAGACTCCTGCGGGAGCAGTGGATCCGGGCCAAGTACGAGCGGCAAGAGTTCACGCACCCCGAGCGGCAGGAGCCCTACTCTGCAGGTGAGGCTGCCTTCGCCTGGGCGTCCTCTCCGCCCCTCGCCCCCCAGAACCAGAGCAGGGCCCTGAGGAACCTGGCCAGCTGCTTCACTGTTTGAGCCCATGTCCATCCACCGGCCCTCGACACCGGCTGGCTGACCTGGCCGCAAGGGTCCTACAGCTGCTCACAGCTCCGCCCTGGACCCTGGCCGAGGGTGGGGCTGCCCGGGGCCCTCTGGGCCCCTGGGGGCTGTGTCTTTGCCCCCGCAGGGCGGGCGGGGCTGTCCGCAGGGGCCTGGAACAGGCCTGGGCCCAGGTGGGCCTGCAGAGGGTGGGCCAGGCCCTGGGGGCTCAGTCAGCACAGGGCCTTCTGCTGCTGTGGTGATCAGACGCAGGCGGGACCGGCCCCTGTACCGTCTGTCGGCCGAGGGGCTCTGTGTGCACCCCGCTCCTACCTGGCATGTGGTCGCAGGACGGGGTTGTGGCCTTGGTTCAATTACCATCCACCCCTGAGAGCCACGGACCCGTGGGCACAGGTGCCTATTCAGCCCCAGCACTCCCACACTCATCCTGCCTGGGACCCGGCCCTGCTCTGGGGCCCCGGGATGCTCACCCCACAGCCTGCTCCTGTCTCCCAGGTACGAACACCTCAGGGGTCTGGAGCGTGTGGCGTGTGACTTCGGTTCAGAGCCAGAGGCAGGGTGTCGTCTGTTCCTGCATCAGGACCTCTGGCTGTGGGGGTCCAACCCAGTTGGCGTCAAGCAGACAGGAGGGTGGGCTCGCAGTGGCGCTGGCTCCAGGCCCAGCCTGACCCCAGGGCTCACTCAGCGGTCAGTGCCCTGAGGATGTGGCCCGTCTTTCCCGGTTCCACCTCAGGTGGCACCAGCCCCCCGGAGGAGGCTTCACTGCAGCAGCTCCAGACTTCCCGCCTGGCTGGAAACGCCGTCGGGTCCCACTTCCCCCGGGTGCCGGGAGGGGCCTCAGCTCTGGTCCCGACTGCTCAGGGGGGGGCAGGGGGCCCAGTCCCAGGGCCCGGGGGTGCGCGAGCCAGCCCCACTCTGGAGTCTCCCGGAGCAGCAGCACGTTGACCCTCCGTCAGGGGCGTCTGCAGGTGCCGCTGGGTGCAGGGCCTGGGGCCCCTTGTTTCAGATCCCCCAGTCCTGGGGTCCCCCGATGTTGCTGCCATCCCTCTCCTGAAATGTCCCCCGGACCTCAGGGCACTGGACACGGGCCTGGGCCGGGGAGCCTGCAGGGTGCGTGTGGTGGGGTGAGGTGCGGGTGGCTGGGTCGGCCTGCGGAGGCGCCCTCGTCACCTGTTCGGTGTCAGGCATGTGGGGCCGTCTGTGGCATGGGGGGCAGCAGAGGGCCAGCCCCGCTTGGGGCCACGTGAGGCGAGCAGGTTCAGCTGGCCCCAGGGGCACTGCAGCTGGGGCAGTTGCCAAGGGCCCACCAGGCACGGTGCAGGCCTCGCGGGGGACAGTGCTGGCCCCACTGGGCGTCAGCTCCTCTGCGGGAGGCTGCCCGCTTTCCTCTGAGCACTCGGCCCTGAGTAGGGAGCCCCTGGCCTTGGCTGCATCTCTGCCCCCGGGCTCAGGGCAGCGACCCCTGGCCAGGCTTTCTTCTCATTTATTCAAAGCCACCACCCACCGAGGGTAAATGCCGCCACCTCGAGCCCTGGGAATCCAAGCCTGTGGTCCCCCACCCCCCTCACCCAGCGGAGTCCCGGGTGCCCTGAGATTCTCAGGAAGTGTCCTGGGTATGCAGGACCCCATGACAGCCCTCTGCAAGCACCCTTGGGGCGAGGCCCCCTCAGGGTACTGTGGGGAGGTGCCCTGGGGACCCAGAGGTGCCCAGCGCTGCCCTGAGTGGCCTGTCTTGTGGTCATGGTGGGGCTGCCCCTTCCCCACCTGCCTCCCCAGGCCTCCTGGGGAGAGGGTGGTGGCCAGGGACACCCGGAGCACCGCTCCCTCTGCCCAGCTAGCTGGCCGGAGACCCTGAGACTGGAGCCCTGCCCGCGCTGTGCCCGGATGGAGGGGGCTAGGCCCCCAGCCCCCATCTCCTGCCCTCGGGCCCACCCGCACCTCCCCGTGCCCCCGTCCAGGGTGATGGAGCAGCTGCCCTGGCTGGTCGGCCCCCTCAATGCACAGCCCCCGCGAGGAGCGCCAGGGTTCCTGGGGGCCTCTCACATGCATGGGGGGCCGACATACCCACAGCCGCGGGGAAGGAGGCCCGTGGCCCGCAGGGAGGGTGCGTGGGCTGAGCCGGGCAGCCTGAGCGGCAGCGTGGCGTCACGGAGTCTGCAGCGGGTGGACACTGCACGTCCCAGGATCCAAGGACTCAACTGCGAGGGGCGGGGGCACCGTCCCGCCCAGAAGCCACCGTGGATGAGGTGCCCGTGAGGACAGAGGGGCAGGGGTGACCTCCCGGGTCGGGGTTGGCTCGCCTGGGGGTGCTGACGTGCCCCCGTCAGGCAGGGCCCCCCAGCGTGTGGCTGCGGCCGTGGGCGGGACCGCAGGCGCCAGCCCAGCTCAATGGCTCTGCTGCGGTAGCAGCGAGACAGCAGGTGCTGCCCACGCTGCCCTCAGCCAAGGTCAGGGTGCGGGAGGCGCTCGCCCCGAGATAACGCGGCAGAGATACGTGGCGCCCAGGCCAGGCCGCGCCTCCCGCCGCCCACAGGCCCCTCGGCCGGCTGACCCCAGGAACTGGCCGCTCCTGGCGCCGTCCCCAGACCGTCCCCGCCTGTACCGAGCCTCAAAGGCCGCCTTTCACAGGCAACAGGGCTCCTGTTGTCCCAAGGACCGCCCGTCACCCACACCCAGCGCTTCATGCCATGGCCCGACTGGCCCAGCCTCACAGGTCCATCCCTCAGAGACCGGGGGGGCCGGGGCCACGTGTGGGGTCCATCCCCTCAGAGACCATGGAGCCCATGGCCGTGCGTGGGGTCTATCCCCTCAGAGGCAGAGGGGCCCGGGGCCGCATGTGGGGTGCACCATCGCTGGGGCAGCATGCAGTGATGTGGTGTGGGGGGCACACGGGCTGAGGCAGCCCTGGGTGGGGCGAAAACATGCAAGGCTAGTGAGTCTGTAGCACCCTGACACAGCCCGTGTTTGTTCTCACAGGGCTCACACGCGTGGCCATACACCGCTGCATGCACATTCATGTGCATCCATGTGTTCACACGTGTTCCCGCAGTGCGTGTAGCCACAGATCACACACGTTCATGTGTGTGTGCTCAGTCTGGGCTCAGATGGCCCAGTTGCATGCAGTTCTCAGGTTCACACGTGTGTCCACACCCAGAAGCAGACACCCTACATGTGGTTCCCAAAGCCTGGAACGTTCCCAGAATATCCCAGAAGGGGGGCCGCCTCCCACCTTTCCCTTTGCCCGTTCTGGCCGAAGCAGCCTGGAACCCAGGTGGTAGAGGCCTGGGCTCCCACGCTGACCTTTGGGGCACAGAACCTAGAAGCCAGGTCCTGGCCCTCCTCGGGAGGTGGTGAGGCGGCTGTCCTGAGTGCCTCCTGCCTGGGGCCCCCCTGCACCTCGGCCCCCCAGACAGAAGTCACCGTGTGGGGACCATCTACCCCCCAGTGCGGCTCTGTGAGCGGAAGCCTGGCCTAGGCCCCAGCAGGCCTCTCTCCTCGGAGAAAGGCCGTGCGGTCCCTGCTGCAGTTTGTAAAGGTTAACATGTGATTTACACCCTGAGGGAGAGGTCTGCCAGCGGGAAACACGACCCCACCCGGTCTCCGCCCGCACGCCCCTCCGCTCACAGACGGCTGCTCCCGGCGCCCTGCGTCCGCGCGCCCCTCCGCTCACAGACGGCCGCTCCCGGCGCCCCGCGTCCGACCCGCAGTCGTCCCTGGTGGGCAGCGCCCAGGGTCGGGGGACCAGCTGGTCCCCAGCTGAGGGACGTCTGTCATGTCGTGTGAGACGCGGACGAGTGAAGCTGCTGAAGACACGTGAGCGTGTTTTCGTCGCGGTTGTGTTTTCACGTCTCTCGGGGTCGCGTGGGATGTGCGTGTTGAGCTTGATGAGAAGCTGCCCACTGCTTGCCCCCTCGGGGACTGTCAGCCGGGGAGCCGGCTCCCGTGTGTCGTCCTCAGGGTGGGCAGCACTGGAACCTGGAGCCTTTGCCGGCGTCCCGGCCGCTCCATGCAGGGCTTCCGGAGCAGAGGTGGCTCTGAGTCGGGGGCAGCCCGGCTCCTCCCGCGGCCCCGCGTGGGGCACGCAGCTGGCGCTCAGCAGTGCTGAGTGAACCCTGTGACCTCTGACCCAGCACTGGCCAGCCCTTCGGGAGCAGACGGCCACGCTGCACAGATGGGCCCCCGGGGTGGGCGCTGCTCGGGGCCCCTGGGCTGGGCCTGCTGGCGGGCGGCTGGCCCGGGACCCAGCTTGGGGCCCAGGCCGTGCTGGGTGGCGGTGCCCGCGGCAGGGCCTGGGCTGCCGCGTCCTTCCTCACGGCGCAGGGCCGCGGAGAGAGGGTGGCTCGGCCGCGGGCTTCACGCTGTGGCCGAAGAGCCGCCCATCCCCCGGGGGGCGTCGGAGGCTGGCGGGTGCCCACCCGGAAACACCGCTGCCACGTCACACACCCGAAACCGAGCCTCCTGGCCGCTCGCCGTCGGGCCTGAGAGCCTGCCCCGTTGCACTGGCCGCGGCGGGTCAGCGGGGTCAGGGTGACCGGCTGGAGCTCCATCTGGGCCACAGCGGGGACGCCCCAGCCCGGGCCGGCCCGGGGCGCTGCTGCCTCCTGGCGGCCCCAGCCTGCAACTGCACGCTTGCTGGCCGGCGGCCTTGGACAGGACCCCTGGCCGCCTCAGCCGCGTCCTCGGCTGGGGGGTGACCACAGGACTGTCCAGAGGCCCATCTGGGGCCCATGAGACAGCGGAGCGCATGCTTGGCCGGCTGTGTCCCGTGCGGGCAGGGTGCCGGCGGGGACCGTCCTCGCAGAAGGGCTGCGTCTCGGGCACTGCTCTGTAGCTGACTCCGGGTCGGGGAGGCCGGCAAAGGGTCTTCTGGCCTTGCCCTGGGCGGAGCCTCCGCTCGTTTGGTCAGTCAGCACACGTGCCAGGGCGGGCCCGGCTTCAGCTGGGGGCGTGGACACAGCGCCACACTGCGGGGTACGGGGCGGGGGGGCTCTCCGCGTCGTGGGGGTGGTCGGAGGCCCCACCTGGCCTGTCGCACTGCAGACAGGGGCCCGCGGCCCCGATGCCGGGCCGCCACCCTTTTATAGCCGCCCATCTGGAGCGCAGAGGAATGCCCTGTGGCCGTGGTGTCCGGCGGCTGGCGGGCAGGGAGCCGGAGGCTGGGGGTCAGCACCTCGTGGTGGCATCCCGACTGGGACAGCTGCAGCCTGCGGGCCCTGCCAGCAGGGGGCAGCGCCGGGCAAGGCCGGCCCAGAGGGCCAGCTGGGGGCCCCGACCCGTGACGCCCCCGTGACACTCACACGGGGCCCAGAACAGGCAAAGGGGAAAGAAAGGGCAAGAGGGGTCCGGGTGGATGCGTCCCCTGAGGGTCTGCCTCGCCCGCCCGCCGCTGCGGGCCCAACCGCAGGCTGCCTTCAAGCGACGTGACAGACCCCAGGCCCGGAGGTCAGGGCCGGCTCCCCGGGGGCTCCCCTGTTCTCGGCCGAGGCTGCGTCTGGCGCCTCTCACCCGGCCCCGTCTCTCTGGGCCCGTGGTGCTCTGTGTCTGGGTGTTTGGCTGCCACCAGCCCCAGGCCTGCAGAGCCCGTGGGCGCCACGTGCCCCCCGCCCACCCAGGAAAAGGAAGAGGGCGACCCACGGTCCGGAGACGCTCGGGAGCCCCCCACCCCCGGGGGGCGGGCCCCTGGACAGGAGCACGACCACCAGTAGCCCGTTAGGGCGGCCGTCCAACCATGCCCTCCCCCCAGGGTACCGAGAAGGCTTCCTCTGGAAGCGCGGCCGGGACAACGGGCAGTTCTTAAGCCGGAAATTCGTGCTGACGGAGCGCGAGGGGGCCCTGAAGTACTTCAACAGGAGTGACGTGAGTGGGGTTCGGGGGCTGGTGCCACACCCCCAGCTGCCCCGCGCTCTCCCGGGAGACACACTGCCCCCCCCCCCCCGGTGTGGGGACCCTCTGCCCGCTGCTGGTCACAGCCATTCCCTCTGGTGTGGGTGGCGCTGGGGGCACTCCTAGGCCCTCGAGGGACGGGACTGGCACCCTGCAGGCAGGTCAGGGGGACCCTGGGCAGCGTGTGGAGGGGCTGGCTGGCCCTGCCCGAGGGCACTGGGGCATCTGCAGCCCCAGGGCAAGGAGAGGGGAGAGGTCAGGCTGGCAGGGTGGGGAGCAGGAAGGGGGCACCCGGCCTAGGGTGGGGTGGACCAGATGGCCCGCCCTCACACCTCCTGGCAAGGCGTGGTTCCCTTAGACGAGGAAGCGCAGACCCAGAAAGGGTAAGTAAGTAACTTGCTCAGAGCCACACAGCACCCAAGTGTGGGGCCAGCATCCGCCCCGCCTGCCTAGTGCTGAGGCCCGGCCCTGCTCCCCAGGCCAAGGAGCCCAAGGCCGTCATGAAGATCGAGCATCTGAACGCCACTTTCCAGCCAGCCAAGATCGGCCACCCGCACGGCCTGCAGGTCACCTACCTGAAGGACAACAGCACCCGCAACATCTTCGTCTACCATGAGGACGGGAAGGTGGGCGCACGGCTGAGCGGTGGGGCCGGACCACCACTGTCCAAGGAGAGCCTGCCTGGCCCCGGACCACCGGCTGTGGCTGCAGTGGGAGTCGGCTGGGCCCTGCGGGGGAGGGGACCTGGGAGCCCCGCCCCAGGGCCCGGCGAGGGTGGGCCTCCGGGCAGAGCCCCAGGTCTGGCCTCAGGGGGTCACTCCGGCGAGGTCTCCGTGTGCCTGGCCGCTCTGTGGGCTGTGCGCACTGCAGTCTTCTGATGCACAGTATTTCAAAATGTTTTAAAATGTGTTCCTTTGGCCGCATGTGCCTTTGGGCTCATAGTCAAGAAGTCACTGCCAAGTCCAGTGTCGTGGCCCCGTGTTCTTGTAAACTTTGCTGCTTTGAGGCTCACATTTCAGCCTTTGATTCATCTGTGGTGTGAGTTAGGGTGCAGTCTCATTCTCTGGCGTGTGGACATTCAGTTTTCCCAGCACCGGTTGTTTGTTCTGGCCCGTCCTGGGTTTCGTGTTTTTGTTGTTTAATTTCACTGAACTCTAGTCGCCTTAACTTTCTCACGTTCCCGTCCGCTGTGGTCTGCCACAGGGTGCGGAATAGAGCCCCCTGAGCCCAGCAGACCGGCCCTTACCCTCCTGCAAGCTCGTCTGCGGCTGCGCGGCCCAGCCTCCCCCTCAGCAACCCCAAGTCTGCGCTCTGTGAGGCTATTTCTGTTTCATGAAAGCTCGTTTCTGTCGTATTTTAGATTCCACGTGTAAGTGACCTCAAATGGTATTTGTCTTTTCCTGACTTAGTGACTTTCTGGGTGCATCCACATTGCTGCAGATGGCATCCATTTCATTCTAAAATGGCTAATATTTGTGTGTGCACACAAATCTTCACCCATTCATCTGTCCATGGACACGCAGGCTGCCTGTACGTCTTCAAACAAATCTGTTTGAGTCAGTTTTCTCTACTCCTGCTCCCAGGAGTGGGATCGCAGGATCACATGGTAGTTCTCTTGTTTTTTGAGGAACTTCCACACTGTTCTCCACGTGGCTGCACCAATTTACACTCACACCAATGAAGGTGGTTCCCTTTTCCCCACAGCCGCTCCAGCATGTGTTATTGGTAACTAACGATGGCCATTCTGGTGTCTGACGGTGCCCCACTCGTTTTGACCTGCGGTTCTCTGACCATGAGTGATGTTGAACATCTTTCCCTGTGCCTGTTGGCCACCTGCATGTTTTCTTTAGAGAAATGTCTGTTTAGGTCTCCTGCCCGTTTTTGGATTGAGCTGTTTTTCTGTCGCTGAGTTGAATGAGTTTGTGGGAATTAAACCCTCATGGGCGGCACCGTTTGCAGGTATTTCCTCCCAGTCTGCAGGCTGCCTCTTCATTTTGTTCAGTTTCCTTTCCTTTCGACTTTGATTAGGTCCCACTGTTTATTTCTTTTATTTCAAGTGCCTTGGGAGACTGACCTAAGAACACTGGTGCAGTTGGTGAGAGCAGGCTCTGGGTAGGTCTATAAATAGACACGCCTCCTTCCAGGCCAACGTCCAGTCATAAAAACAGCCCCATCTGAGGAAAGGCCAGCGCACAGGGGAGCTGCTCTGAGGGCCGCAGGCGGGTGGGGCTGGGGGGGACGTGGCGGGGCCCCGCAGCGTGGCCCTCACCCAGCCTCTGACCCCAGGAGATGGTGGACTGGTTCAACGCGCTCCGCGCCGCCCGCTTCCACTACCTGCAGGTGGCCTTCCCGGGGGCCAGCGACGCAGACGTGAGTGGGAGCTGCCCCTGTGACTCCGAGGGGGGGATGTGTGCCCTCGTCTGGGATGGGCAGCTGGGAGCCGATTGAGGGTCACGTGGCCCCCAGAGACCCCGGCCACCAAGTGGCCTGAAGTCCCTGGAGACCACAGGGGTTTGTTCCAGGGGGCTCAGCATCACTGTGGGGAGGGGGAAGGGGAGGGACGGGAGGGGGTGGTGGCCGGCAGGGAGGGGGCAGCGCGGGGCGGCTGCGGCTGGGGCAGGGTGGGGAGGCCCCTAGGCCCACGCCGCCTGGTTCCGCCCCAGCTGGTGCCAAAGCTGTCCAGGAACTACCTTCAGGAGGGCTACATGGAGAAGACGGGGCCCAAGGTGGGTCTGACCCAGCGACCTGGACACCTGGGCCTCACAACGAGGTCCCATCCCCATCACCCGGGGCTGGGCGGGACAGGGTAGGGGATAAACAGTGCCAGCAACCACCCCCCCCGCCCCGCCCCGTGTGTTTTGTGAGCGTGGGCTCCACTGACCCGCGCTCCTGGGGCTTTGGGTCCGGCCTGGTCAGCTCCGAGCCCTGCCTCCTGCCCCTGTGCACCCGGGGTCTCCGCCGCGGGGGTGCGGAGGGCAGGCACGGGGCCCCTGGGGAGGCAGCGCCTCCGGCCGACCTGTGCCCTCACCCCCCAGCAGACAGAAGGCTTCCGCAAGCGCTGGTTCACCATGGACGACCGCAGGCTCATGTACTTCAAGGACCCGCTGGTAAGGCCAGACGCGGCCCCTGAGGCGTGGCTGTGCCCTTCCGTCACTGCAAGGCAGGCGGGCCCGGGTGGTCTGCTGGGTGAAGGGCCGGGCCAGGCCGGGCGCCGCATGCAGCTGAGTGACTCAGGCGGGCACAGCCGCCCTGTGCAGCCCACCCGGTTCTCCCCCAGGATGCTTTCGCCCGCGGGGAAGTCTTCATCGGCAGCAGAGAGAGCGGCTACACGGTGCTGGACGGACTCCCACCATCCACCCAGGGCCACCACTGGCCTCACGGGATCACCATCGTCACGCCAGAGCGCCGGTTTCTGCTGGCCTGCGAGACGGAGTCGGAGCAGCGGGCGTGGATGGAGGCGCTCCGGAAGGTGGTGGACAGGCCCATGCTGCCCCAGGAGTACGCAGGTGAGGCGGGCGGGCTGGCGGAGGGGGAGCCCTGCGGCCCCATGTGGCCGTGACCCGGCAGGGCCCTGTCCTTTCGCAGTGGAAGCCCACTTCAAGCACAAGCCCTAGTACGAGAAGGTCCCGGAGGCCCGAGGGCTCTGGACTGCCTGGACGTGGCCGTCGCGGCCAGCGGGGCCTGAGCTTCAGCCACGAGCACCCGTGTCTCTGGAACCTCAATGTGGGCTGGCCCAGCCTGACCCCGCCATGCTGCTGCCCACCCCCCATGGGACGCCCACAGACCACCCCCCCCCACCAACCTCTGCCCGCTGGAGCCCCGTTCCTCTGAGGACCACCCCCCAGCTGCCACTGCCCACCTGAGCGGGAACCCCCCACCCTTGAAGCTGGGGACAGAGGGCCGGCCTGCATGCCCCCCTCCCAACACGTATTTATTGAAACCCGCTGTGTCTGTTGTGGGGTCCTGGGGGCCGGAGTGGCAGACGTGGACCCCAGCCTCAGTGAACTGACCCGCACCGACGTGTGGGTCTGGGGAGTCGGGCCCCCACGGTGGGAGCCCCAGGGCCTCGAGCCTCAGGCCTGGCTGCCCCTGGGTGCCTACCATGTCAGCTTGGGACTCTGCGCTGACCGTGACCCCCCGTCTCTGCCCGCCCTCACTGTCTCTGACCCCTCGGAGGATGGAGCCTGGGCCCAGCTCATGTCTGCAGCCCAGCAAGCTGCTGGCCAGTGGTAACCGCCCCCAAGCCTCCCCATGTGCCCGGGCAGGGGGACAGGGCGTGGTGGAGTGGGACGTGTGTGGGGGTCACCCGCTAGGTCATCCGGGTGCTGTCCTGTGTGGCCACGACACGCTCCCAGGGGACCTGGACCAGCTGCTGGGACCGAGAGGGTGGGCGCCGGGCCTGGCCTGGCCGGTGGGCCCACAGCCAGAGATGGGGCCAGGCGCCCTCCTGTGAGCCCGTCTCCCCTCGCACCTGCGCGAGCACCTACAGTGCAGACCCGTCACAAACCCGCACCCTGGGCGGGGGCTGCAGGCTCCAGCGGGGACCACAAGCCCCCCGCGCCCCCCACTGGGGCCACCGCCAGGGCTTGCCAGGTCAGGGGTCACCAAGATGGCTGCGCTAGGTGAGGACCACTGTGAGGTCACCCAGGGCCAGAGCCCCAGACACCCTGCCCCTGGCGCCTCCTCCAGCCCAGGTCCCAGGGAGCCCAGGTCCTCGACTTCCAGAGCAGGCAGGAGGGCTCGCCCAGGGTCCCCAGACCTTCCCGACCACGCAGCCTAGTGGACTCAGCCTCGGGCCCTGGGTCGCGGCGGCCCGCTCTGTGTCAGCGTGGGCTCTGCACACTCGTGTCTGTGTGCGCACACCCACGTGCTCTGCCAGAAGGCTGCATGACGGCCCAGCAGAGAGGATTTCTCAGAAAAAAACAGAACCCACACGGGGGGGCGGGAGTCAGAGGCGCAGAGCCTGCGTGCAGACATCACAGCACGTCCTGCTCGATGAGACCAGGGCTCAGGGCACCCAGCCCCACCGGCCGCTCGCGGGGCCGGGGGCCTCACCTGTCCGCAGATTTGGATACGATACTGTTAATACCTAAACCCCTGACACTCTCCCAACACGGGCCACCTGGTGCCACCCACCAAGGATGCAGTCCAGACAGCTGGAGAAACACTGGCCCCGGCGCCCGCGGGCCTCCCGGGGCGTCCGGCCGCTGCTCCCCGCCCACACCCGGCCCCAGGAGCTCCCTCAGAAAGGACCACTGCTGCTGAGCCCAGTATAAAGGATTTATTTAAACTCAACAATGAACACAAACCTTCCTTTAAATTCCATTTTTACAGTAAATAAAATTGTGTACTGCGTTCCTTCCCATGCATGATCACTGGGTATTAATCTACAACTCTTATTATTATAATTGTGAAAAAATAAAGTGTTTCCCCTTTTGTAACCGTCCCGGGCATCTGGTGCAGCGTCAGTGACGGACAGGCCTGCTCGTCCCAGGCTGCTCACCTGGGTAAACCTGAACCGTCAGGTCAAGGCCTCAATCACCCAGTGACGGTAACACTGCCCCACGAAGCTGGGGGTCCCGCAGCCTCCTGACGAGACCCGCTCTGGTGGCTGGGCACTCAGCCGCCCAGCTGTTGCCAGGACACGGTGGCCAGGCCCCCCGCCCCGCCGAGCCCTCCCCAAGCAAACCAGACACAAGGGCCGGGAGGAGGCGCCGCAGGGCCTGTGCTTTATTGGGGTCATCAAGGTACACGGCCACGGCCCGGGCCCGGGACACCCAACACACGGCCACGGGGCCCTGGCCAAAGCCCGGGGCCGCGGTCTGGACTCGCGCTGGGAGCCACCCCGCCACGGTCCCGGCCGAGTCTGCAGGTCTGCGGGCGTCAGTCGAGCTCAATGGGGCTGCTGTCGTCCTGACTGTCCTCACCCTCCTGCTCCGAGGAGCCCATGAGGCTGCTCAGAAGGTTCCCTGGAAGGAGGCGCACGGCATCGTCAGCCCAGGGCCGGACCCCGTGGCAGCCCCTGCCCCAGAGGCGCCCTCCTCACACCCAGGTGTCCTGCTGGGGTTGCGGGGCGGGGGGTGGCAGCAGTGCCCATCAAGGGGACCCACGTGGCCACCAGCACAGGCCTGGGGTCACAGGTGACTGGGGTCACAGGTTATCTCTGCAGTGACGGTTCTAAAGCCACAGGTAACGACACTAACTGCTGTCACCTGTGGGCCTTGTTGGGCCAGATAGTTCTTTTTACCTAATTTTTATCCAAAGAACCACTTCTCTATCAATACCAGAGTCGAGTTTATAAAGTGCCTGAAACCAACCCACACGGGAACAAGGAGGCAAGGGCGTGTGGTGCCCCCGGCCGCGCCCAGCCTGCTGCGGCACTCTGGGACCCAGGACAAGCTCTGCGGGGAAAGCAGGGCTGCTGCTGAGGCCCTAGGCGTGGGGGTGCTGGACGGGGCCCCCGAGCTGAGTGGCCACGGTGAGAGCCTAGGAAAGGGGAGCAGCCCCCACCTCGCCACAGACTCCGCCTACAGGTCAAGTCCAACTTGTATCTAAGGGGAAACAGCTTCTCAAATGATCCAGGAGACAGGAAGAGCTTCCCCTGCAGCAGCACCGTTTGACGACGCTCACCCCAGCCTCCCCGCAGAGCCCCATGGGGCAGGCTCGCCAGCGATGGCCTATCGGGCAGGGGACGCTCCGAGGGATTCGCTCTCCCAGGCCTGCGGCCCTGAGGCCCACGGCAGCTCCAGAGCGAAGGACAGGGGCTGTGGGTTCGTGGAGAAGGGGCTGTCTGCATGTCTGTGAAGTTCCCCCCAAGGAAGCTAAGATGACAGGCTGCCTGGCCTGCACTTCCCCCGGGGACAGTGGTGGGGCCTGGCACATCTGGACTCTGCGAGACACGTTTTATCTACTCAAAAGTAAACCTAAAGCATTAAAGATGTCAAAACCCACGTCTGAGTGCAGGACTCTGCTGGTTGGCAGCTCAACTGAGAGTTGGGAGTCGAGACAGAGGCAGCACAGACAGCAGGGCAGGATGGGGAGAGGCCCGGCCCCGAGAGGCAGTGTCAGGGCCTGCACCAGCCAACGCCGAAGACACACACTCCTGACAGGCTCCAGGGTCAGGAGACTGACTCTGGAATCAGGCTCCAGCAAAGAAAATCCCAGAACCTCACGGCTTCACTGGTGAAACTGCTGAACTAGGACCACTCGTCCTTCAAATGCCAGAGCCAAAAGACACTACAATGAAAGAAAACTACAAACCAATATTCTTTATGAACACTGATGCAAAATCCTCAACAAAACACTACCAAACCAAATTCAGCAGCATGGTGAAAGACTCAGACACCACGACCAAGTGGGATCTGCTCCTGGAATGGAAGGATGGCTCAACATGTGAAAATCAGTCAACATGATACACCACAACAGATGAAGGAAAACACCAATGATCATCAAGTGATACACATAAAACACTTGACAAAGTCAACACTTCCATGAAAACACTGAGAAAGGAAACCATCTCTCACCACGATGTGATAAAAGCCATATATGAGCCCACAGCAAACATCACAGCAGGGACAGACTCAAAGCTCTTGCCCTGAGACCAGGAACAGAGCAAGGATGGCTCCCACGACTTCGGGTCAACGTGCTACAGGCGACCCTGAACAGCACCGGGTGCACTGCCCGGCCCCTCACATGCACATTTGTTCTCCACCCTCACACTCAAGCACTACCGGGTCTGCAGCCGCTGAGCCCACGGACAGTGGGCCAGCTCTGAGTTACGCACCAGCTTTCGACCGCTCAGGGGGTCAGCACCCCAACCTCTCCAGCTGGCTGAGCCCACGGACAGTGGGCCAGCTCTGAGTTATGCACCAGCTTTCGACCGCTCAGGGGGTCAGCACCCCAACCTCTCCAGCTGGCTGAGCCCACGGACAGTGGGCCAGCTCTGAGTTATGCACCAGCTTTCGACCGCTCAGGGGGTCAGCACCCCAACCTCTCCACATTGTTCAAGGGTCAACTGAACTTGAAGTTCTGGACAGAGCAATTAGGCAAGAAAATAAAAGGATTACAAATTGAAAAGAAGTAAAATTATGTCTGCAAGTGGTATGATTTTACATGTAAAAATTTCCAAAGAGTACAAAATAAACAGAAACAATTCTATTTACAATCGCGTCAAAAAGAATAAAACAGTAACTAGCTGAACCAAGAAGGTGAAAGATTTCACAATGAAAAGTATAAAACATTTCTGAAAGACACGTTAAGTGAAGACACATTCCATATTCCTAGACAAAAAGACTTAATATTGTTAAAATGTCAATACTACCTAAAGCCATCAACAGACTGAATGAAATCTCAAATCCCCAAAACATTTTTTGCAGAAATAGAAAAACCCATCCTAAATTTCATATGTACTCACAAGGGACTCAAATAGCCAAAACAATCTACTCTCAAGGCTCTTTGACTGAAAGAGCCAAAACAATCTTGAACAAAACTGAAGTATCACACTTTTTCATTTAAAAACTTACTACAAAGCTATAGTCATCAAGGTTGGGCTTCCCAGGTGGCGCTAGTGGTAAAGAACCTGCCTGCCAATGTAGGAGACGCAGGTTCGATCCCTGGGTCAGGAAGATCCCTGGAGAAGGAAATGGAAACCCACTCCAGTGTTCTTGCCTGCAGAATCCCACTGACAGAGGAGCCTGGCAGGCAATAAACAGTCTATTGGGGTGCAAAGAGACAGACACGATTTAGTAACTAAACAACACAGTTGTCAAAACAGTGTGGTCCGAGCATAAAGGCATACCTCAACCAGTGGAAAAGAGAACCCAGAAAAGAACCCTTGGATATGTGGTAAAAGATTTTTGACAAGCGGTGTATGCCCACTTGATGGGGAAAGGGTAGTCCTTCCAACACGTGCTGTTGGGAAAACTGGAAATCCACATGCCAGACAACACAGCCGGACACTTATGTAAGTAAACCACCAGAGAAAAGACCACCTCAAAGGGATCCAGGACCCACATGAAGGCCTAAACTAACACAACTCTTAAAAGAAACCACAGGGCAAAAGCTTTGTGACACTGAACTTGGAAATGACACCAAAGGCACAAGCGAGAAAAATAAGTGGACAAACAGAATGAAAGTTTTAACATCTGTGCATCGGAAGACGTGCCAGGGTTTCATGCTGACGTGTGCCAGACACCAATACAGTATTGTAATGCCGTTATCCTCCAATTAAGAACTAAAAAAAAAACACTCCAGGGAATAACACGGTGATGAGGGAGAGGAGGCAAGAACAGGTGGGACAGTGGGTTTTCAGGGCAGCAGGAGAGTAATGGTGTGTATGTGTCCAGACTCAGAACACAGACGCCAGAGTGACCCTGATGTATTCGGCTCTAGGTGATGAGGCTCTGATGTACTCAGATGTACTCAGATGATGAGACCCTGATGTACTCAGCTCTGGGTCATGAGGTCCTATCAGAGCAGGCGCATCATGACAGGTATACCCGCTGGTGGGGGGGGAGGCTGTGCCTGGGTGGGGAGGAAACCTTTGTACCTTCCTCTTAGTCTTGCTTGGACGTAAAACTGCTTAAATGCTTTAAAAAAAAGAAGCCAATCCACAGAATGGGAAAAGACACTTGCAAATCATGTATCTGCTAAGGAAAATACCCAGTATAGAGTATATGTACTACTCTATAGGTATATAAAGTACCCAGTATAAAGAACTTGTACACCAACCAACCTGATTCAAAACCAGGGAAATGACATGAACAGACCTTCACAAACGGCCGACAAGCACACGGAAGAAACACAAGGTGCTCAGGCACTAAGAAAACACAAACCAGCACCGTCACAGCAGGCCCAGCACCCACACACTCGGTCAGCTGCCGTCAACAAACGAACAGCAAGTGCTGCCGGGACGCGGAGGTCCCGGACCCGCAGCCCCACCGGCGGCTGTGCAGAACACAACGGCTGCTGTGGGAGGAGGGTGTGTGCTCAGAAATGACACAGATCCAGCAACTCTGCTTCTGGGTGTCCCAGAAGGACGGACAGCAAGACCTCACAGAGATTACTTGCACACCCACGTTCACAGCGGGCAAAGGGGAAGAACCCACACACCTACTGGTGACTGAACAGATAAACAAGACGTGATCCATCGCATGATGGGACACATATCACCTCAAAAAGGAAGATCACGGCAGCGGCCGCAGCCAGCACAGCACGGACACTGGCTCGATCACACGAGCTGCCTGGAGGAGGCAGGGTCACAAGGACCGGCGGGGGGCTGGGGCTCGGGCGGGGGACAGTGTCGGCGTGGGACGCCGCCCAAGACAGCCGTCCACGGAAGGGCAGCCACACGGCATGCGGCACGTGATGTGTGCGTCACCACAACACACGCCTGGCTTTGACTCTGTGGCCAACAGACAGGAGCCCAGGGGAGAGTACTCACTGGGGGCAACAGGCCCTCAGCTCCACCAGGGTGGGGCCGCGGGGCGATGAGCCAGCAACCCTCCTGCCAGCATCGGGCATGCTCCAGCCCGGACACGCCCTGTGCTCTGAGATGCACCCACAGGCCCCCACCCGGGAGCCCCCTCACCTAGCAAGCCTCCGTAGGATGACGTCTGCTTGGGTGGAACACCGAAGAAGAGCTGTCCTATCCTGTCGAGGTACTGGGGGAGGCAGACACTGAGCCAGGGCCACGCCAGCAGCTTCTCCCCACCCCCCTCCCCCAGCTTCTCCCCACTCCTCCCCCTCCCCTCCTCCTTCTTCTCCCCCTCCCCCAGCTTCTCCCCACCCCTCCCCCAGCTCCTCCCCTCCCCCTTCTCCCCCTCCCCCAGCCCCTCCCCCTCCCCCCATCCCCCGCCCCTCACCTCGTTGTACATGGGGTCCCGACGCAGGGCCGGCTGGTACTGCTCACACAGCACCGTGAACACCGTGAGCTTCCCCCTGGAACAGGAGCGGCAACACACTGCAGCCACGCGGGGCCACAGGCACGGAGAGAAGCCACATGCCTCCACACACACGCCTCTGCACACCTCCAGTGACTTCACACACAGCCACACGCCTCCACGCACGCACTCACCCCTCCACGGCCAGCAGCAGAAACCAGATGAAGTTGAGCAGGGGCTGCACGAAAGGAGGCCCGCTCTCGATGGACGGGTGTTTCTGTGTGTACGTCGTGAACACCACCGATGCGCTGCTTTTGTTTTTCAAACAGAGAAACCTGGAAATAAGAAACTTCCCAGTGAGCAGGTGCACCCAACCACAGGAGGAGGAGCCGGGGGGCCCCCGACCCCGCCCCGCCCACCAAAGGTGCCTGCCAGGCCCTTCGCAGCAAGCGCAGGGAGTCAGGGCTGACAGTGTGGGGACTGACTCCAGGGGGCGCATGGGCAAGGGCAGCAGAGCCGCCGCGCGCAGCGGCTCCTGAGCCCGGCGCCTGCCTGCACCCCCAGCGAGCAGACGTGCTGGATGCCGCCCAGCACCGCTCTCCTTCCTATGGAGGACGTGTCTGCGGCCAGACTTCAGTGCGGTGGGGGCCCACGACACAGCCAGATGGACAGGGAAGGGCAGAGGCTGGAGGAGATGTTGGCACCACGTGCAAAGCTGGGGTCAGGGCGCTCTGGACGGTGTCTCGGAGTCGCAGATTCAGCAGCAAGTGGTGCTGGTGGGGCTCTGAAGCTCCCTGTCCAACTCACACGAGACACAGCCCGGCCCGAGGCCTGGCCACCAGATCTAAGTCCTCTCTGGGAAGGCTAATCTCATTCACAACAGCGGTGTGTCTGCTGGGGAGAGAGGCTGGGCCCCAGTCACCTCACGTGAGCTCCCCACCACGTGGGCCTGACATGGTGCTCACGCCTCCAACGACTCTGCTGTACCGCACTGTTCTTAAAACAAATTGTCCAAAGAACACAAAAGATCAAGACTCAACTGGGACAAAAGAGCAAAGACACAGAGCTAGGTGGGAAGCTGATAGGTGACACCCATCACTGTGTCTGGAAACATCAAACGTCTGGGAAGACAAGCCGCCTTTGAGCAAAACCCGTGTCATACGGACACGTCACATCCCAGGGTGGTGCTGAAAAGCCAGTAAATGTGTGTGTCCCACCGAAAAAGTAATTCCCTCCCAACTAGACGTGATGGATAAACGGGAAAACAAAATTGATGGCAACAAAAAAATAAAGCATAAAAAGTACTTCCACTGTCAACAGAAACATCACAAGTTGATCGAAGAGAGGGCAGGTCTGGAGTCCCCAGAGGACAGCAGCAAAGTCATGCTTGCGGACGTGAGCTGTGTGTGGGATGCCAAGTGACTTCAGACCTGTCCTTGCGTGAGGTTCGGCCAGAGGCCGCCCTCAGACCCCGGGAGACCACACACATGAGGGCAGGACAGCAAGCGGGTACCTACTGGAGGACGGCCTGAGCCACAAACATGTCCACCTCGCTGCGGAAGCCGCGGGCCGTGGAGTACTCCACCAGCATGTTGGCGCAGCCCTCGCCGTCGCTCGAGTGCAGGAAGTGGTATCGCGACTCGCAGTAGTTCTGTTCTGCGGACAGAGGGCGGGGGGGCCGTGAGTGCTGCGAGCACAGACGCCACCTGGGTGTAGGCCCGCGGGGACAGCTGGGGGTGAGTCAGGAAGGCAGAACCCGAGGCGCCCAGGAGCGGGGCACACGGGGTGGAGCCCAGGGGCCCTCTGTCCACGTCTGCCACCCTGACGAGGAGCCAGGATTGGACGCGGGCTCTTTGGGGACCAGCCGTCCTCTGCTGCTCGGCTCTTCTGAGCCTCTGACTACATTGGCTACTATCCTCTGGGTGGGTGACCCCAGCCCCCACCTGCCCAGTTTCAGTAGAGGACTGGAGCCGTGAAGGGTCCCTCCTCACATACGTAGGCCCCCCGTCCCCCCATCCCACCTTCCAGCCAGTGGCTCCCACCCAGAGCCACTCAGCTCCTACCCCAGACACTGGGATGTCTGGAGCTACTGTTGGCCATCACAGCTGGGGGAGCTGATGGCACCCAACCCCAACCCTAGACCACCCAGGAGCTACAGAGCAGGCGGGACGCCCAGGGTCAGTGGCGCAGAGGCCGAAGTCCAGCTACAGGGCAGGGACCCTAGGTCCCGCTCACCCACCACACTAGGCCCCTCTCCTCCAGGGGAGACTCCATGGCTCCGGGTTAAGCCTTCCCCAACCCCCAAACCCAGGTCACGGCCAGCTCCTGGCTGCCTCCAACACAGAGCTAGTTCTGGGGTCTCCTCAGTCTCCTCTCCCTCCAACCCCAAGCGGTTTCACAGCCTCCAGGTGAGAGAAGAAACCTGGCAAGTCTCCAGCACCCTCCAGCTCCTGGCAGGCCCTTGCACAGGACGTCGGACCCTGCCGCACACCCCCCGGGAGGCCGCCCATCGCAGAGGGGGCCTGCAAGCACCCCTCAGCGCAGCTTCTCGTGTGCGCAGCCTTCCGCCGACCTCACCCATTGTCTGTGCCTGAGACCCTTAAAACGCCTGCCCCGATCTTCAAATCCTTAATATACGCGTACCAGAGCTGCACAGCTCCCAACTGCAACAAGGCCTCCGCGCAGGCGCTGGCCACACAACCCGGGCTCCGCAGACACGGGTAGGCCGGGCACGCAGGCGGACGAGGCAGCACAGGGGGGCCTGCCAGCCCGGCCAGCGTGTCCACAGCAAAGTGGCCTCTGGCCGAGGCCTTCTGAACCGCCACAGGCTGGGGCAAACGAGGCCGCCGGTTGGTGCGGTCTGACAGCACCTGCCCGTGGCCGCCATGCATCCACCCGGCCCCGAGGACTGCCGCCGCGCTGATGGGGCGGCGACGCTCAGGCCACACCGGCCCTTGGAGATGCCCGCCCCGGCCGCGATCGCCCGTCTAGAAGAGATTGGTGAGTGCGGACGGGTGGGTGGCGGTGGCGGATGCAGGGCCCAGCGCCTGCGGCCTCCTCGGGGCCGCCCACCGGGCCCGCCTACCTTTCCACAGGGTGAGGGCCAGCAGCTGGTGGAGCCGGGGGTGGCCCAGCTTCCCTGACCCGCCGCTGGACCACTTGAGGGCTCGAGACACGAACGCCACTCGCTCCGGGGAGTTGGGGTCCATCAGGCTGAACAGCTTGGCCAAACTTTCTGCAAACGATAGCACACAGGCCTGACCCAGAGGCACGCGCGCCGCTTCGGCTTTGTACCGGCATCTCAAACAAGTGAAAACCCGCCGCTTCAGGGTGCAAAAGCGAAGCAGCGCTGGAACGGTGGTGGGGCCCTGGGGCCACCAGACTGCCTGCCCTCACCAGGCACCTCCCCAGCAGGGCCCGCGAGGGGCGCAGGCGGGCGGGAAATGGGCTGCGGATACCCGGCGCCCCCCCACGGTGTCCGTGCAGGCGTGAGTACGTGAGCACGTGAATGCGTGCGAGAGTGCATGTGTGAGTACATGAACGCATGCATGCAGGCGTGCGTGCATAAGCGCGTGCGTCTGCGCACGCACGGTGGGGCTTGCGCCGCCTCACCCAGCAGTTCGTCGGCCACCTCGACCTCCGCCTTCTCCAGCGACTCCAGGACGAGCATGGACAGGTCAGCGGCGCTGTTTTGCTGTAAAGTGTTAGAGAGATTGGTCAGTGGGAAGAGAGGCTCCTGCCAGTTTTCAAAAGGCGGGGAAGCTGGCCGGTGGCTCTGGCTGCCAGTTAAAAACCAGCGACCGACCGCACCTAAGAAACAGCTCCGAGCACCGAGGCGGGACATGGGCGCGCCAGAGCCGCCCTCCAGACCTCTCCCCGGCCGCTCCCGGTCGTGCTGACAGCTCACCTGGCCGTGGCTGAAGAACAGCAGGGCTCCGGAGCACATGAGTTCGCGGGCCTCCGAGTGCTTGCTCTGGGCCATGTACCTGCGGGAGACAGGGCGGGCCGTCAGGTCCCGCCGCACAGGCCTGCTGAGCTCGGCCACCCACCCCCGTCTGGTGACAGTGACAGGTGACAGGGTGCAGGCACCCTCTCCGACAAAGCAGTACCTCCCTGGGGCAGGGCAGGGGTCTCAGCAGCGGGACCAGAGAGGGGCTGGGGGCCACTTCCAGCTGCAAGCACAGGTCTGACCGTGCAAAAGGCAGGGAGAACCTGGCCAGGGCCACGCGTCGGGGCCGATGGGCTGCTAGGCCGTCCCCTCCGCCCTGAGTGCTTTCCACCGGGAGCACGTCTCACTGGGGACAGGAGTTGGAAAAAGCTGGCTTCCCAACTGCAGACGGACAGGAACCTGATGGGCAACGAGGTGCACACAGAATAGAAAGGATGCTTCCTCCACAACAAGTGAGACAGAGATCCGGGGGCGGGACCGGGACTGAGCTGAGCGCAGGACACCAAGTCCACTGGCCACATGTCCTCTCAGGGACAAACAGGCAGGAAACCTGTCCAGCCGGTCAGACCTGCGTCCTGGCCCAGACAAGCCGAGTCAGAGATGTGAGAAGTGTGCGGCCAGCAGGCGCGCAGGAGAGGAGACACGGGAGCCCTGCTGCCCTCCGGCTCAGGCCAGGGCCAACCACAGAAAAGGGCTTTTCTGCACCCAGCTCGGGAGCAGCGGCCTCAGCCTCAGCGCGCAGGGTGGGACCAGGAGGAGAAACCCACAGCCTGAGAAGCACCCAGGGCACCTGCGGGCATGGGCCGGGCATGGACACGACGCAGGGCTTCTGGAAAAGCAAGCCCGTGTGCGGCCACTGGCAGAGACGCTCACACAGCGGGCTCTGCTCCAGGGACACGACAGGCTCCGGATCCTCCCCCTGAAGCACAGCTAGAGATAAGCTCCTAAAAAGCCAGGGAGGGACGGGAGGCCCGAGAGGCAGACAGGCCGCATTCCTGGGGCAGCAGCTCCGGTTCCCAGTGACCACAGCCACACAGTCCTGGGCAGCCCTGCCCGTGGGAGAACCGCCATCACCTTGGGTCTGGAGCTGCCTGCTGCTGGAAACCCCACAGCAGTGACAGGTGCCCCAAAGCCCGACACGCTTTCTGGACGCCGCAGAGGGACATGTCTGACCCCGCCTGTCCCGGCAGAGAGGAGGCCACAGAGACAAGGGGGTGCCCGTGGCACCTGAGACAGAGCTCAGCCTTCCTTGGAACCAGCAGCTCCTGCCCTCCTCGTGCAGCACACCCCCAGTATATCCAACCTCCTGGGCTACCCAATTCCTCTCCCCCTCCTCAGGCTGCTGGGGGACACAGTGTAAGTGAATTAAAATAGCACAGATTGGTCAACTTATCCAACAGGTGAATGGATAAGATGTGGTCCACCCATACAACAGAATACCACTCAACAATAATTAACTAGTGACACATGTAAGGGTGAATCTTCAAATGATCATGCTAAAGAAATTCGAAAAGTCAAATAAAAACAGGACATACTATATTATGCTACTTACATAAAACTCCAGAAAATGCAAACCCATGTATTCTAACAGAAATCAGTGGATGCCTGGGGGCAAGGGGTGAAAAACTCATTATAAAGGCAGAAGAGAAAGCTTTGGGGCATGAGGGGTACTTTCAGTACTTTGGTGAAATTTCTTGGGTGAATACGTATGTCAAAACCCATCAAATTGTACACTTATGTAAATGTTTAAAGCACTTACGGCACCCTGCAGGCCGACTGAACTGGGCCCTCTGGACAGCCGCTAGTGCACCTTGCTTGGGTCCACAGCTGACCATTTACTTCTCAGGAGTCCTGAACTCCTGTAGGAGCCCCTCAAAGACCAAAGAGGAAGCCAAGACTTGGAGAAGAGGTTCAGCAAGTTGTCCTGGGTTACAGGTCACTGAGCAGAGAGGAAATATGAACCCGAGTCAAGGCAGGTCTGGTGGTCACCACAAGCACACTTCGGGCACAGGGAGGCCTCTTCAAAGCTAATCAACAATCACGTTCCTAGTACAGCAGCGACTGCAAAACTGGCTCAAAACAAGGAACGCTGTGTTTATTTTTGGGACGATCCAGTTTTGCTGATTAATCACTGGGGCAAATATTTATATACAATTCCCTGAGAACAGCAAGCACCGGACAAATCTCAAGTGCTACAAAGCTCCCATCCTACAGATCTGATTGGCTGAGCAGAAGGCTCCGCGTTAGAGACTTTAAACCTGCTTACACCTTTGGTTCATCCCCTGAAGGACAATTAACTCCCTCCTACCTGGTCCTCTGGGCCACCGAGCCGAAACACGATCTGAGGCAGACGCACTACGTCCCAACCAACCTACAACCAAAGCAGAAAGTACTACCAGAGTTCCCAAGACCCTGATTCAACTTGCTGTTAAAAGAAAACATTTATATCTAGGCCTAAATGGTGTAAGGCAGACCTGACTGCCCATAAACATCACAGCAAAATATCTGCCGTCCTGCGACAGTTTAGGAAAAAAAAAACTACGCAGATCAGATTAAATCCTCCAAAATTATCTTTAAATGCTAACAAATGGCCCAAATGTTTTCTGGCAAGAAACCTGAAGACTGATTGCATTTGTGTAATATACAGGGACGCCTGACGCACGTAGGCACAACTAAGAAACTACAACATTAGCTTGTAGTGACAGCAGAAACGGTGTGACACACTGCAGTCCAGAACAAAACTGAGCTAGGCAGTGCCCTGACAGCTCCGAAGGCCACACTAAGATGACATCTTATTTAATCCAATATATCCACGCGGCGCTTCACCGTGCCATCAGTACTTCCTGAAGTTACCTGACATTTTCTCTGCGCTGAGTCTTTGAAGGCCGAGTTTTTACACTCACAGCCCATCCTGTGAGGGACTCACATTCCAGAAGCTCAACTGCCGCACGTGGCCAGCGAGCCGCACAGGTACAACAAAAATACTGGCTTTATGGAAACAGCCGATTTAGTAACAAAACAAGGTGAGCAAGGGCGACACAGAAAGAGGAGCAATATGTTTACAGCCTCGCGGCCGGACCGGGAGGGAGAAGAATCGTGGGACTCCGAGCGAGGGTTTCAAACTCAACGGCGCTCAGGGCGGGGGAGGGGAGGGCGGCCGGGCCAGGGTCCGGAAGCCGGGCCGTCTGCATTCTCGGTCAGGGTTTCGGGTTGGGTCTGGGGTCTCGGCCGGGGGTTTGGGTGGGAGCACGGGTCGGGGATCCAGCCTCGGCCGGGGCTCTGTGTCGGGCTCTGGAATCCGCGGGCCCGGTTCGGGGCCCCGGGGGTGGGTGAGGGGCCGCGGTGTCGCTCCCCAGCCTGCAGCCCGCCCCCGGGCGCCTCACCGCCGCCCGCTCCCACCGCCCAGGCGACGGGCAGTGGCGCGGGCCAATGGCGGCGCGGGGCGGCGCGGCGCGGCCAATGGGGGGCGGCCGGGGGCGGGGCGCCGGCCTCCGCGGCCGGGCGGAAAGCCCTGGAAGGCGGCGGCCGCGACGCAGCGACTACCTGAAGAAGAGGGTCCGGTACATCTGGTGCGCCTCGTAGTAGTCGCCCTTCTCGACGCTGGCCCGCAGCTTGCCCTCCACGCGCTGGACGCCGCCGCGGTTGCGGGCGCCGTTCCGGGCGCTCTCCTGCTCGGCCATCGCCGCCGCCGCCGCCATCGGGCCGGCGCTCCGCGCAGGGCTGACGCTGTCGTAGGCGCGGTCGGCAGCGCCTCTCGGCTTCCGTCCCGGCGGCCTCCGGATGCCCTCTACGGTGGCCCGCGAGGAGCCGCGCGCTGCCGGGGAGGCGGGGCGCGCGCGGGCACGTGACCGCGGGGCGGGGCGCGGGGATGGCGGGGGTCCACGGACGACGCCGCGGGGCGGGGCGGCGCCACAATGGCGGCGGCTGAGGCGCCGCATGCGCCGTCTGTCCCCGGTTGCGCCGGGAGGGCGCGCCCCGCCGTGACTGCGGCCGCTGAGACACCGAGGCTTTCCGGGGAAGAGCGTGCTCCCAGCCCTTCACCGGGGTGCCGGCGGCTCGCGGTACGGGGACAGTGCTCGGCCCCGGCGCCCGACACCCGATCCCACCGCTGTCTGCTCGCGGGTGGTCCGTGGGAAACTGTGGGAAACGCGGAGACACGTCTGCGCCTGGGGCGCGCGCCGCCGGGGGGACGCGCACGGCGGAGGCGCGCGTGCCGCGAGGCTCGCTGCCCGACGACCCTGGCCCGAAAGGGTCGGGGGAGGGGTCGCTCGACGCGATGTGTCTCCCTCATCGCCCGGGGCAGAGACGAAGCAGGTAGAGAAAAGAAACATACTGTTTATTATTACTTTGAAATGTCACATGCACTTTTAAAAATTAAAACTCTTTATTTAAACATTTCGGTAGCGTCTTACCAATTTGGTGGCAGCAAAGAAGCTCTACCAAAGACAAGTATGTTGAAAAGCATTTACAAAAATACATTGCACAAAGTCCTGTCTCGCATCTTTAAAAATAAATATTCAAAATATTTCCACCCCATCTCCCAAATTTAGCTTTATAGGAAATTTTGATTTATATATTTATCCTGTAATATATGAAACATATGTATATATTTTATCCAACTTAACTGCATAGGCATTAGTTTCAATTCTGACAAGAGTGAAAAAAAATGCTAGTTTATGTAGTTTTTGTATATTTGAGGACTGTTGTGCAATATACATAAAACTCTTCAGAAAACCAGTCAGCACCATCATTTTGTCTTTTTCTGAAAATACAACATTTATGGTACACCAAAAAACTGTCTTAACCCAAAAAAACTTAAATAATTTTTAAGGTAAAACATCTGTAACTTTAAGTGCCTTGCAGATACCTCATTTATAAAGTCTGCTCAGTAAAATAGTCTAAATATTAAATATTAATTATAACCAAAACAGAATGGCCAAGTTGTAATAAAAGGCAAATCCAACCAGAGCCAGTACAAAGTGCTGCTGTAAGAAAAACATCACCAAATGTCCTGGTTTCATGAATTTGCCACATGGGACAATCTTCTTTAATAACCGTAAGTGGAATAAAAACATAAGCCTCTGAAAGACAGAGCATGTTAGTGTTCGTTCGCTTTTCAGCAAAATTCAAAACAAAACCTGAAAATATCTAAAAGATTGGATTTCTTGGTTCCTATTCATAGTGTGAAGTGAAACTGCAGGGAGAATCCGATGGGATGAGCCCAGTGGAGACCTGAGAACTCTATTTACATGTTTGTGTAGATCCAGACCATCCCCTCTCGAATCAGACACACTTCAAAGGTGCAACACAGGGAAACTCTCCACGGTTCCTGAATGGATGATGGAAAATCCTTCTCAGTGGTGGAACACACGAAGCAGGAAATCCCATTTCCATTACTTCCACACCTGGTGATACTAAAGAACCACTTTTGCCAAAAGAGGAGTATCTCACCCTAAAGGAAGGGAGTTCAGCTCTCAGCTTTGGTGACTTCCCTGAAAGACATGTGTTGGGTTGAACACATATCTGCTCCCAAAGGCCCTTTCAAAGGGGCCAGTGAAGGCTGCTGTCAAGGCTCCAAGAACACTCCAAACTTTCCAACTTTCTTTGCTTTGTTCCAGATGTCAAGCAAATAGTTTTATGTTCAAAATCAAATCCCCCCCACCCCCAAAAAATAAGTGTCTGTGTGAACCATACATTCAAATGAATTTCCAGAGACCACCAGCAGCTGTCAGGTCTCTGATCCCAAGCAGTCAACATGCAGTGTTTCCTGGGGACAGAATAGCAAGCTGGGTATATGAAGCTGGTCAGCATTCATCACTTCTACCCTGTGTCCTGCTGGCAGTCGGTATGTTTATTTCAGGGGTGAATTAATGCTGCACTCTCTATGCCTGAGTCCATGAAGGATTCCAGTGTTCCAGGCTGTCCAGTATATACAAAATGTACAAGGATAGTGAGTCATCTCTTTACTTGATAGGCTCTCCATGAACTCTGAACCGGTAAAGACATGTGTATTCAGGATGGCCCCAGTTAGAAAAAATCCGCAGTTCCACAATTTGGAAAGCTCTTTCCGGTTTTTTCTGCAATTGAGGGGAAAAGAGAAAAATCACACATTTCATATTAATATGCCCAAGCCCCACCACTTGCCCAGCTATGAGACTTGAGATTAAGGAGCCAAGTTGGAGATTAAGCTTTTAACATGAAATATATCATCATAGGACACAAAGTTCAGGTCATTACGTATGACACATTTGTGCAGAACAAGTTACATACTAAAAAGGCTCATTCTAGAACAGAGAAGCTAGGAAGCTCGCGTCCACTTGGTCAGAGGCTGGCCCTCACGCCCCGTGGACCGTTCTGTCAAGTATCTGTGGGTCCTGAGGCCGGGACTGTGGCAAGGGACCCTGAATGCGCAGGAAGTGCGAGGTCCTTACCGGGGCCACGAACATCTGGAGTGATTCCCCTTCCTGATCGTAGGTGAACCGTCCCAGGAGCTGCCCTTCTTCCTGATACTCGTTTTCTAACCCCTGAAACAGAACCATCTAGTTACTAAATAAAGGGAGAAGACAATGAGGTAGTGGGGTGGGGTGGGGTGGGGGGGGATTACGTTTCCATTAAAGCAGGGAGAAGTGCCCAGGAAGGCTTGCTGTGCGCTGGGCATTTTGTTAAGGGCTTCTCACAGACCACAAAGCCTGTGAAGCAGGCATTATTTTCCCATTATACAGATCAGGAAAACTGAGGCTGGGAGCGGGCACGCTAACCAGGCAGCAGACCACACTCGACAGCCACATGGCCCACTGTTGCCCTCCACACTCCAAAGTGGAACCCAGGGCACCTGGTGCGCGCGGGAAAGGAGAGCAGGCCAGCAGAGTGTGGCAGACTCACTGCCAGAAAGAGAACGGTGGGCGCCAGGGGCTGAGGGACGGGAGTCAGTGTCTGTGCAGTCTCCGTGTGAGACGAGGGAGCTCTGGACATGCCGGAGGCGACGGCTTCCCACAGGGTGAGTGTGCCTGATGCCCCTGAGCTGCACACTCACAGACGGTTAAGGTGCTAAGTTTACGTTCTGTGTATTTTACCACAATAAAGAAGTAACCAGTAGGAAACAAGTGACTATTTAGATGTCTGTTTCATAAAAGGAAAAGGACTTTCTAGGTGTAAAAATGCCATGGAAGAGATTACAGGCAACGAGCAGGTGTAACTAAATATGGAACCAAGACTGACAGTGGGAAGTATATCTGTAACAGAATGGCTCACGATCAATGTTTTTACATTAGAAAACTAAGATGTTCATAAGGAAACTAAGATACCAAAAGATACATGGATAGAAACAAACCAGACTCTACAAAAAGAGGAAACATGCATGTGCAATACACAGTCATGAAGATTAAAATAAGAACCATCAGGTTAGTGGGGATTTTAAAAAAAGACTCAGAAAGGGAACCACGAGATGAGGAATGCCTCTCATACTAACAACACATGCGGTCTGATGGATCAAAGGCCCCTCGTACCCCCGAAACATCAAGCCGCCTGAGTGTCTTTCTGGGGAGCCACTGAAGAGGGAAGGCAGCTTTGGGGAACCTGGCACATGGAAAGGGGCACTCTGGGGAAGCGGCCCAGTGCGCAGTGGCAGGAGGTGATGCTCCAGTGTATCCAGGTGTCAGATGCTGCTAAAACGCGTACAGTGACGTTCACTGCCATGGACAAATTCTTAGGGTCAATTTGCTTTTTTAAGGTAGGAAGTGAAATTTTATGAATGGTGTTGTCTCAAACTGTGCACTTCCTTTTGCCAAGCTACGCAGCTTGTGGGATCTTAGTTCCCAACTGGGGCCTGGGCCTGTCACTGGAAGCACCGCCTATCCGTTGGACGGCGGGGCGTTCCCTCAGCTGTGTGTGTTATGGGAAAATGCCAGTGTTAATGGTGACTGCTGAGGTGCTGGGATCTGGGTGTCCTTTTCCCAGCACCCTCACCATGTCCTCACACCGGAATCAGAACAGACTCCACGCTGAGCAGACGAGAGGCAAGTCCTCCCACAGCCTCCCTCCCTGGAAAAGTCTGGGAACGTCTCCCTTCATGTTTTCTGGATACTCAGAGGTCAGCGGGCAGAGGGGAGGATGCGAGGGGCGACGCTGGCAGTATACTCGCGTCCCAGCCTTCTTGGGGCTCATCTCTGGAAGAGTCCCTGAGGGCTGAGGAGGGGTCTCAGGGTTTGGGTGCACTCACGAAAACCGCGAAGTCCTTGGGGGCGCTGGTGATGCTGCCCGTGGGCGACAGCGCTTTCGGTATGTGCTCCAGGGTGAAGGCGGTCGGGCAGATCGTCATTGACAGCCTCACCACCAGATACCCCTGGGAGCCTTTGAACGCCCAGCAGTTCCCTGGGTAGATGTCAGGCTGAGGAAAGGCAAACACTAACACTTAAAAGCTGAACAAGCTCCTAACCACTCGAAAAAACAGGAGTAGTGAGAGAAAAGACTGGTTAATATTGAAAAAAACCAACCATAGAATTTTTGTTGGTAAGAAACGGTCATACGAAAGATCAAAAACAGGAAGTGAGGAAAGGCATCCGTGACTTCATCCTGAAGGGCCACGTACACAGTGCGAGGTGACGCCCGGTGGGTAAGCCTGAGAACAGGCGGCACACGGCGCTGCGAGCACCTCAGACACAGGGAGACTCCTCGTTCCCAGAGCAACGCGAAAACCACAATTTAAGCAATACCTATGCCCATCTCTCACCTAGCAGACAGTAATCCCCACCAGACAAAACCCACTGTATGCGCTGGGGATGCACACCCCGCGCACCAAGCTCAGAGCAGCGAGACGCAGCCCCGGCATCACGGAGCAGACCATGCACGCAGCCACCCTCCGGCTGAACAGAGCGCCCACGTTCACGCCCTGTGTGTGGGGACAGCCCCAGACGACAGAGGCGGAACACTCCCCTGAGAGAGGGCTTGTACTGCGGCGGAGGAGCCTGCAGCCCTCGCCTGGGGCCTGCTGTCCAGAGGCCAAGACCACCCCCAGTCCATCCCTGTGTTCATCTCCGCCTCTCCAAGTGCCCCAGCCGCCCACCCTGTGCCTGGGGCCCTGGGTCCCCGGCAGGGTCGTTCCTGCCTGCAGAAAGGCCAGGCTCCCCAGGGGCAAGCCAGGCTGTGCCCTCCCACACAGGCCTGGGTCTGAGTCGTAGGGGACACCCCCGAGAGACAGTGAAGCCCAGCACGGGACGGCACGGGCAGCCTCGCCTGCCCCGAGTCCAGAAACAAGGAGAGCCAGCAGAGGCGTCAGAAATCGCCTCTGAGCGAGCAGGGATGGCAGGGACGGAGAGGTGCGCGACTCTGCTCCTGGGTCTGGGGCCGCTGCGCGAGGCACATCCTGGACCGTGGACTCAGGACTTGCATGCTCCAGCCTGCACCTTTGTGGAAGTGGAACGCACACACCCCCAAACGGTCACAGACGCACCACAACTGCTCAAGGCCGGGACGCATGCGGCAGCCCAGACGCCTGCTCACCTGGATGGCCACGCGGGGCGACTGGGAGAAGTACCAGAGCGGCACGCCGAACAGGCTGATGAGTGCGGTCTTGGTCTCGTACGTCTCGGAGCAGCGGGTACTCAAGACGCTCCCCCCTGTAGCAGAGCGGAGACGCGACTCAGCATCTCATCCTACTGTTTCGGAAGCAGCATCACTCTCACCTTAGACATCTGTCTGTAATGTTCTAAAACTTCTCACGTTTCTAGTCATGTAAATAATCTTACATGAAGAGCAGCTCCAGTCTTACTTTTTTAGTATTTATTTACGTGGCTAACGGGGTCTAGACGCAGCACTGGGGAGGTTGGCTCACGGCCGCGCCTGGCCCCCTGGGTGTGCTGTGCCGGCTCCAGAGCTCAGGCCTTGCTGCTCCGCAGCACATGGCCCTCCCAGACCAGGGGCCGCACCGGGTCCCCCACATTGCGAGGTGAGTCTCTAACCACTGGACCACCAGGGAAGCCCCTCCATTCCTAACTTTACTTTTTCCAAATTCAGAGTCCATAGTTCACAAATGTTTTAGGACACACAGTCCTAATGCCAACAAGACACTGGGCTCCCCACCTGCCACGATGAGGGTGGTGACTCTGAGTGAACTCCTGTTCTCATTTTAAAATAAAGAACGATGAATCTAACCAGGCATCGGGAGTTCTCAGAAGGCCTACTCACTGCTGGGGTAATGAGCAGTGTCTGCTAACAGGACAGGACTTCTCTTTGGAAATAAACACAAATGTCCTGAAGTAGATAGTGGTGACCGCTGTAACAGGAGAAGTATGCTAAAAGCCACCCAACTATACACTTGAAAATGGTGAAGTCTGTTATATGAATTATATCTCAATAATTATAATAATAAAAAGTGTTAAAAGAAATAAAGTCCAATTTGTCTCTCAGCAGTAAATGGGATAGGATGTTGGTGTCAAAACAAGTTGGCGCGGAAAAAAACATCAACTAAAGTAAACTACAAAGGAAACAAGTGTGTGATTAATAAATCCAAGCAGTCCCGAGCCGTCTGTCTGCTAGGACTAGTGGTGCCTCAGCTGGCTGCACACCACCACCCCGGGGACACCGGCAGATGCAGCCCCGGCCCCTCTTGGGGCTTCTCACCTCCAAACAGGAGAGGCGCGCATGGGACAGAATTTTAAACAAGAAAATAACGTGATTTTGATCTAGCTGATCGGCAGGTCCAAACTTCTGAATTCTTTTTAAAATATCTTATTCTCCATCTAAAAAAGTGTCTCCTTAAATACATACAGTGACTCAGTTTTTTCACTTAGGAAGAGCCAATAAATGCTTTGCTCAGTAACAGAACATTTAGTTCAGCCTTCTGGGGATGAGGAGAATTCTGAATCAGTGACATACCAACCTGTGAGGACTTACACCTCTAAGAAAACATGGCAACTACTGGTCCCATCGAACTGGTAAAAATCATGTGCTGTCTCTGAGTTGTGCAAGTTCCCTCAGAAACCACTGAATTTCAAAACACAAAACTAAAATCACTGAATATTCTGAAACAGTCATTCTAAACAAAAGACACACAAGGAGCAGCTGGGCACCTCACTGCTTTCCGATGCTGGAAGAACCTGGCTGCCTCTGGCAGGAGCAGCAGCCCCGAGAGGGTGAGTGAGGGGAGGCCCGCGGCCCCCCCAGCCCCGTCCTTAGCCTGCCAACTGCCCTCACCCCTCCCACAGGTCCTCACATGGTTAATGACGTGTGTCAAGAACCTACTTTCCTTCAAGAGACCCTAAACATTCAGAAAACTGGGATTTTCTCCAACGCATCTGGTGCCAAATGCTCCCTGAACTGACGTGACGTCCCTCCCGTTTTCACACGCATCTCCATGTGTGATCCCAGGTGCTGTCCTGCAGGTCACCGAGGGCTGGCGACAGAGGGCCATGGACATGCTGCCTCGCTGAACCACAGGCTGGCTCTTCTAGCACACCCGGGGCCACGGCCATGCAGCACCTCCGACTGGCCGCCTTGAGAAGCCGGAACAGTGCCCATCCTTTCTACCCACCAGCTGTGGCTTCTGACACAGTAACGGCCATTGTTCTGTCATCTGTCTCCCCCTTGGAGGGGAGGTTCTGGGGGGCAAGGACCGTCCGATTCACTGTTGTGTCCCTGATGCCCCCAATGGGCCCTGCACGTGGCTGACAGGGAGCACTATTGTCCTGAGAAACAGTCTGAAAAATGCTCTAGTCAGTGGACTTCTATACTTTAAAAAACCCACACACTTTACAATACACAAGACTGTAAGTGAATAATCAGTAGTTCTGGGGTTCTGCTGTGGCCTGTCATCTAGCTGCACCCACAGCCCGCGCTCCGGGGAGCCAGTGCATCTCCACCAGACCGCAGGGACACGCCTGGAGTACCGCTCCCCCTCAGGCCGTGCTCTGGGGAGCCAGCGTGTCTCCACCAGACCGCAGGGGCGCACCTGGAGTACCGCTCCCCGTCAGGCTGTCACGTACTTGCCCACGTCCCCGCCCCTGCCCTTGGCTGAGGAGTCGGGCACTCACCCCCAGACTCCAGGGCGAAGTCCACCATGCCCGTCTTGTCCTGGGAGTACAGCTTCAGGGCATTGTTCACGATGACCCGTGCTTGCTGGGCAGAGGCGGCGCCCACAGGAGCAGAGACAAGACTTGTGTTAGTGACAGAGACAGACTTTCAGTGAGCTCTATGTGGGGCATCTCAGCAATGCCAGACTTGAGTCCTGCTTGTGACCACGGGGACCCTGGCGAGGGGGCCAAAGCCAGACACCTGGGTTCAAACACGGCACAAAAGGCTCAGAGCCAGAACCCCTGGTGCCATAGAAAGTGGACAAGCAAGGGCTAGCATTAGAGATGGTAACTGGGACTGCACTGTGGGAAATTTTTGTGTAATTCCAGAAGGTATGTGGCTACCAGGTAGACAAAATCTTTGGGACAAAAAGATTAATGAAGTATGAAGTGTAACACTTCCAAGAAGTAGTCTGACAACAGGAAACCTACTTTCCCCACACCCACCTGGAGCTAAGCACTTTTTACACCATCGCGACATCCTTAAGGAACCATCGTCAGAACAGGACATCAGCATCTGCCAGCTTAATAACCACATGGGCAGTTTCATCACCATGTGACTTAAACGTTCCTTGTCTACTCACCGCTTCTGTTATTCCCGAAATGCCTGCTCCGCTCACAGCAGACACTACAGTTTCGGAGGTCGGCATCTCTCTTGTCACAGAAATGTGGTGCGTGATGTTCCTCAGGATCTGCAGCTCTAAATCTCGTAGCAAAACCTGCACATCACCCTTGCTCACAAACTTAGCGGACAGCTTCCGGAGCAGCCAGTCGACAGAAGCATCATGCTCATCTCCAGAGAACATGAGTCTGAGCGCCTCTCTGATTTGGACATCCACCTAGAAACATCATTGGCGACTGTCATGTGAACGTACTATTTTAGATGAATCTTTCCAACTCTCCATTCAGTCCCCTTACACACCCTGGAAGGACCACACAGCTGATCAAAACCCACGGCAGAAACGCGACAAAGTTTCTCCTTTCATACAAAACTTAAGAACCCTCCAAAGATACTGGGATACATTCAAGGGGCAGGGACAGAGGAGAGCAAGTCTGGGTGCTCTGGGTGCTGGAGGGGGCCCTGCCCCAGGTGAGGTGCAGAGATGACGGGGCCCCAGCTTCAATTTCAGTCTGAGAAGCTAACAATCCCATACACAATTGCAGATGTGACTTTGCGCAGGGAGGAAGTGTCTCGGTGCGGTTTATACACAGACACCCGGGAAAGCGCAGCTCCTGTCACGCCGCCAGCCAGTGACCTCCCCATCTGCGCGCTCTGGAATGTTCCACCACGCATGTCAGCCGCCGCCCCGCCTCAGGCCACCTCAGCACCAACGTCACAACTCTGCACGCGTGTCCACGGCCCCCGCGTGGGCTCTTTCACCTCTGCCCCCGAGTCCCCAGAGTGGGGCTGCTTGTCTCTGAGACAAAGTCTCTGTGGCCCATGGCCGTCTCAGGGCCTTCCCCCAGGAGGCTGCAGGCCCCTGTCCCCCAGGCCCCCTGCAGGGACGGTCACCACCCCACCAACCTGAGGATCGAGGAGCAGGTGTTCCCGCAACCTGCCACCCACTCAGGGAGACAGGTCGCCTGCCAGGCTGGGCTGCACCTAGCGTCTGACTAAAAACACACGGCTTCAGGGCTGTAACAGTCCTATTTTAACGCAGCTGTTGTGTGCTGTGAAACAGTACACCGTTACAGTTACAGTTGTTTGTGTATTCATCGGTGTTTCTCAGCCTCAGGGCTCCCGGCACCACAGACCTACCCACCCCCGCCTGCCTGCCCAGCTCGGCAGCGCCTGCGTCTCTGCAGCGTCAGAGCTCTCCCCGCCTGCAGCTCCAAGCGTAGGGGCTTCTGCTTCTGTGTGAGGATGGGCGGCCCTGAGCCAACGTCCTGACGCGCGGATGTGAGGCACGTGCGTCTGCTCTGGGGACAGACAAACTGCCCCCCCAACCCATACACAGGCGCGCCCTCGGAGGGAAAGATAGGCCAGCACCCACACCTCGTGTCACTGGAATGGAAGGAATTCGAGGGGAGCTGAATTTTTAATTATTTCATTTAAAATGTTCAAGAAACTTCAAATAAAGTTAAAATAAAATTTTTAAAGAAAGCTGAAATTAAAAAAAATTAAGGCACCAACTCAGTGTTTTTATTTTCCATGACAAAACATAAAAACTGAGGCACTGACCTTTTCATGGATGGCCTCCACCTTCTCACAGCTGGCTTGCCCATGCTGCCAGCTGGACAAGTCTGCTTTCAGGTGCCCCAGCTCCTGCTCCAGACGCCCAACCAAGGCAAGCAAGCGCTGCTCCTCGCCAGCCCCGCTGCAGGGGAAGGACAACAGCGCCATCAGGGGAGAGGCCCCGTTACAGGCAGGGTGGCTGGCAACACCCCCCTGCCCCCAGCACAGGGACGGTTCAAGTCAAGGGCCCAGAGACTGTTCCCACCTCAACGTCCGCACCCGCACACACACCACACACACCTGCCATCAGCAGTGGTTACACCTCTGTTGGGTGGGGGAGGGCACCTCCTAAACACCATTTAATATGTAAAACCTACACCTATCTCCTTAAAATTCTGAGACTTCATAAACTCATAAATGAGACTATGTTTATTGGTAATCACCATAAAGTCAAGTATGAATTTTTCATGCTACTGGAAGAAAAAACTAAACTAAAAACATATGGCTTCAGGGTTTTAACAATCCTATTTTAATGCAGCCATTGTATGTTATGAAATGGTAGTGTTATATTTATAGTTGTTTATAGGCAGGAACAGTTGTGGAGATACCAACAGTTCAAATCTCACAAGAGTGCCCTCGGGGGTGAACACTGCAGGGTCTGCACGGTCTGTCAGAGGGGCTTTGACACATAAAGGCCCTGAAGGAGAGTTAAGAGGTCTGCCACTCACATCGTCCTGAGGCCTAAAAACACGACACAGGACCCACAGACACACTGGGGCCAGAGACAGGAAGACTGGAGGTCAGAGCTCCCCACTTGTTCTCTCCCAAGTGAGTTACTGGAGTAACAGAAGGGTAACAAGGGCCAGGAGAGCCCGGGTGACAAAACCAAGTGTGTGAAAAAGACGGCAGCTCTGAGGCTCACAGACAAGGGAAGCGCCACGTGGCTGAGGGCATCGGGAAAACGTGCGGAGAAGGAGCAAGCAGGGTGTGATGACCAAACATGGCACCCACAGAACTGCTGAGGGCCAGGGCTCAGAGGAGGCCCAGCCGTGCTACAGCCACGCCGGCTCGGAAGGCAGGTCTCCTCGAGGGGCTGCCGCACTGCGGTGCCCCAGGGCGAGCAGAGGACCCGGCAGGAGGCCCACCGCACCCGGCCGTGAGCCCGCAGCCGCTCCTTACCCCGGGGTGGCCCTCCAAGCCGCGACCAGGGAGGGAGGCTCCCCAGAGCACACGGGCCCCGCATCTTTGGTGCGGCGTGGAGGTGGATGGCAACAAGCCTCCCCCAGCCTCCTCCATCCTCAGGTGCCCTGAGAGCCTCCCAGGAAGACAGCGGCTGGAGCTGACACAGGAGCCCACCACTCCTGTGCTGAGACGGTGCGGCCCAAGGGACACCGAGGAGGCCAGAAGGCGGGAGAGGAATTGTGTGAAACGTCCTACCTGACTGTTCTTAGCCTGGCCTGCTCTAGCTCCTTCTGGATGGCCTAAAATGATTGAGAAACAATGTTTAAATACACATGTTATGCACCAACTTTCCCGGAAGTCACATACATGACTACATACATGTAAATAGAAACAAATACACATTTATCTGGGATTCTCCCCCTTAATTTAAAGCCCAGCCCAGGCTGCTGGTAGGCAGGTGAGGGATGTTTACTTTACTTTTCACAACAGACTTTAAAAGACACATAGTGTCCATTCAGCGAGGCACACAGTTCACCTGGGAGCAGCTTGACAGATTTTCAAACTAAGCAAGCAGCTCCTATAACCAGTACCCAGGCCATGAAGCCAGACTCCGCCAGCCCCACCAAGTGTCCTAAGCGTGGCAGGGCGCGGAGGAGCAGGCTTGCACACGATGCTGTGCCTCGTTAACACGGTTTGCTCACAGCCGTGCAGGCACAGCTGGACAGAGGCCCCGCTCCGTGGTGGCAGAACACGAGCGTGGGACGGCCGCGGACACTCCCAATGGACGAGCAACGCAAACCGCCGCCTCGGATGCCGTCTGCGGCCAGCCCCACCCCGAGGACTACGGTCTCCCCTGAAGCAGCAGCTCCCCCGCCCCGCCTCCGCGACACCTGACGAGGCCAGACTTTCCCCCAGAAAATCCTCTGCAGACAGGTCAGAGCGCTGCTCCTTCTCCCCCCGGTCCACAGACACCGTCCCCCGTGGAGGCAGGAGGCAGCGAGTAGAGCCGTCCCCACCCCACACCTGGCTCAGACCCTTCCCCTCGAAAAGACAGATGGGAGCCCGTGAGCTGGACACACGTGGGAAGCACTAAAGCAACACTGGAACCACCCAGGAAAAAGGGGGCAGTCAGAAATACTGCTTTTTAGTCTCATGAAGGACGACAGCAAACGCCCTAGAGCAGCACCTTCAGAGAGGCTGGGGATGTGAACACAGCCACTGCTGATGCTGACTTTTGTCAAGCAAACCGCACTGCGGGGGCTAAAAGTGAAAGGTCAAGTGTATGAATACCTCAGATCTTTCTGTTAGTTCTCCAAGTACATCTTCCAGGCTGGAGATGCGCAATTCATGCTCTTGGTGAAGTGTCACATAGTTGGTCTTGAAAGGGAAAATGAATGAAAAATGGCAGAGAAAATTAAGCAGCAAATAAGCCCAAACCTGTCAGCCAGGCCATGCCGTTCCTCCACAGCACCCCGCAGGGAGGACATCCTCTCTGGGTCTAAGTTCAGACGTCTGAAACCTGCCCTACGGTGGTTCTGAGGAAAATGGACTGACAATCCTTTCTTTGAGAACCAAACAGATGAGACATGAAACATATATATATATATATAAATATATATAAGCTCATGGCTCCATAAGGACTAGTAGCTGCTCTTAACTATCTCATGATCTTGAGATATTTGAAATAACAGATTTGAGCAAATTTTCAGTTCAGCGACAGTAAGATTTCATGCAATTGTGTTCGATCCACTCACGAAATAAAATGCAGGCCAGGGACAGCCACGTGTCCAGCTGCAGCCTGCCTTCCCTCCTGGGAGACACCCACAGGCCCCTCTGCCTGCCCCACCCTGTCCTCAGATGGGGCTTCTCCTCGGGAGTGTCCAGAGCACCCGAGCGCCGGCCAATGCCCTCCCCGCAGCACCCCACCACAGGGCCCTCCTGCTCCATGCCTGAGAACTCCCTGGTGTCACCGTGGAGCCCGGGACCCCGCCAGCACCAGCCCCCTTGAGATGCTGCCCCCCGCCCCACACTCCTCACCGGGGGTGACCCCCCCTCACTGCTGCCGTCCGCCCGGTCCACCCGAGCTTGCAGCTTCTGGAGCAAAGCCGCCAGCTGTCCAAGCTTCTCATCATGACTGTGACACTGTCCAGACAACATGGCCACCTGCCTCTCCACCTCACTCATCCGACGCCAGTGGAAGGCCTCATCACCAACCTGGAGAGTAAGAGGTTCCAAAGGCGACAAAAAGATAGGACAAGTCCAGACAGCAAAGCAGCGCACTACAGGAGAACGTCAACTACAGCTCACACAGCCCAAAGGAAAAGACAGAAAGACGTTCCTCAGTAGTGAGTTCCTTTACATGGCAGCCTGTGGGTGGTTTTTATTTTTTGCTTTATGCTTTCTACATTTTCCAAAGTAATAAAAGCTCTTTAACTGAAAATGAACTGAATGATGAGATGAATTGAAACACAGAACTTCACTGAACTTCACAGGCACTGCGTTTTCACAAGCGAAGGTCTGTCCATGCACCTTCCTAACTGCACAGAGGAGCCTGTGCTGCATCACACTTGGGTAATTTTCAAAGTATTTCAAACCCTCCACCAGCAAAAACATTATATGACTCATTAAAGGCTTAGATGATGGTTAGTATTTGCTAACAGTGAAGTATTTTCAATTAAGGTCTGTACATTATTTTTTTAGATGTAATGCTATTATATACACTTAAAGTACCATAAGGTAAACATAACTTTCATATGAACCAGGAAACCAAAAAATCTGTGTAATCCTGGAGCAAAATCCACAGTACTTGAGGTGTGCCTGTATGCATTACTCGAACTGTTTCAGAACAGGTTAAGGAGCCCAGCTGAACTGCCCTGGAGTTTACAAGGAATGCAGAAACTCACTTGGGAGAACAGACTGGCAATGCCAGGAAAGTGCGTCTCCTGACTGATTACCTGCAGAGGCTGGTTGGGGTGGGAGGCAGCGGGTGTGAGCGTGGTCCTGGGGTCATCCACTCTCTGCACTCTGTGGCTTTGTGTCCAGTTTAACACAGGCAGGAGCGAAAAGACGTCACCCTGGCCCCATAATGAAACACCTGCACCTCAAAGGAGAGAAAAAGCACCTGTATACACATGTGCAGACACTGCTCTTCAAATGACAGATATTTAAGTGCTCTGTTTTTTCACTAATTCACACACATATGCCAGTGTACATACTAGTCATGTAAGGTAACAAAGTAAAATTGTACTTACCTAGTAAAAGTAATAATGGAATGAGCAAGATTAAAAACTTGCAAATATTTCGAAGGCACCTAGGAACAAAAAGAAGTAACTTGGGAAAAGCGAAAAGCAGGGCTCACCAACATACCTGACCTTGCTAGGTAATTTTATACAAAACACACCCCCCGCCCTCATTTTAAACTGAAAGTCCACAGGCCAAGAGATGCAGCTAGCTTTACGCACAAGGTCAGTAGATGCCTACAAGAGAACCTGCCCATGCAGGGCTGTCCTCAGGGCCCATGTGAACAAGGCAACAGGTCAATAACTGTCAACACGCTGGGCTGGGTGCACAGCAGGGCACTCAGGGACTGCAGGCGCTGACCCAGGGAGGCAGCCTGGCGCCAGGGCGAGGGCACCAGGAGGGAGCCAGGGGCCGGGCCCCGTCCTGAGCACCCTCCCAGCGGTGTGATCCAGGACGCCTTGCTGAACCTCTGCACCCCAGTTTCCTTGATGACACCTGCCTTTCCCTTTGCACAGGACTGGTTTGAAAAATTACGTAAGAATATGAAAGCACTTTGCAAAATATAAAATGGTTAAATCAAACGAGATCATGAAATCAGCATAAAACCAGCTCTTTAAAACACCCAGCTGACATGGTATCGGTCCCCTTACCTTGTAAGAAGAAACACATTCAGCCAAGAGATCAAAGTAACAAGCTGGTACCATCCAATCCCAAGCCACCAGAACACTCCAGACGCCGCCTTCCCTAGAAGAGAAAACGCCAAAGGTCTTGCGGGGGTGTCTTCAGGAAGAGCAAATCCCTAATGGACAGCTTTGTGAGGGTGGGACAGAAGCACAGGAAATGTGTTAACAGACACTTGAAAGTATATCAAGATGAAGTTAGGGATGAAGTATATAGGATGATGCTTAGTCATCACAGCAGGAATACCCATAACTCAAACAGGAACATAAATAAGCCACAAAGCAACATGTCACACACAAGACAAGATACAAAAGGGAAAACCTAAGTCCATGCACTCCCAACTACAGCGAAATTAAGCAGCTAGACTTACACAGAACCCCACACACCGAGAAACAAAGAAAGCCCATGCAGCTAAAAGCACAGGATGCTATTAAAGAGTATTTCTAACAAAGGGCAGAGCACGCTACACGAAGAATAAAGGCACGGAAAGCGAAAACGAAATGTTTACTTGGTTAGGTAACCAGTCTACTGCAGGTGCTTAGCCGCCAAAAGCCAAGGAGCGCTAACACGGAAGGCCAAGACAAGCACCTGGGGCGGCCGCGGCCAAGCACAGCGCCGACAGCAGCATCCGGGACCCACGCCATCCTGCGGCTCCGGCCCTGCGCAGCGCCTGCCCCGAGAGGTGACCTGTGCCGGAGGACGTGGAGGAGGGGCGCCTTCAGACCCCAGCCCCGCTCGCGGGCAGAGCCGGCCAGCACCAGTGTGCACCACACCCGCACCCGTCCCATCAGAGCCCACGGCCTCCCTGCAGGAACAGCCACGGCTCGTTTACGTCCAAGCAAGACGCTGACACTAACTCATGAAAACCCTGCTCTGGGTCGCAACAGTTTTCATTCACTTCTGCCTACGGACACGTAGGACATAAAATGCAGAGGTTTCTCATGAACCCATGGGGGGCTGGCTGGCAGCTGCCCTGCATGCAGGTGCAGCGGCGGCGGGCAGAACGTGTACCAGAAAGACACCGCAATCACATAAAGGAAGTAAATGTAACACTCGCCAGCAGTTAACAGGCTCTGGGCGAGACAATGGTCACTCAGACACCAGAATGAAAATCTTCCCACACTGGTGAAAACTGGTGGAAAATATCTTGGAATCCCAACTGGCAGCCCCACTGGATGACAGAATAAAACACAACAAACTTGATCCCAAATATCACACATTATATAAGGCAGAAAACTGCTTGTGAAATCACCTGTTCTCATTTTTTAAGAGTAACCACTGGAAGTTAAACACTCACACAGCATGTGTGTGTTGACTCCTGAAAATGTTAAGTAATTCCAACTCAGCTGATGTGTAAAGACACATGGTGTTAGAGGCTTATCTTTTTTTCTTTTTAATCTATAGCTTTATATTTATTAATTAACAATGAGAGACAAAACCACTCAGTTCGCCTCAAATGTGCTCCTCTCCACACACTTCATTTACACTAGATACACTTGCAGAGAAGCTTTTCAAGAATGATAGTCTCCGTATTTTAAACCAAAGTTACTACTTTCCTGTCAGTTTTACTAAGCCCTTGAATTTCAAGCACAAAGAAACAGTAAACAAGGAGCATTTGTGAAAACACGACAGAACCAAGACAAAAGCGCCGGACGACCTGCGCGGGACAAGGCGAGCCCCAGGGTCCCTGCCAGCCCTCCTGGCCGCGAGAGCTGCGAGTGGGTGGTGACGTGCGTTTCCAGGCGCTTCCTCCCCTTACAGTCGTCGCCTGCAGGGGTGGGACAAGCAGTTAATCGGACAGATGGACAAACACACCCTGTCAATCTCAATGGTGCGCAGCAACGGCAGTTTGAAACAACCAGGAAACTCAATTCACGCAAACTCCCAGCCAGCGCTGCTGGTGCTGCCGGCTCCCGGCCTGAGGGCCATGGGCCCGCATGGCCCGCCATACTTACACAGCGACGCCCCGTTTGCACGGAGGTGGCCATCCTCGGCGAGGGGCGCTCTCGCGTCCATCCTCCCACAGTGACGGGAATGAGCTGCAACAGAGGTGACAGGGGCTGAGCCGGAATGGGGCTCCGCAGGGCGCAGAGGGGCGGGGGGCCGCCTGCCGGGACACGCCCGCAATCACACAAGGTGGGCCTGCTTCAGTCACTTTTGAAACATCATTGTAAATGCCATTCAAATAATTTTTTTTACTTTAAAAAGGTCATAAGAATAAAAAGAGGAGCGTGTTAACTTTTTATTTACTGTTTAAATGATGATTGACGTCCAGGAAACGTCCAGAACTGCAGAGAGAGAGAGGTGCAGAGCAAGGCTGCAAGCAATAGAGAGAGACAGAGAGAGAGAGAGAGACAGAGAAAGGCCGCACAGGTCAAAGGCAGGGCATGAGCTAAGCGTTGCATGGGGAAGAGTGTTTTCTCCACCTTGAAAGCGCTTGATTTGGTGGAAAAAGGAGAAAAAAATTATTTAAATACCTTTTGATTCATGGCTTTCTGACTCATAGCTTTTTGATTCACGATCTTTTGATTCACAACTTTTCAATTTGTACTTTTCTGATTCATAATTGAGCTTCATTAAAACCACTTGGAAAAGCTGCACTAAGAACGAGGCACAGGATGCCGAGGTGTGCGCGGCCAGCGACCAGGTGCCATCCCCACGGCGGGCTGCGCGGCCTGCTGAGAGACCGTGAGCAGTTACTCTTCCGGCAAGGCGGGGTGACGCACTTCAGCTAAGGCGGGACCCACCTTTTTTTTTGGCCGTGTCATGCAGCTTGTGGGATCTTAGTTCCCCAACCAGGAACTCAACCTGGGCAGTGAAAACTCGCAGTCTTAACCACTGGACAGCCAGGGCATTCCCGGGAACCCACTTTTAAGTGGGCCCCTGCTCGGCAGAGCCACAAAGCAGCTGCCCTGAGGGCACTGGCAGCGCCACACGCGTCTCTCCACGGCCAGCTGTGGTGAACACGGGCTCTGAGAACACCAGGCCCAACACTTCACAACACACCACCGCCTTCAGGAACTGGCAAACGGCCTCTGCCCCGACCTCTGGCCCAGCAAGCCCACTGTGCTCCCAGCCACAAGAAGACCCTCAGAGAGGAGCAGCCCCCTCAGAGGCGCTCTGGCAGCTCGTGCAGCCGGGGACAGAGACCCCGACACAGACACTGAGGCTCTGGAAGCTACGGTGAGCCTGGTCAAGGGTGCCTGCCCGCCCGTGGCTCCCTTTCCACAGCAGCCAGCATGTCAGGACAGACAGTGCCACCCCTGTAACCTGCAACACCCAGGGCTGTGTCTACACGTCACAGTGGCTAGAAATTTCCATGACTAACAGAGTTTCTTCACTGAGTGGCAGCTGAAGAACGAGGCTCGTGCCTGCCCTGTGACAACCACAGGACGGCCTGGAGACGGGGCCGCCAGCCTGGGCCACCGGAAGCAGAGAGACGCGGCCCCATCCATTCATCCCCACTCAGCTCTGTGAAGTCAGGGCACACGCGTGAAGCCAAGGGGACTGGAGGGATCTGAGTGCGAGTGGTTTAGAAGAAATAAGGTCAGAGCTCCAACCCTCTCCCCACATGGCCTGAGTGAAACAGCAGGCTCCTTGTGAAATGGAGATCTGAACCAAAGAAACCAAAACTGGGACCAGAAACCCGTCAGGCCCACTCTGTGTGCCTCCACTCACAGTCCTCTGCGTGCGACACCACGGTGTGTACTTCACGCAGAGGTTGGTAAGAACAGAAAAAAGTTAAGGAGGCCTGAATCCATGGCCTGTCTCACTGACACAAACACCAAAATCCATTTTTCATTCATCGGTTGGCAACATTTAAGAGAACAAAAATACAGACTCCTACTTAGCAACAGAACATGAATGGGACCCCCAGCTGGCCACGCAGGAGAGCAGTCCTGGTCAGTCTGCTGGGAGGTCAACAGGAACAATCTATCTAAACTGACACTATACATCACCTGCTTTCAGCGGTGATGATAATGATTCACAAGCTGCCAGCTGGAACAATTTTTAAGTATATTTAACTGCTGATGGTGGTTTCTACAGGCTCAGAGCTGCTCCTCCTCAAAGCCGGACAGCAGCATTTCAGCTGCTTCACAGAAGCCGTGCCACGCCGTCCACTTCAACCTCAGCTGCTCGGGGTCACAGCTCTCCAACCCTGAAGTCGCCCACCCCTCTCCCAGAAGCAGCAGACGTTCTGTCCTTCCTTCTCTAAAGACTAGGCCTGGTTCAAGAAACGAAGTTCTGTTCAAAGCAACTGAGACAACTGATAAATTTTCAAAGGAATGACTTTTCATTCATTCATCTATCCTTCTTTCCTAGGTTTACACCTTCTACTGGAGGACAGGTGTGTCACCTTAGGGAAGAGAAAGAACACAGAAGCCTGTGTTTTCAGATTCCAGCTCCCTGAGTCCTCCTATGGGGTCAGCCAGGGGGCCAGGCAGGCCCGAGGGGCAGCAGACACACAGGAGCAAGTCCTGGCAGAGCCGATCTCCACGTCTCCAACACCACAGGCTTCTCACACAGATGCCGATCCTCACGGCAGAACTGAGTCTGCTCATGAGCGCAAGTCTTAGCATCCTGCTCTGTTCAGCACTGTTCAATGTCCAAGGAAAGTATGTGCAAGGCTTTTAAGGTCTTTTTTATGTAGCCCAAAAAATCACATTTTTTCTACAATGCACTCAGCCTAAATCAGAAGGTTTCAGACTCAGAAACTGCACAGCTCAGGCAGGACGTGTGGCGTGTGACACAGCTGTGCTGCTTTGGGCCTGCCTACCCTGAAGACTTGTGAACGAACTCATGTACACCCAAAGAAAACACAGTTTGTAGAAGTGTACAAATAGCAAAGCCTGAATGTCCACCTCCACACCAACTTAACAAATTTTGATACAACCATAATGCAACATTAGGCATCAAAAAGAATCTAAGTTCATGGCAATTACCATTTAAAATGAAACAACTTGCAAAATCACCTATTGGAAGCAAAGACAAAAACATACTCCATGTTTCTGTAGGAACATGAAAGCAAAATTTAGACTGTTACACAACACTGAAATGATACGCTAAAATGGTAGATGGTTAAGCCCCCGTTATGTGACTTTCACCTCCTTAAAACAGCAGGACGTTCCATAACGAACAGGGTGAGGTGACGGTCCCTCCAGAAGGGACACCAGACAGGAACTGGGGAGGAACAAGGAGGGGACTCAACTTATCTGTGCTACTTAAAGATTTCACAATGAGAATGTAAGGGAAAAAAAAAAACAGAACCGTGTGGGTGGCGTTGGCCTGCGATTGTCACACATGTTTTGAGTAAACATGCTCATATAACAGATTCCACACAGTATGACCTAAACCACACAACAGAGAAAGCGCCTCCGGGTTCAAGTTACAAGTTATTCTAATTTTCTTCCTTGTACACCTCTGGGATTTTCAAAAGTTCTTTGATAAATGTTTCACTCAAATAATCAGGAACAAATTTTTTTCAAAGGTAGTAAGTTAGCACTGGCTCTACAGAGCATTGCTATGATCTAAAAGAACAAGGAGCACAGTAAGAATAGAAGCCCAAAGTATCCGTAACTGGTTTTCTCCCCAAAAACACTCAAGATCGACTTAAGCAGGAAGTGGGGTGAGTATCCAGAAGCTGCCCTCTGAAGACCCCGCCGATAGCGCAGCGGGGCTCAGGCCACCGTCCCCAGCTGTCAGGACGAGTGGCTGGCTGCCAGCAACAGAGATGCAGCCAGGGGTGAGCAGCAGACACGACCACAGACAGGCGGCTCCGTCTGGCAGCGTGTGGGGCGCGCTTTCACCCTAAGGAGGGCTTTGCGCTCCATGCAGCAACGGCAAGCTTCAAATGCAGCCTCAATGCCCGACACGCAGCACATCAAGTGTGGGGCCCGGGCCCCAGCCCCAAGGGAGCTCCCAGAGGACCAGCGGCTCGGGGCCAGGTCCAGGTTCCATCACTCGCCGGGAAGCGTCTGAAGCTGGCTGAACCCATTTACTGGTCTGTACGATGGGGGTGATGATGCTAACAGCGACCACGACAAGGGAGACAGCTGTCCCGGAGGGCTGCTTTGAGGGCCGGGGAGGTCATGGGGCAGAGCCCTGGGCAGTGTGAGTGCACGGGACGCAAGTCTCCACGGCACCCACACACGACCCCAGGACCAATTCCCTGCCCTTCTCCTCACGGTGTCCCTGCTGCTCTGCCAGCCCTGAGGAGGGCAGGAACATGGCAACTGACAGAACAGAGAGCCCAGCCAGGGGCTAAGGTGCGGAAATGGAACTGAGAGTCAGCCTGGGACCGTCCTCCTTCACGGTGAGACGGTCACTCGAGAAACAGGACCTGGGCGCCCTCGTGCACACACAGGACCCCACCCCGCCCTCCCGCACTGTCCCCTCCCGACCAGGTCCACCTGCACAGCGTGTCCCCCCACCGTGCCAAGCAGACAGCGCTCAGACCACACAGACGTGGGACCAAGGGCTTGGAAACAAGGCAATGCATATTTCAAGTCAAGCGCGCCCAGCCTCCCACACCTGAAGGCAAAGAGCAACTGCAGCAGCCGTGAAGCCACTGACGGGGCACCTTGGCCAGGTGGCCCCCGGAGGAGCCTCTGTAGCTGCGTTCTCCGTGGGGACCTGGCAGAGGCTGACTCTCTCTGGGCAGGTGCTGATCAGAACTGATCAAGCAGGCACACGGGGGCCCAAGGGCCTCCCCCTGCCAGTCAGCGGTCGCCCCGTGAGACCCTCCGCCATGCCTGCTGCCCTCCCAAAAACGCTGGTGTGCCATGTGCCACCTAGAACTCTCGCGCTCTGGTGGGCTGTCCCACGGTCAGGACAGCGACCCACACAGAGACCAGAGACGGCCTGCCGCCCCTTGGGGCACATGGAGCCTGTGTGCCCTTAAGAAGGAAGAGTGCGTCTGCAGGTCCATTTGGAACAGGGTTTCTCCTGCTTACTCTAAAGTTCAGACAGACAGACTCTCAAACACTCCTAGGTACAAGACCCACCACATCAAACGCAGGCTGGGAGAGGAGGAGGAGGAACAGAGCTCATTTTTGGTGCATCTCTTAAAGAATAACTTTGAGCTCAAACCTATGGTGAAGACCGTGAAGTCTGTAAGACAAGGCTGATAAAAAGAAAATGAAATAGCTAGTATTTGGACATGAACCCTTTTCCTCACTTTTAAAAGAGCAAGACTTACGTTTCTGACTCCTGTCCCTGGAGTAGACCCTGGAGGCCGGACCGCGGGCTGCAGAGCAGGCGGTGAGCATGCTCCTGCGCTCGGAGAGGAGGCTGCAGTCGCTGCAGGTGTAGCCGTTGCTCCCGGCCGCCTCCGTGGCCCCAGCGGTCACCTCACCGTTTCCCTGAATGGCGGCTTTATTCCCACCTGGAGTTTGCAAAAAAGAGATGGCACCTGCTTGTTACAGTCTGAAGACACCTAACTAAAACCTCCATCTTGAGAAATGTGGGGGAGAAAAGGATGAAAATAATTACCTTTAAGATCTCCATCATCATCAAGACCTAAAAAACACACATTTTTTTGCTGTTGAGCTAAAATGATCAAAACAGGACAAAATGCACACAAGCAAAAATAAAGGTTACAGTGGTTCATAAATGAATATTATGGCCCTGGTCAAGACTGACTTCCTATAAGGCCTACAATTAATGAAGATTCCTCTAGGTACCTGCAGACGTCTGCTTTCCATTGCAGGAGAAAGTGCATCTCTGAGGAAAATGCCTATACACACTCTTCATCCTACACACACACCCCCCCCATCTCACACACACTCACACACCATCTGACACACACTCACAAACCCGTCTCATATGCTCACATACACCCCATATCACAAGGCTCACAACCCCAATCTCACAGTCATACACCCCTCATCTCACATGCTCAAAACACCCATCTCACAGTCACACCCCTCGTCTCATAGTCACACACCCCCATCTCAGTCACTCATCCCATCTCACAGTCACACACCCCCATCTCAGTCACATGCCCATCTCAGTCACACACACCCCCGTCTCAGTCACACCCCCCATCTCACAGTCACACACACCCCATCTTACAGTCACACACACCTGTCTCACAAAGTCACAACTCCCCATCTCAGTCACACCCCCCTCATCTCAGTCACACGCCCCTGCCTCACAGTCACACACACCCCCATCTCACACTCACACCCCCCCATCTCAGTCACATTCCTGTCTCACAGTCACACACACCCCCGTCTCAGTCACACCCCCCGTCTCACAGTCACACCCCCCCCCAATCTCAGTCACATTCCCGTCTCACAGTCACACACCCCCCCGTCTCAGTCACACGCCCCGTCTCACAGTCACACACACCCCCGTCTCAGTCACACGCCCCATCTCACAGTCACACACCCCCGTCTCACAGTCACACACACCTGTCTCACACCCCCATCTCAGTCACACACAATCTCACAGTCACACACACCCCCGTCTCAGTCACACACACCCCTCGTCTCACATGCTCACGCACCCCTGTGAGCAGAGGAGCAGGCAGGAACCGTAGCGCCAGTGCACTCGCCCCTCTGCTGCCCAGGCACTACTCTGCTGGTGAGCAAAACAAAACCAACATGCAGGCCAGGCCTCCCCAGACCAGCACACGCTATTTCGAGAGCTGGTCTGCTCTCTGCATTGCCTCAGAACGGGCAGCCTGAACGTCAAGGGGACACAGCAGCTCTCGGCCACTCAAGCCGTGGCCCCTGTGGCTGTCGTGTCCTCTGCAGCAAGGATGGGGCGCACTGCTACTGCTCAGGGGGTCAGGTCACAGCCACACTGCCTCTGGAGTCCGTCTGTCTTCACCAGGTTCTTCCCGATGAATCAGAAACTGCGGCCCAGAACCTGAAACCAGGCTGCTGAGTTTACCAGTGATGGTACGTCAACAGCGCACAGAAGTCCTGCATTAGACGGTCATGAGCCTGGCCCGAGCCCTCCACGCCACCTTCTGCAGCAGGACACACACTTGGCCATGGGAGGTGGTTTCCTGGCGTTTCCGATCTGATTCAGAGGAAGGCCTCAAACGTTCACTGGGCTCCCCCCACCATGAAGGGGCAAAGCAACAAACTGGCCACAACACTCCTTCCTCTCAGGACAACCAGAGAAATCAGCAGAGACAACTCACCCCAGAAGTGGTCCACTTTGGTCTGCTCACGGATCAGAGACTCATCCAGCACGGGAGGCCGTGGACAGGCTGCGGCCTGCACGGTGCCCGAGCCGCCATGGCTGACAGCCGAGGACAGGACCTTCCTTGAGCTGGGGTGGACACTAAATGCCGACTTGTGTGTGCTGCTGCGCTGTTTGGCTAGTCTAAAGAGGAAACAGTGAGGAACAAGTCTACAAACTGTCTAGTGAATATAAATGATTACGTTTTACCAACACAAAATCTTTGCCTGACAATGAATAGTGCTGTTAAAGTAACATTCTCTTACATCCTTCCTGCTGTAATAAAACACCTATTAATCTAAAAAAGGAACTGCTAAGCTAGCCTCCAAGAACTCCTTTGAAAATTGTATGCACAGGTACTTTGCAGATTACTTGGGGGCCCAGGACCCCTGATAGCTCAGTTGGTAAAGAATCTTCCTGCAATGCAAGAGACCCCAGTTTGATTCCTGGGTCTGGAAGATCCCCTGGAGTAGGGAAAGGCTACCCACTCCAGTATTCTTGGGCTTCCCTCGTGGTTCTGCTGGTAAAGAATCTGTCTGCAATGCGGGAGGACCTGGGTTTGATCCCACGGTTGGGAAGATCCCCCGGACAAGGGAAGGCTACCCACTCCAGCGACCTGGCCTGGAGCATTCCATGGACTCTACAGTCCATGGGGTCACAAAGAGTTGGACACCACTGGGCGACTTTCACTTCGTGACCCAAAAGGGGTTAAAAAAAAAGACAAGTCACGGCACCACAGGCACAGCCTGCGGTTTCTCAGTCACAGTGAAGGCAGAGTCGCGTCCAGCACAGCGAGGAGAGGCTGTCACCAATCCTTTCTGCACTGGACCCACCGTGACAATGGACACGAAGCCCAGGAAGACGAGCTCCCTGCCCTCCTCCCCAGGGACGGAGCAGAGACAGGAAGGCCCCACGAGCACGCACACCAGGAAACCTGATCCTGGAGCCACTGGGGACAGAGAAGCAGCCTGCAGAGCCAGGGTGCCCACAGCCACCCCAGTGAGCCCTCGAACCAGGACGTCCAAGAACATCACTGCAAGTGAACCCCACGTGGCCGCAGGGGCACAGTGTGTGAGCGGTCCTGTGGACGGGGCGGTGGCGCCACGGACGTCCACGCCCAGCCCTGCTGTCAGGCCAGAGGCCTGTCCTCCCACCAGTCAGCATCCCCACTCCCGAGAGACAACTACTCAGGCTGGAGACTCATCGCTCTTAACGTGAGCAATGCTAAAGGAGAGCTGTTAATTTCATTCTTCATCTCTAAATGGCAGAGGGATCCTGCACACTCCTTCTTGGGCACAAATAAGTGATGGGCATGTGGAGAGTTCCAAAATCAAGTCAACAAGACAACCATAAAGACAGGTAAACATCTAAACTTAGGCCTGTGCCCATCAGTCCACACAGAGTTTGTGACCAGACTGCCGCACTGATGACACAGACGCTGCAGGGCTGTGTGACGGCGGGCAGGCCCCCTCCCTCCCCCCGGGAGCCCGCACGCGGCCGAGCTGGGGACACTGGCCCGAGAGCAGGGTGTCCTCGCCCTCTAGACCGACGCCAGACAACCCACATACCCCAGGCCTGGTTTCAGCCTGGTCCACAGCCGAGCTACAGCCATGTGCGCACCGGTCTGTGTGCACACACGTAACGGCAAACTGCCAACAGTAGGGTCTACAAGCCGGAACGCGGAGCGCCGGTCCCCGTCTCGCTCACCTGGCTGTGCTGTCCCCGGCAGGGCCGTCCCCGGCAGCGCGGGCTGTGGTGACCAGGCGCAGACTGCGGCGGGACATTCTTGGAGAATCAAATACAGGATCCAACTTGTGTTCGGTCTCGAAATCCAGAGCATCAGAAGAATAACTTGAACTAGAAGGAAAAAAACCTTGTCAGAGATAAACACCAATTACAGCACCACTTTTAAAGCAAACTAACAGAACGTGCAATCTAGTGTGAATTTTTAAAAACAGACATTAGGATGTGAAGCCTTTCCTACAAAGTAAAAGCAAGCTGGGACCAACCCGGCCCACAGCTGACACGCCCTCCACGGGCTCTGACCACAGCCCCTGCCTGGGGTTCAGGTCTAGGGCTGGCTCTGGGAAGTGTGAGAGACGCGCTGAAGTCACCAGCATCCCTCCATAGGCCGTGAAGTCAACACTGTCAGAAAACTACAACCTTTACTGTTAATAGTGGACCCTGCCTGATAATGCAGTTAATGAGACAGGGAGCCCAGGAAGCTGCTGAATAATCAAAGAAGAGGAAAGGAAAAGCCAGTGACTGAGCCAACAGTGCCACTTTGCGTCTGATTCATCGTTAAGTCCAGAGACGGATGGTACAAAGAAAACCCACTTCCATGTAATTTCCTTAAACCAAAACACAGGTCCTTCTGCGCTGTCAGCAAGCTTTCCAGATCCGGGAACATGAGTGGAGAACCTGCTCGGTGCCTCGTGCGGGCGGGGGTCCTAGAGACAGTCCAGCAGTTAAGCAGGACAGTGAGGACTCCACACCTCCAGGAGGCGAGCTCACACCCCGGCAGGAAGGAGGTAGGGGAGGGAGAGGGCAGAGCTGCCACAGGGAGCAAAGCAGAGGAAAAGTATATTGCAGCCGAAGGCACAAGGGTGGGGCTGCATGAACTTGGGCCCATTTGCAAACAAAGGCCTTCTGGAAGCGGAGGGAGACCTGCTCCCTGGGAGGCCCCGGGCAGGCCCAGTGGTTTATCTGCCGGAGGTGGAGACTCTGGAGACACCTGGGGGCATGTCCACAAGGCAGCAGAACAGGCCCCAGTCAAGACAGCAGACCACTGGGCTAAGGATCTGGACATCCAGGGTAACCAGGAGCATCTGAGTAAAGTAAATGGGCTTTACATTTCTGCAATTTACTTTATATTATAAAAACATTTTCAGAAGTGCCCCTGGTGGCTCAGTGGTAAAGAATTTGCCTGCCAATGCAGGAGACACAGTTGGATCCCTGATCCTAAAGATCCCGTATGCCACAGAGCAACTAATCCCCTGCACCAAAACTATCGAGCCTGTGCTCTAGAGCTTAGGAGTCTCGAGCACTGAGCCCACGAGCTGCAACTCCTGAAGCCTATATGCCGTAGAGCCCATGTTTCACAAGGAGAAGCCACCACGCTGAGAAACTTCACGTCACAACTAGAGAGCAGGCCCACCCTCCACAGCCAGAGAAAAGCCCGTGCAGCCACAGAGACCAGCACAGCCAGGAATAAAGAAATACAATCACAAAAAAATTTTTCAGAATCAAGCTCATTATAAACTTAGATCTGACACTGTGCTTAGTGGCTCAGTCGTGTCCAACTCTTTGCGACCCCATGGACTGATGCCTACCAGGTTCCTCTCCCAGGCAAGAATACTGGAGTAGGTTGTCATTTCCTTCTCCAGGGGATCTTCCCAATCCAGGGGCCGAACCCAGGATTCTCGCATTGCAGGCAGATTTTTACCCTCTGAGCCACCAGGGAAGCCCACTTTAGGTCTGACCATGTTAAATCAAACCAACACAAAACAGCTTCAAGCTGCCGTGTCTATCTGAGGCATCACCGATAGCTTAAGGAAAAGGTTCTTAACTTTAGAGGCTGGAGTGGAGGCAGGACAAAGTCTGCACTAACCCACACTGAATAGTGAGGATGCTAAGCTCAACATAATTTTAATACAAAATATAGTTATTACTCTTCCAAAATTACTTTACATAATTTTCTTAAATGAAAACTGTAATTATTTCAAGTCAGAATTCACCACGTAGATGTGGACTAACACCCCTCCACCAACTTCCTCTTCCGAGATGTAGGCCTCGACCCCCGGGGCACTGGGGTTCCCATCTGGGCTGGCCAAGGGCCAGACGGTGCCTGCCGCCCACAGAGCTCTCGAGCCTGAGTCTCACACACCCTCCCATGAGCTGGTCCTCTCCCAGGCCCTCCTCCGGTGCCCTCCCAGGCTACGAAGTCACCCTTGACCCTCGCTCCCGTCAACCACAAGGCCTCCAGTGTTCCCTCCCAAACCCCACACCCTGCCCAGTACTGCCCGAGCCCTGTCCCCACGGAGTCTCAGCTGAATGTCTGCTAGGCTCTGCAGAGCACCGTCCCCATTCTGAAGACCCGCACAAACCTGGTCCCACCCCTCTGGGTGGAAACCCTGTGCTGACTGCCCTCCTCCCACCAGCACACCTCAGCCTACCTGCCTTTCCCACTCCAGCCCTCATCCACCTCCGTGGCTCTGCTAGAGTGACCTGACTGAAACAAACAGTGCTGCTCTCCCAAGGGAGAGATCCAGATAAAGGGATATTTAAAGACTGTATTTAAAATGGATCATAAAAACAGATAAATAACTATAAAAACAAAATTAAATGGGTTATAAAAACTAAAAATAAATTACCAAGAATTATTTTTATGCTCCACAAATACAGAATAAGGAAGAGTTTTACTTGAGTTGGCCCACTCATTTTGTTCTAAAATACTACAGACTTTCCATAAAAACAGTACATGTTACTATGGAAAAGCATAACATGATCTAAACTTGTGACTAAAAACTCAAATCATTAACTATCAGGTTTGAGTAATGCTGCTACGAAGTATGTTTCTGAAAATACCTTCCAATTTTCTTTAAGTTTCGATCACACTTTTAATTTTTAGAAGACAAGCCATTGATAAAACTGACACTAGCATCTTTCCTGTGTGCTCTAAACATCTTGCCAGGATGCAAAGATTTTTCTGTCTGCTAATCAAATCCTCACCAACCTAGGAACATCATCCCTTTGCCATTGGCCCATAACTTTACCATACTTAAGTTTCATCTCAACTGTCCCTTCTACTTGGTAAACTAGAAAGGCAAAGAGCAAGTCAATGCCTCCTAAGACTTAGACTTCCAGGCGCAGCACAAAATCACAATACAAATAAAAACAGGAGACCCGGCACTGCATCCGCCAGAAGCCGTGCTCCAGAAACCGAGGCTTCACCAAGACTCTGCTCAGGGTGCCTCCTCTCAAGGGCAAATCACTTTCCAGGTTACTTCTGTCAACTTTAAACTGCTCAGCCATCAACATAAATCACAAACCCCAACATGACCACACAGATGTGCTCTTGAGACCACAGCCCCCTGGGTGGAGACTAAATCAGTCATTTGCAGTGATGAATCACTGAGTCATCAGAAACGTTTGGTTTTCAAAAAACACCCTCATAATTTCCATGTCAGTTTAGCAGTTTTGTAAAACCAGAGCATAACATAAAGTTCATAGACATTTTCACTTTCAACACAAAGCAGCTGGGTGCAAGTACTATGAACCCCCCAAAAACCCCCCGGCATTCAAGACAACGCACACGTGCAGCTCACCTGAGTGCATACGTGTAGCCAGTGTTCTCGGGCACACACTGGGGAGGAGTGTACGTGTGGAGCCGAGAGAAGTCCATGCTCACGGTCTCAAAGCATACTGCAGAGAGTGGGAAAAGCAACGCAGGCTGTTAAAGGCTGGGACACACAGAGGAGCCCTGTACAAACTGACTCAAGAGCTGCCGTCAACACTTTGATCAAACAGGGCCAGTTAGAAGTTAAAGCAGGGTTGCTTTTTTCCTTTTAAGCAAAGGAGACAAGTTTTCTCACGGCTCCAAGTCCAGAGTGTAGTTAGTTGTCAGACTGAGTTCCCTAAAATGATAAATCTACAAAAGCAAAGGGGGAAATCCTAGACCGATTGACTGAAAATGAAGAGAAAACAGAGAGTAGCTCAGAACCCTCTTCAGAGCGTATTTTTTAAATTCCTGAAGGTGTCCAAACATTCTCACGCCTTGGGAATAAATTTTCGTTGTTATTAAGTAAAACAGCACTGACTCTTGTTCCACGGTGAAGATCACCCCCATGCTTTCCTCGAAGGTCAAGTTTTTTTAATTATACAAGTGCCTCAGAATCAGAAGACTGCAGGCTGAATAAGAGATAAGCTACAAGCTCTGGCTACACTTTTATTTTTCCCCCCAAAAAACACAGATTATTTTTAAATTTAAAAGTTTTGAACATATTGTTTTCAAGGTTGTCATCCAGATTTCTTTGAAATGACTCAAATTTTCCTCTGGCTAAAAATACACACTTCAAAAAAAAAGAAAAAAAAAAAAAAAAAAACCACCACCACACCCTCATAGGAGTAACATGAATCTTAATCTGTTGTTCAAAAACCAAGGCAGATAAACCTGGACAAAAAAAATTCACGCATAAATGACTGATTTCTATAAACTAAGCCAAAAGTACTTAAAATTCACCCCATATTCTTTGAAACAATCCAGGTAGACTTTTAAAAACTAAGTTCCCACAGAAACAAACACCACACACACAAAAAAACAAACACCACTGTTTACATGATAGGACTGTCACCATGCCGACTAATTTCGACACTGCCCCGCCCCTACTGGGGACCTGGCTCGTGGGCCCAGGCAGCACATGCGCCAGACAAGGACAATCACTCTATTAACAGACACCTGGAGCTCCTGCTGCCAAGAGCAGTACCTGAGGCGAGCCCACGTCTGTGTTCAGCACCCGCCCACGGGCCTCCCTGTGTCCCCCTCCAGCAGCGGAGCCCAGGTTCGGCACAGGTTCCGCGGGCGGGGCTGCACCCAGCAGAGGGTAACAATGGCTCTGCCGGAGCTCCGCGAGCTTACCAGGCAACCAGAGTAGCCCCAACACGGAATCTGCTCCCAGCCCCAGCTTCATTCCCAAAGCGACCTTTCACTTGGCTGTCTACCACCCGCTCAGTACCATCCCCAGGTTAAAGCGGTTCTCACTGCTGCTTTTGTTTTAATGACGGTTTTCTTTCATCATTTCCAAACCTGTACCTTTTTAAAAATTATTTATTTATTTATGGCTGTGCTGGTCTTCGCTGCTGCAAGGCTTTCTCCAGTTGCAGCGAGCAGCGGCTGCTCTCGCTGCGGTCGGCACAGGCTTCTCACCGCAGCGGCTTCTCTTGCTCCGTGTGGTACACAGGGTCTCAGGTGCCCGGTCTCAGGTGCCCAGGCCCAGCAGCTGAGGTGCATGGACACGGCTGCTCCTCAGCGCCCAGATCAGGGGTCGAACCCGTGTTTCCTTCATTGGCAGGTGGATTCCACCACAGAGCCACCAGGGAAGCCCCGCTGCAGAAGATGTTGACCAATGTGTCTACAACTCGTATTGAATACAACCTAGTGAGCTGAGTATTTGGATCGGTTCACACAAAGTCGTTTGCAAAGTTATAAACGACTGAGTGGCAGGTGACTGAAAGCCAAGCAGCACTGAAGTATCACGACGATGACGTAGAGACATCAGAACGCCCGGCTGAGAACAAGGCCAACTCCGACGGGTCTGGGCTCTGACCTCAGCTCTGCCACGAGCTGACTGGCTGCCTGCGCCAGCTCCTCACACTCAGGCAGCTCTGTGAGTGGCGGCAGAGCTCCAGGCAAGGCCGCAGAAGGGCTGCAGTGAGGGCCAGCCCATGACTGAGAAGAGAAGAGTCTGGAGAGGAGGCCATTGGAAGAACTGACAGCCTTTTTACTTTATTCTATTTGCAATGTATCCATAATACTTTCTAACTTCATTTACTTGAAGTATAGTAGATTTACAAGATTTCAGGTGTATAGCAAAGTAATTCAGCTATATATACATACAAACATATACACAAAGTATTTTTTATCCTTTTCCATGATAGGTTACTACACGATATTGAATACAGTCCCCTTTGCTATACAATAGGTCCCTGTTGTCTGCCTAGTACAGCCTTTTTATTTTAAGAAAAGTTACATTAATATGTTCTCACGTTTTCATCTACCTAAAAGAGAGGTTAATTTCTAATGGGGGGATAACAGTGTTTTCAAAGCTGTCAGAAGCAAAGGACCAGCTACAACCACACCACTCAGCCTGGTTCTTCCTATCGATAAGACAGATGAAGCTGAGCAATACCACCCTTGTCAGGCTTAACAGAGGCCTTCTGCCACAATTCAAAAAGAAATGTGACTTCTTGTCTCTGAAATAAAATTCTATCCAAGAACCAAGTGTAGCTACTGGCCATCAGACGAGTCTCCTACCACGAGCAGGATAGGGTTACAGCAAAGTGACCGCGTAAACGTCCTACAGGCGACAACACAGACACAAGCTGGTGGCAGGCACGTGGAAGGCTTTTGGCTAAATGTTTTATGAGGGGAGCTTCAAACGTAAAACGCCCAAGGATAACACCGTGGAGACAGCACTGGTGTGGACACACAGCTCTAGGAAGACCAGCCGAGGTCTGGAGGAAAGGCACACAGGAGACGGTGGAGGGCAGTCTTGGCCATGCTGGTTGGAGCTCAGCGGCCACAGGAGTGGAAGGAATGGGAGACTGAGGTCAGTGCTCTTACTTTTCCCTACTCACGCTGACTTCACTTCTGTAACCACAGACTTTGTGTTCAGTACACACGTGTAACATCTTCTGCAGAACCCACCCCTGTTTAATCAGACCTGCGGCTCAGGGAAATGCCGCCCTGGCCTTGACTGCCTCCAGTGCCCAGAAAACCACCTCCCCACGCAGATCCTCCCAAAGCAGCAGGTGGGTACAGAGGCTGCAGCAAGCTTGACTCAGAAGCGCGCCGAAGGGGGAGGTGTGCTGCCCTGTGCTCAGTGTGGACGCGGCTCGGGGTGCAGGCGTGCTGTTCCTCTCCACACCCCGCTTCTCCTCTGCCAACTCTGCTGCCTCAGTCTGCCTCCCTGGACACATCATGATGTGGCTTCACAACACTTTAAAATTAATCTCTAGTTCCTTTCATAAAACACGAACATTAGATAAAATTATAGAATAAAATAAAGCAAAGGAGAATTAAATGATGCATGTAAAGCAATGCCTGATACATGGCAAATACTCATCAAGTAAGCTTTAATTATTTTGTGGAATACAATTACAAAGTCTGTTTTAATTGTTTTTTAAAGAAGGATTTTTTTCTTTGTCTTCTGAGTTAATAATCCCCAAGATTGAAGAGTCACTCACCCCAGCCTCAGTGAAAGAGAAAGTCCGGCAGCAGCTCAAATGGCCGCACCCCAGAGCCCGCAGGCAGAAGGCCACCCCAGCCTCGGCTCAGCAGGACCCCCAGCAGCGGTCTCCCCGCTGCAGGGCCTGGAGTGTCCCCAGAGCCGCTCCCGGCTCCTCTTACACCATTGCTACTTCAAGCCCGAGTGTAACCTTAGAACGTTCCCACTTGCAGCAGGGCCTGTGACTTGAGGGAGATCAGATCTGCATTTATAATCTGAGCAGTATTGAAAGAGCAAGTGAAATAATGAATTGAAAATGTTTTCATCAGCATCAGAAAATCCTGAAAAGAATTCCAAGTCAACATTTTGCAAATACGTGTGTTTATAAGGAGCTGTCCTGTGCAGGCTTCACTGTCCTCATTTCTCTAGTCTCTTTCAGGCCACACCCTTCTCCCAACGGTGTCACTACCGGGCTGACCTCCTCACGGGCCACGTGTCTTCTGCGCCCCTAATGTGGACATGGCGGGGCGCACGGCGGAGCCGGGCTCACACCAGGAAGCCTCCAGGCCCAGCAGGCTAGCGTGGGGGGGAGGGAGGGGGTGCTCCCTGGGAAAGAGTGCTCTTGAACAGTGTTCAAACTGCCAGTCCCGAGTGGAGGCGGTGGGGGTGGCGGGGGGTGCAGCGCTCACCTCGGCAGATGCGGCCGTGAGTGGAGAAGGAAGTTCCGGTGTCACCCTCTGATCGTGTCCTGGCGGCCACGCACACAGGCCAGCACGCACGGGCAAAAAAAGGTCCTCTGTCTAGGCTGCAGACGCTGGTCTCAAACCTAGGAAATGAAGTAAGTGTCGTTACCAACACGCAGATCCTAGCGGGGCTTTAAAGTATGAGTTAAGATGCCTCATCGGTGACACTTGGCTTCTCCTTTAAAGCTCTCCCCTTGCCCAGGGCACACTGTAATATTTACACCATGTGGGAGAAGTAAAATAAAAAGTTCAGTTTTTGTTCTTGAATGCTTTGGTCAAAAGTGGATTTTAGTTCTACCACGACATATAATTTGAATCTCTACTATTTAGAACATTTGTACTCATCAAGTGACAATCTAGAAGACATGCCTGAAAAATATTAAAAATTACAAGTCACATGGTTGAAAATAGAGACTGAAGCAAATGGCAATACCAAAGAAAGAAAATAAAACTGTAAACAGCACTGAAATAAATTAGCACAAAATATTTTCTTAGGAAATGCTATCAGTTCTTAAATAAAACTAGAAAAAAATCAAACTTTAAAAATGGTCTGCAGCATTTCTTCTCATTATTATAAACCACAAGCATCATCATCTAGTAGGTAATTATTTTTTATTGAACCATGCATAAGGCTATCAGAATTTGCTCCAAAGGCACTGTGTTTATAAAGACAAGCAAGTCACAAATCAAGGTTTCTATGAACTGATGGGGTTGCTGACCAAGTGGGCCGAGCCCAGAAGTGAGCCTGACGGACACAGGCTGACACGGCTTCCCTGCACAAATCCTCAGGGGCAACACGACCTTGTTGTCAGCCCTCGCCAGAGTCCCCTGTGAGCACCGAACCTCGCCCTCAGGAAGCGCGGCCGTCCAAGGGGTCGGCGCCAGACAGCACCCTCCCCTCTCTGGGCACAGGGCCAGACACCATCTGCCGCAGGCCATGTCCAAGGCCCTGAGCTGATGGCGGAGGCTGCACTGCCTGCCCCAGGCCCTTGCCCCTGCACACGAGGCCCAGCCTCACTCCCACCAACTCTGCACCACACAGGGTTTGGTTGTCAACGTGCACCTGTGCGATCTGGTATTTCTTTACTACATGCCTTGTAGAGAAGAATTTTAAATCTGAAATTCAGAGGTGCCCTTTAAAAATTAGTACTATAGTGATTTCTTAAAAATCAGTACTGTATCTTATTGGTGATTTTGGCCTCACTGCAGGGCATGTGGGATCTTAGTTCCCTGACCAGGGACTGAACTCGCGCGCCCTGAGGTAGAAGCGCAGAGTCTTAACCACTGGACTGCCTGGGAAGCCCTGAGTACTCTACTTTAACATAATCACTTGCTCAGACTTAATCCTGTTAAAACTACATAACATAGAGACTAGGTGAAAAAAAAAAAAACTACATAACATAGAGACTAAAAATATTAGTTATATTTGTCTACAGATTAGAAATAAATATAAACTGGCTTAGAAATGATTGTTTTCCAAAGATCATATTCAATGTAATTACTTCCACAACATAATAAACAGGAATTGGCATTACCTACCTGTTTTCATTTTAAGGAAGCAAAACATTGCTAGTTTATGGAAAACTATGATTTATACTTGTAAAGAGTCGGACATGACTGAGCAACTTTACTTACTTAAAAAATAACCTCGTTATTTAAAACAGCTAATCAGAAACAAATGAGTATAACCTAAAAATACATGAAAGATCTTTACAGAATATTATATCTGTTTTATATATATACTTGAATATATTTTTAAAACTTCAAGAAAAATACTACACTAAATTTAATTGTAAATTTCAGAGAATGAGACTACCCCGTCTGGGACTGTTCAACATTTTTTAAAGAGTAGGTCTGCTAAATGGGACAAGAATCTGAAACAAAACAGATACGTGTGAGTGTGACTGAATCACTCTGCTGCACATCTGGAATTAACACAACACTGTTCATCAACTATGCTCCAGGACAGAATAAAAAGTTTTTAAAAATAAGGAGTAGGTTTTGGTCTTATAATTTGAACAATTAATCCAGTAACTATTATTTTCAAAAAGAAAAAGAAGGCTGGTCTTCATCTGTGAAGCGGTGTGAGGTGGCCTGACCTGGGGTTAGGGTTAGGTTCAGTGGTGGGAGCCTGGCCCTCGCGCTGCGGCAGGACTCGGCCAGTCACCACCCCCCGCCTGCCCAGCTCGAGAGTGAGAACACCCAACAGGAGTCAGGTATTAGCAGCAGCAACTCTGTACTGACAGCTGCCAGCCAAGATCTGAGGTTTCTTTTTTCAGAAATGATGAAGTAGGAAAAGAGGCAGGCTGGAGAGCTTTGTTTACATAATAGCAGCGTTTTCGGGGAAATAACTCCTTCTACATGGAGATGCATTATCACCTGCTTACATCTCCCAATGACACGCGCTCCAGAAGGTTTTAATAAAACCTGTGTTTCCTCTGACAGGGAGATCTGCCTCAGTGTTTCAGCAAAGGCAAATTACTTACTTTCTGCCTATTACTGTAAAGGGTTTTTCTTTTTAGAAGACAGAAAACATGACCCCACAGTTCTCAGACCCAGAGTGCACTGAGTCTCCTTCCAGCGGTGCGGTCAGAAGAGCTGCGCCCGGCACCTCCCCTGCTAAGAGTTCAGTGACAGCAAGGGACGGAGGGTCTTCCGGAGCAACGCCGGGTGGTGGTCCGGGGCCCCCACACCCCACAGGCTCCTCGGGACACTAGAGGAAACTCTGACAGGTGAAAGCCCTCTGTCTCATCCCACGGGAGGCTTGTCTCTTTCTCACCGTCGCACAGGACTTAGGTCGCACATGCCTGGGCTGGCCCCCGTCTGTTGCTGAATAAACGTGTGTGACAGGCCCAGGGGTGAGCCCTCCCCTGCACTCAGCCCTCCTCTGGAAGGCCTTCCTAACCCAGAGCCTGGGAACAGGCTGTCATGGATTCTGCTGCCCACGCAGATCTGACCTCTGCACTCCCCACCATTTTTAACTTATCTAATCCATCTGTTGCTCCTTTGTATACCTGAGGCAGGCATCTGATTCTACTTCTGCACGTCACCCACTGAATTCAAGGGGAGCAACCACTACCCCCCCAGAACAGCGGCGCCCTCCCTTGGGCCAGCCCCCCACCCCCTGACCATCTCTCGCTGGCTTCCTGGGAGCGAGCACCCCTAATTTCCCCCTATCCAGTCTTGCCTCCTCAAGCCAGAAAACTGCCAGAATGATCCAAAGAGAGATTCAACCATCTCCCTCCCTTCAGATCCCATGGCTTCCCAGCACCCACGAATGAGACCCCTGTCCGGGGCCCCATCTCCCACCACCACATCACAGTTTCACCAAGAGCCGGGCCCAGGCAGCCCTCTCCCTCTGCTCCATTTACCTACAACTCTGGTGCCCTTCTCTTGTCTGGGACGCCCTCCTGATCCTGATTCCCACTCCCTTGGTCTCCTGCCACCCCAACTGCTCCCAGGTAACTTCTATGCACCTTCCGGCTCTAGCTGAAAGACCACCTCCAGGAAGCATCCAACTTATGTGCCAATTTTAGAGGTCCCTGGTGTTTAACCACATAACAGAACTGTGGTATCTGTTGATCAATGAGTCTTTCTCTCCAACTAGACCGTGAACTCTCTGAGGGCAGGAGCTAACCCTGACTTGTAGAACCAATGAATATCACACAGGTGCCTAGAGAAATGGGAGAAGTCGTCGCTATCACACTGCTTTGCCTTTAACCTGAAAATACTCCTGGTTCCCCTCATCCCTCTCTTGGCACCCCCACCCCATGCTGGATGAACTCCTAAAGAGCAGTAAGGGCTCTACACATCTGGTCCCCAAACTCCTTCTCCTAATTAACCTGAAGCACATCGTGTGTTTCCTCATCTAATCAGAACTGTGGTGTCTGCTGCTTCATTTCCAACTATAACTGGGAACAACCAGAAACAATAATTATAGGATTTTACTGCTGCTATAAATGAAAACACTTAATCCACACCATTTCGGGATCACCCTTTCTAATGCTCTGTCCTCCTGCATGTGAAGCACAGGGCTAAAAGTGACTGTTCACCAGTATTAACAGGGTTTGTACCATAAACAGCAAGTAAAGGAACCTTTAAACGGACGTTTTTCATGTTTTAGATGAGGCTCCCATCTTCCAATAACATTAAAGACCAAACAAAGAAAACAGAATGACTAAGAGCAAAGCAACTAGGCAAAGCACTCTTGTTTTGAAGCTGTGTGCGCCCTGGGGAACCCCTCACGCCACCCTGGGAACCACTGATCTATGCTTAATTACTCTCACACGACTCAAGTCTTGGCCCTGCAGCTTTACTCTGCACAAATATCTAAAACCATCTGTCACAAGGTTCTTACTCCCTAAACTAAAATTCAGTCAATAATGGTTCACCGAGTGCCCCTATGCCACTAAATGAAAAACACAGCACTCAACTAACACACAGGATTACAGATACAGCTCAAACTGCAAAACTGACCAACAAGCCCCACAGGCCATTTAACAGAGCAGCGAGTTACAGCACTGAGTATAATGAACAGCAAGTCACAGACAGCAGCACTGCGGTCTACACGTTTTCTTTGTCCATCCTAAATTTATTTTGGCCCAAAGGAAGTATAGTTTCAAATGGAGCCGGTCTAGTCTCTTCTATCTGGACATCAAGTGGGCTAAGCTGTCCAAAATAGCAATGAGTTCCCAATTTAGGAAGAAAGGGAGGAAGCAAATGCAGGTGTTTTCAGTCAACAAGATAATGCTGCAACCCTCCTGCAGGAACCACAGAGCACAACTACCCTCCAAAATATTCACAGCAACATCACGTGTGCTTGACTGGAATTACTGTTTTGTTTCCACTGCCCTGCGAACCCCAATGTGGGTGCTCAAGTTTTGGATGTGTTCAGGACCACTCAGCTTGAGTCAACGTGGGCTGCATGAAATACCCTGCAGTTCTCTGGGTTCTCACCTCTCCTTGAAATACAGAGGTACGGACAGATGTTGCAATGCTGAAGCTGGCTTCATCCCGCCAGCACTGCTACCAAAAGTGCCTGGCATTTACTGAACAGGAGAAAAAACAATACGAAGAAACTTGGAAACAAGAAAACAAATGGATGAATGAAAACTGACATAGGCCAGAAAAAGCGGAATCATAAGCTTTCAATGAGGAGCACTGAGAAATAACCCAGTTTTCATCATGGACCCCCAAAGTCTTAAGATGGTGACACCTGTAAACACTTGGAAGTAAAGACGTAGAACGGAATCAAAATATAGGACGAATCAAACAATGAAAGTCTGTTTAAGAAGCAACTAGGCAAAACCATGTGATCATCTCAACTGGTGCAGGAAAAGCATCTGTCAAAATCCAATAGTTCTTCGTGACAAAAACATTGAACAAACTAGGAAAAGAGAACTTCCTCAATCTGACAAGGGGATTTATTAAAACTCACAGCTAACACCACACTCTATGGTGAAAGGCTGAAAACTTTCCCCTGAAATCAGAAACAAAACAAGGACATCACTTTTACCACTGCTATTCAAGACTGTACTGGATCTAGCCAGAGCAATTAGGCAAGGAAAAAAAAAAAAAGATGGCATCCAAATTAGAAAACAAAAACTAGGACTTCCCTGGGTGGTCCAGCGGCTAAGACTCTGAACTCCCAATGCAGAGGACCTGGGTTTGAGCCCTGGTCGGGGAACTAGATTCCACAAGCTGCAACTAAGACCTGGTGCAGCCAAAACTAATAAATACATAAATTAAAAAAAAAAAAAGCAAAAACTAAAACTGCCTCTATTCACAGATGGCATTATAGAAAATCTTGAAGAATTCACAAAAAACTATTAAAACTAATAAACTGAGCCACGTTAAAATTGCACGATACAAGATCAAAACACAAAAATAAGTTATATTTCTATTTATTACCAATAAACAATCTAAAAGCAAAATTAAGAAAACAACTGCTCTTAAAGTAGCAACAAAAAGAATAACAAACTTAGCCAGAGGTTGTGAGTTTGTTCCTCACCTGGAGCACCAAAAAAAAAAAAACAACAACAAACTTAGTTGAATAAGTTTAAGAAAGTATAAGACTGGTACACTAAAAATGATAAAATATTGCTGAAAGAAATTAAAGACATAAATGAACAGAAAGAGAGCCCCATTCATATGCTGGAAGACAACGCTGTTAACCAGACAATACTCCCCCCTAAGTAAGCATAGATTCAATGTACTTTCAAAATCACAAAGGCCTTTTTTGGTAAATATGGTAAAGCTTATACTTAAATTCATATGAATTGCAATGAATCCCAAACAGCCAAAAACAATGTTGAAAAAGAACAAATTTGGAGAACTCACACTTTCCAATTCCAAAACTTACTTCACAGTGTATTCCCGTCATAATGACAGACATATAAACTAACAGGACAGAATTAACAGTCCAGAAATAAACTCATACATTTAATGGTCAACTGACGTTCTATGAGGGTGCCAAAACTAGTCAACAGGGAAAGAACAGTCTCTTCAACAAGTGGTGCTGGGACATCTGGACATCTACAAGTGAAGCTGGACCCTTACCTCACCTCATATACAAAAACTGACTCAAAATGAATTAAAGGCCTTCATTTATGAGCTAAAACTATAAAACTCTCAGATTAAAAACATAGAGATTTACCACCACGACCTTGGATTTGTCAAGTCTCTTAGATAAGACACCAAAAGTTTGAGCAACAAAGGAGAAAATAAATGTGGCTTCATCAAAATTAAAAGTTTTGTGCATCAAAGGACACTATCAACAGAGTGAAGAGACAACCCAAAGAATGGAAGAAAGTATACACAAATCATGTATCTGAAAGGGTCTAGTATTCAGGAGATGTAAAGAACTCTTACAACTCAACAAAAAGGCAAATAACCCAATTACACAATGGACAAAGGACTAGAATGGACATTTTCCAAAGGAAGATATATAAAAGGCGAACAAATACATAAAAAGATGATCAACATCATCAGTTACTATGGAAATGCAAACCAAAATCAAACTGACACACCACCTCACAAGTACTAGGATGGCCATAATAAAACAATACAAAATGGAAAAAGTGTTGGAGAGGATGCAGAGAAAGTGGAACCCTTACTGTTGACGGGAATGTAAAATGGTGCAGCTACTGCGGAAAATAGTTTGGTGGCTCCTCTACAAATTAAATATAGAGTTACCATGTGACCCAGCAATTCCACTCCGTTACTGACACATACCCCAAAAATGAAAACAGGTGCTCAAACAAAAACTTGTACACAAATGTTCACAGCAACATTATTCGTAATGGACAAAAAGTGAAACAACTCAAATGCCCACTAACAGATGAATGGATAAGCAATTGATATATTTGTACAATGGAGTATTATTCAGTTGCAAAGAGGAATCCAAGTTCTGACACACTCTACAACATGGATAAACCTTAAAAACATTCTGCTAAAACAAAACAAAACAAAACAAAAAAACATTCTGCTATGTGAAAGAAGTCAACATAAAAGGTCACATACTGTAATAATCCATTTGTATTAAAAAAAAACAAAATCCAGAACAGACACATTCATAGAAACAGAAAAAACCTTAGCAGCTGCCAGAGGCCAGGAGCAGTGGGTAATGGGGAGTGACTCCTAATGGGTACCGGGCTTTCATCTAGAGTGACAAAAAAGTTCTACAACTAGGCAGTGGTGATGGTTGCAGAGCACTGTGAACAAACTCAATGCCAAGGCACTGTACAGGTTAAAACATAAATTGTATGAGGTGTTTTTTACAACTCAAAAAAAGGAAAAAAAGCAGTTAGCTACACAGCATGGTTCCCCTTCCTGCCTCCCCCTAGAAAAGACTGGAGCATAAAACCAAGGGCTCTCTAGACCTGCAAGTAAGTACAAGGGGCAGTCGAGTTATAGAATGCCTTCCTGCAACGGGGGATAAGAGAGCATTTCCTCGCTAATTTGTGAAGCCCACAGCCACAGTCTTCCACCCTACTTTTAAAATGAGGCAGAAGATTGGGAAGCCTTTCTCTGGACCTCTAGAAAGTCCAGTCAAAGGACCCAAGGGCAGCGACACTGAGTATGGCTCAAGGAAACCCAACCCGTCCTCTCAGCCAACAGTGACAGGACCAGCGCGGGTGCAGAGCTCCCCAAGGGCTGGGCAGGGTCCCACTCTCAGATACCCCGATGTTTCAGGACAGGAGGACTCAAGCAAGCCAAAACTTAGGCCACGGACGAAGAATGAGACGCCAAGGCATTCAGAAACAACATGACACAAAATTTTGGAGGAAAAAACAGTAACGATCAACAAACCCCTGGGAAATGGTAAAATCCGAAGGCCAAAACAAAACGGTCAACAAATGAATTAGGAGATTAAGGAAATCTAGAAAGTCAAACAAGAAGACAACGGTGGAAAATAGGAGAGATAAAGACGACAAATCAAGAGGTCCAATGCCCAAATACAGTAGCATTTCCAAACACACAGAAAAAAAAAAAAAAGAAAAGAAAAGAAAAAGTAGAAAACTATCAAAGCAAATAAATCGAGAAAATTAAAATTCTCCAGAACTTCCCAGTCACCCCGCGTTTCCAGACTTAACTCTGAAGTGTCCGATGAAACGGATGAAAACACACGCGGACGGCTCACGTTTCGGAGCCGCGAGGGCGGGGCGAGGGAACGGGTCGGGCACTGAGGACCCGGCGCGGTGCCGGGCACCAGGCCTTGCCGGCCCGACCTCGGCCCCCGCCCGCATCGGCGGGCACGCGCGACCCCGGGCCGGAGCGGCGAGCCGGGCGCGCGAGCCGAAGGCGGGCGGGGGGCGGCGGACCGCGGAGCGGGCGGCGGGCGCTGAATAAGCGCCGGGTGAGGCGCGGGGCGCTCGGTCGGCAGAGGGGACGCGGCCTGAGGAGGAGCGGCCTCGGGGGGGGCGGTCCGACCAGGGTCCGGCGGTGCCGCGCACGTCCCGCGGGCGGGGACGACCGTCTGAGGAGGGGGCGCGGGGGCCGCGGGGCTGAGGAGAGGCTGCGGCCGCCCCTGCCCCGCCGCCCGGAGGGGCGCCGGGGCCCCGGGCCCACCGCGCCCGGCCCTCCCACCCCGAGCCCCGCCACAGCTCACCTGCCTCGCGCCGCGCTCGCCGCCGCCGCCGCCGCCGCCTGAGGCCTTGTCTGCACCGCCCGGCCCGAGACCGTGCCCTGCCAGCCAATCGCGCGCCGCGCCGGGGAGCAACGCGGACGCGCACCAATCGCGGGCGCGCCTCTGGAAGCTCCTCGGCCAATACAGAGGCGGCCTCCCGAGGGGCCCACCCAATCGACAACGGAGGCCGAGCCGCGGGCGGGGAGGTGGGCGGGCCCCCAAGGCGGCGCGCGCGGGGACGGGCGGGGCGAGAGGGCTCCGAGGAGGCGCGCAGGGTTTTCGTGCCGAGCGAAACCTCGGGCGCGGGAGGACGTCCGTCTCGACTCCGAGCAACCAGGCCGCCCTCCCTGCGACCCCCGTCCCCGCGCCTCGTGGCTGTCCCCGCGCCCCCGGCCCCGACACCCCGTACCCGTGCGGCCTCCGAGCTCCGCCCGCGTCCCTAGGCGTCGCAGGTGCGCTCCTCCGAGGCGGGAGGTGGCGGAGTCGGGCTCTCAGGCCGCTGCTCCGGGGCCTGCGGAGGACACATGCGCCTTCCTAGCCTGCAGCCTTCTCCACCCACGGATAACAACAGACCACTCTCCGGTGGGGTGTTGCGCTGTTTGATCCCGACCTTTATTATCTCTTTGAGTTTCAGAACCGATTTGCCAGGTAGATGAAGAAGCTGTTATGATCCTACTTTACAAAAGAGGAAACGCGGCTCCAGCAGGTTAGCGGGCAGGTGAGGGTGAGAAGACTGCCCAACTGGCCTCTCACGGAAAGACTTCCAGCGCGGCAAAGAAAAAACCAGTTGCAAGGGCTATTTTAATGAGAACGTATTTATTACAATAATGGCAGTGGACTAATGCAGTGTTAGCTGGCTGTCTTTGTAGGGTTTATTAAGAGAAAGGATGGCCTTTTTCTTCTCTTATTTTTCTAACTCAGCACAGGGGCTGTGTCTTTAGGTGAGCTCGCAGGAAGTCATATCCCCGGTATAAATTTCACAAATGCCTTTTTATAAGCAGGGTAGGTGGTCAACAGGAGCAGTGCAGAGAGAGGAGAGAAGGGTGTGTTTTTTGTGTTGTGTTTTGGTTTGTTTTTTGAGTGTTGCCTGGGAGGGCGGAGCGGGAGTGGGGTGTAAGGCAGGGGGAGGAGTGGATTGAGGAGAATAAATATCCGGATTAAGTCTAGGCCTTCCAGTTGTCCGCAGTAGCTACCGGCCACATGTAATTACTATCACTGGAAATGTGGCTAGTTGGAATTGAGGTGAGCTGTGCATTTTGAAGACTTAAGTATGAAAAGGAAGGTTAAATATCTCATTTTAAAATATTGCTTATTTGTTAAGTTGTAATATTTTGGATTTTGCTGTTGTTTAGTCGCTTAGTTGTGTCTGACTCTTTGTGACCCCACAGACTGTACGCCACCCGGCTCCTCTGTCCATGTGATTCTCCAGGCAAGAGTACTGGAGTGGATTGCTATTTCCTTCTCCAGGGAATCTTCCTGACACAGGGATCAAACCCTTGTCTCCAGCTTGGCAGGTGGATTCTTTACCACTGAGCCACCAGGGAAACCCAATATTTTGGATATGTTGGTTAAATAAAACATCTGTTGTTCAGTTACTCTGTTGTGTCTGACTCTTTGGGACCCCATGGACTGTAGCACACCAGGCTTCCCTGTCCTTCATTATCTCCTGGAGTTTTCTGAAACTCATGTCCATCGAGTCAATGATACCATCCAACCATCTCATTCTCTGTCATAATATCAAATTAATTTCATCTGTTTCTCTGAGTTTTTAGTGCAGCTTCTAGAAGATGCAAAGTTTCATAGTTGACACACATGATGTTCCCTAGTGGACAGCGGTGTAGATGTTGGGGGGACACTTCTGGATAAGGATTCCACATGGAAGGCAGGTCACAGAGTCCATCGTTTTCCTTCCAATAATTACAAAACGACCGAGGCCAATTTACAAGAAGAAAAAAATATTTCACCAGCAACAACAGACAAGGAAGGATGCAAACCCACATGCCATAAGACCAGAGGAGGGGAAGAAGTCCTGGTGGGGCTCTGTGGAACCCCCAGTACATAATGAAAGGGAGCTTGCAAAATCCTAAGGGTCCTGACAGGTAAGCCCCCACCGGCCAGGTCTGAGGGAGAGCAGCAGGCCCGGTTGGGAAAGGCACGAAAACCTCTGAAAGTAGAAGGCCCTGCTTCCCATCCTGGGCCCCGCCCCTACCGTCCTCAGCCTCGCTGCTCACCATTCAGACCTCCAGGCTGGGGAGCAGGGAGTGCGGCATAGGGGTAGGGGACAGTGCTCCTAGCTGAAAACAATGGAAACACTCCCCAGTGAAAGAAAACAAGCGGCCCCCGAGGGCGGAAGCAGCACTGATAGCCGCTACCTCAGGCCCCGGTGATGGGAAAATGCAGGACTCCTCAGTCCCTGCCTCCTCCACCTGGTGGGGATGGGCTGTGGAACCAGGGACAGATCCCTGGTGGAAGGAGGCTGAAACGGGGGACAGAGCCCCTGGCGCCAACTCAGGCACACGCCTGGAGGTCTTCCCTGGAGGGACTGTGTCCGCCCTGACGGCTTCTCTAGTCTGTGCTTCGGCTCGTTGGTATCAGCCTGTGGGTGTGAGCCAGTCCAGCTTGCACTGCAGCTGCCCCGTGACCTTCAGCACAGCCACAGACACCTGCAGAGCACCCAGCCCTGCCGAGGCCCAAGCGGGAAGAGACTTCGCCGGCACTGTCGGGGGCCATGGGAGTCCTCCCTTCTCGCTGTGCTGGCCGTGTCTCCTCTGCTTTCCGCCTTCCCCCGCAGGCCTCTTACTCCAAGAAATCTTCCCCGCTCACCCCACCCACCTGTGTCTCCAGTGTGCCCACCCGGACAGCTGTTTGGCTGCTTGCTCCCAGTCTCCCTTCTCGTTGGGACTGCAGTAATTTAACATGTTTGCTGCATATCTACTGTGTGTCCCATATTTAGTAGGAGCTGGGATCCACCACTGAAAATCAAATTTGCTTGCCCACCTGACACCTGTATTCCAGGGGGAAGAGCCATGCGTAACACGTGTGCTTGAGCATGTGTCCTATGCTCACAGAGCAAGAATTCACAATTCAAAAAAGCAAAGGAACCAGAGATCAAATTGCCAACATCCAGTGGATCGTCAAAAAAGCAAGAGAATTCCAGAAAAACACCTGCTTTATTGATTACGCCAAAGCCTTTGACTGTGTGGATCACAACAAAATCTGGAAAATTCTTCAAGAGATGGGACTACCAGGCCACCTTACCTGCCTCCTGAGAAATCTGTCTGCAGGTTAGGAAGCAACAGTTAGAATTGTACATGGAACAACAGACTGGTTCCAAATCGGGAAAGGAGTACATCAAGGCTGTGTATTGTCACCCTGCTTATTTAACTTATATGCAGAGTACATCATGTGAAATGCCAGGCTGGATGAAGCACAAGCTGGAATCAAGATTGCCGGGAGAAATATCAGTAACCTCAGATATGCAGATGACACCACCCTTATGGCAGAAAGTGAAGAACTAAAGAGCCTCTTGATGAAAGTGAAAGAGGAAACTGAAAAAGTTGGCTTAAAACTTAACATTCAGAAAACTAAGATCATGGCATCTGGTCCCATCACTTCATGGCAAATAGATGGGGAAACAATAGAAACAGTGACAGACTTTATTTTTTTGAGCTCCAAAATCATTGTAGATGTTGACTGTAGCCATGAAATTAAAAGACGCTTGCTCCTCAGAAGAAAAGCTATGACCAACCTAGACAGCATATTAAAAAGCAGAGACATTACTTTGCCAATAAAGGTCCATCTAGTCAAAGCTATGGTTTTTCCAGAAGTCACATATGGATGTGAGAGTTGGACCATAAAGAAAGCTGAGCACCAAAGAATTTACACTTTTGAACTGTGGTGTTGGAGAAGACACTTGAGAGTCCCTTGGACTGCAAGGAGATCCAACCAGTCCATCCTAAAGGAAATCTGTCCTGAATATTCATTGGAAGGACTGATGCTGAAGCTGAAACTCCAATACTTTGGCCAACTGATGTGAAGAACTGACTCCTTTGATGCTGGGAAAGATTGAAGGCAGGAGGAGAAAGTGACAACAAAGGATGAGATGGTTGGATGGCATCACCAACTCGATGGACATGAGTTCGAACAAGCTCTGGGAGTTGGTGATGGACAGGGAAACCTGGCATGCTTCAGTCCATGGGGTCGCAGGTTTGGACACAACTGAGTGACTGAACTGAACTGAACTGAAAAAAGCAAAACGGGTGGAAACACTGGTTTCTAGATGGGGGGGTGGGGTGGGGAATGTTTCAGTCAGTGTAAGAGGATCACAATGAGGGAAGTTGACCTGGAACCTTTATTTATTTTTATTTTTGGCTGTGCTGGGCCTTCATTTCTGTGAGGGCTTTTCTCTAGTTGCGGTGTGAGGGCTTCTTATTGTGGCTTCCCTTGTTGCAGAGCACGGGCTCTAAGGAGCACGGGCTTCAGTAGTTGCAGCTTCTGCTCCAGAGCAGAGGCTCACTGGTTGTGGCGCTTGGGCTCAGTTGCATGTGGGAGCTTCCTGGATCAGGGGTTGAACTCGTGTTTCCTGCACTGTCAGGCAGATTCTTTATCACTAAGCCACCAAGGAAGGCCCTGACGTCTTACAGTTAAATTAAGGGAGGGAAGAGACAGCTCCAAGAACAAAGCCAGTTCTCCTTGAAAAAGAAAACAGTGCTCACACTGTCATATCTGTGCAGAGACCAGGGTGTGAAATGTCCTCAGGAAATTATAAGCTGTTAACTGAAAAAGGTAGCTTCTCTGATTCCATGTGTGTGTAGACACACACACACACACACACACAGGGCACAGAAAAATGTTGCCAGTGATTCTATCCAAGTAGGGGCATCGTAGATTGTTTTCCTTTTCTTACTTGAGTTTACCTGTATTTTGCACAAAATACTGAGAAATTTTTAGAAGTTTTAAAAGTTTCTAAATGTTAACATTTCTAAATGTTAAACTATGGAAAAAGTACAGACTTGTACTGTACTTTAGGATAATGACTTGTACTTTAATGACTCCATTATCCTAAATTAACAACTATGAATATTTTGCCATCCTTCCTCATTGAAATTTTATTTTTAAAGAAAAAATTTTAAAAGAAATAAAACTAGATTCCAGATGAGTGACAACCTGAGAAGGAACACGACGACACTGAAAGAGACTGAAGGAAGCTGTTTCCTGGTGGGGGGTGGGGGGCAGCGTTTCTTAAACCTCCAAAGCACAAAGCTTATGGCGAAACATTGATGGGTCTGACTCCATCAAAGTGAAAGACGTCTGTTCAGCAAAAGATACCGTGAACAAGTAATCAGACAGATAACAGGTCAGAAGATATCTGCTGTCTTTAAAACAGACCAGGATGACTGGTTAGAATATACAAGAACCTCCTGCAACTCAACAAAGAAAAGAGAAAGGCATCAGGAAAATGGGCAGAAACAGAAACGTCAGTGCATGACAAGAACATGAAGAGTCGCTTTGGCCCCTTAGCAACCAGCGAAATGCAGATTCAGGGAACTGCACGCCACTCTACCCCATCACATGGCAACAGTCAGAATGGACAACACGAGTACCGGCGGGCATGCGGGGGGCCCAAGCGAGCTCAGGGGAGGGGCCCCGGTGCAGTCAGGGTCACAGAGACAGGAAGGAGGAGGCTGGGCACCTGGGACTGAGGGAGGGGGGTGGGGTTAGTATTTAATGGAGACGGGGTCTCAGTTTGGGAAGGCGAGAAAGTTCTGTCCATCACCACAGACAGTGGTGATGGTTGCACAACAACGTGAATATTCTAGACACCTCTGAACTGGACACTGAGAAGTGGTTGAGATGGCAAATGTTTTGTGAACTTTAGTACAATTTTGTGGCATCTGGAAAGCAGCCCTGTCGAGGTACTTCCCATGGAAGAAATCCTCCCACTGACTATAAAATTCATCTGCTTGGGGGCTTCGACCTTCCTGAGGGGGAAGGGCAGCTTGAAAGTAGCGCCCCGGGAAGCTGGAGGGGCAAGAATGAAGGCCGCTCCAAGCGTGGGCACAGTCGTCAGGCGTCCAGGTATCCAGGCATCCAGGCTTGGGTGCCCAGGCATAAAGGTGCTGGGAGGCTTCAGCTTCCCAAGGGTCTCTCCTGTGCCTTCTGCAGCCCCCACCCCCCTTTCTGCCCCTTGTACCTGGCCCCTGGAAGCCACTAGCCTGCCCTCTTTTTCCAAAATTCCATCATTTGAAAAATGTTGTTTAAATGGTATCCTATGGTGTGTCACTTTTGAGGTTGGCTCTTTAAGCCCGGCAAAATTCCCTGGAGATTCACCCAAGTTGGTGCGTTTATCAGTATTTGTATCCTTTTTAATGTAAAGGAGGCTGCACACACAGCAGGACTAATCGAGGCGAAAACGCGAGACCCCCTGTCCTGGTGAGCAGGAGGCCTTCCCTCCTCCTGTCCCTCCCTAACAACACTTGTCTGGACTCTGAGGACGCCCTTCTTTCTTGCAGCAGGAAACCGGATACAGGTGAACATACACTTCACGCTGAGCAGCAGTTCTGTTCTTCTGAAGCCGTGACACCCCGACTCCCAGCCTCACTCGCGTGACGACGACATTCCTGTAGCACCAGGGTTAGGACTTGTGGAGGGCTGTTCCCAGTCTCAGAAAGCACCCACCTGCCTGGTAGCTGCAGGCATGTGCCGGTGACTGGCTGTTTAGCGTCAGGCCCTTTGCATATGTGAGTTTATCACACATGCTCCCATGTCCAAATGTCCATTCTTCAACACCCGAAGCGTACTGGAAGTCATTGTAAGGGGACCCTCTCCTTCTCGGGGGCGTGGTTGTAGAGCACAGAGGGGACTGGGATGGGAAACCACAGCAGGATCTTCTGAGCGCTGCAGCGGTTCTGTCGTACAGTGTTTGTTCCTGAGTCACTGTCAGCAGCTACAAGGAACATCGCTTAGCCAGGTGCAGCCAGCTCATCCACTTGTGGTCTCTCCAAAGAGCCTTCAGAGGCTGGAGAAAAGCACATAAAGCTCTGTCTTTGGGCAGGCTGTCTCTCCGTTCTCATCCCTGATGAATTTCCAGACCAGAGGCATTCCTCCGTCTGCACTGAGAGAGAAGCTTCAACGGCAGACCAGCATGTGAACGTCTTTTCTCTGAACGCAACAAGGACACGTTTCTTTTTTTTTTTTTTATACCTTTTTTTTTTTAATTTAAAATATATTTTTTTTTTATTAGTTGGAGGCTAATTACTTCACAACATTTCAGTGGGTTTTGTCATACATTGATATGAATCAGCCATAGATTTACACGTAAGGACACGTTTCTTGAGGGGAGTATCTAAGAGGCTTCTACTTCCATTTCTGTAAAGTCAGAAATCTCCTTGTTAATGCACATTCTGATGAAAGTGAAAGGTGACCCAACCTTCACTATGAAAAGCCCAGTATCAGGTCAGCAGGGCTCACCTTTATCCGCAGGGTTGTGTACAAGGGCTTGAAGGGCATTTAGCAGCTATGATCTGTTTGTTTCCTTGGTAGGAGGATCCCTGACTGATGGGGTTTGCCAGAAGCTACCTTTGCACTGGCAACAAGCACGTAGATGGAAAGCACAGTTGAGTCTGTCTGCGGACAAGATATCAACAATCTTTGTTCTGTGTATTCTGCAGTCTCGTCAAACTCTTCCCAGACATCAAGAGGGTGATCTGGGACCTCCCTGGTGGTCCAATGGTTAAGAATCTGCCTTCCAATGCTGGGGATGCCGGGGATGCCAGCTTGACCCCTGGTGAGGGAACTAAGACCCCATGTGCCACGGGGCAACTAGAGAGATGCCTGTGCACCACAATGAAGAGCCTGCACAGCACTTCTAAGACCCGATGCACACAAAAAGAAACACAGATTTAGAAAATAAAGAATAATTTTAAATAAAATAGGGCTTCCCTGGTGACCTAGTGGTTAAGAATCTGCCTTACAATGCAAGGGACACTGGTTCAATCCCTGGCCTGGGAAGATCCCACATGCCACGGAGCAACTAAGCCCCTGTACCATGACGGAGCCCACGTGCCTAGAGCCTGTCTCCACCACAAGAGAAGCCCCCGCAAAGAGAAATCCACGCACGGCGACAGCCTCCACTTGCCAGAACCAGAGAAAAGCCAGTGCAGCAATGAAGACCTAGCACAGCCTAAAATAATAAAATAAATCTTGAAAAAGATGATTTGAAACTCCTTACTTCCAATCAAAGTAGCCAAGAGCTGAAAGAACAGTGTTTTGGTGCCAAATTGTGCGGGTCTTAGGGAGCCCGTGGAAAGTCTCCTTGGGGTGAGAGGTGAAGGGTCAGCTCTCCTCTGTCAGGGCAGGAGGCACATTTCTTAGCACAGTCTTACTTCTGATCTCAGAATGTGGAAATGTCACTTTACTCAGCTCCATAGAGCATGAAGGGACAACGTGTCCCTGAGCTCACACAGTGGCCCCAGACTGTCTGTGGTCTTGGGGAGACAATGAAGTTGTGGCTGGTTTACAAGAACTTTCCTGTCACACCTGGGACTTGAGGTCAGTCCCCACCTGTGCCCTCCTTCCTGTCCATCTGAAAATCCAGATCAGATCCATGTGATCCTCCCCTTCAGACACTACACAAACTGCCACACTCACGCCCACAGTTTAGAAAACGTGTGTTTAAAAAATTTTAAAAACCCATAGATCACTTTAACCCCATCACCCAGAGATAACTCTTACAAACATTTTTATGTCTATCCTGTCACTTTCTGTGAACATATGCGTATATTTGGAGAAGGCAATGGCAACCCACTCCAGTACTCTTGCCTGGAAAATCCCATGGACAGAGGAGCCTGGTAGGCTGCAGTCCATGGGGTCATTAGGAGTCAGACACGACTGAGCGACTTCACTTTCACTTTTCACTTTCAGGCATTGGAGAAGGAAATGACAACCCACTCCAGTGTTCTTGCCTGAAGAATCCCAGGGACGGGGGAGCCTGCCGTCTTTGGGGTCGCACAGAGTCAGACACGACTGAAGTGACTTAGCAGTAACGTGCGTATATTTTTATTAACATAAAATACATGCCCCATATATGCCATTTTGCAGTCTGCTTCTCCACCTCAGCATGCACTCATCTCTGCCCACAGAGGTCTCAGTGCAGAGAACTGAGTACACCCTGTCTGTCTTCTCCCTGAAGGCTTCTTCACGGAAAGGATTGGCAGCGACGCACAGAAAGGCAGTGGGTGAACCTTCTTGTATAAGCACTGTGCTAAAATTACAGAAACCAAGATAACCTTGGTTTTTGTAATAACGCTAGCAGAGTATACACAAGAAGAAGAGGAACTGCACTAGATTGTAAAGACTGGGATGGACCTCTTTCTTAATGTCCAGTGTCCTTTGTCTTAAGATTTGGTGCAATATGTCTTTAGACCAACCTAATAAATGAGTAAAAAAAAAAAAAAAAAAAGAGAAAGGCAGTGGGTGGGCACGGGAGGTGTCCGCAGACGGGGGCATCCAACAAATTTGGGGAAGTGTGGGCAGAGGGAGCAGCATCCCAGAATAGGAGCGCTGCGCGGAGGCAGGGGCTTGTCTGTCCTGGTCTCAGAGGCTCAGGGTAGGTGGGGCTGGCACTGGGGATTAACCAGAGGTCTGGGGATGAACAACTGCTCCCTCACAAACCCAGGCCACAGAGCAGCTGGCAGCTGGCCTGGTGCCCTGGTCCCAAGGCCAGGCTTCTCTTCTCCAGAGAAACCAAGCAAACTGCTTTTAGAGTGGGGTGGGGCTCCCCAAGGAATTCCTCCCTTGGCCTGGCATACCTGATAGCACTGACCCTTGGAAAGGACACTCCCCTCAACCTTTCTATTTAGGAGACAGGCCTGTCAAGGACACTAAGTTACCTGGAGTGACTAAGTAAGTTCTGACCCCACTTAGTGATGAGAAAGATTCGGAGGCAATGGAACGCTTGTGCATTTCTGGTGGGCCCATCAAGTGGTACAACTACTTTGGGAATGAGATCAGCAGTTTATTATAGAGTTAAACATACACTTAACATGCCATCCAGCGATTCCGCCCTTTGGTATTTGCTCAGGCAATATACAGATGTATGTTCACACAGAGACTTGTAAATGAATGTCTTTAGCTATTATTCAAAACTGAACTGGATAAACTGAAATGTCCTTCCGCTGATGAACAGATAAAAAGCTATGATACAATGGAATATGACTCAGCAATAAAAATGGAATGAACAACTGATACATGTAAAAACGTGGGTAAGTCTCAAAAACACATGCTGAGCATGACAATAAAGAAATGATACTCTAATCTGTAATGACAGAAATCTGATCAGTGACTACCCAGGACCTGGATGTGGAGTGGGGTTTGACTGGGAAGGGGACCAAGAAAACTTGGGGGAAATGTTCTATACCTTGATTGTGATGTGATTACACAGTTGTATATATTTGTCAAAACTCATCAAAATATACACTTAAAAATGGGACCATTTCATTGTATATAAATTAAGCCTCAATAAAGTTCATTTATAGAAAAAGACTTAAAAGGTAAATGGTAAAAAATAAAAAGATCAATAAAATACTTAGAAAATAAAGTAAAAAAAAATGATCTTAGGACATAGAAGAAATGACCCAAAAAGAAAAAGAAGAGGAAGAGGAGAAAAAATAGTTAAGAAATGATGGAGTCGTGGAGGATGTGTCCAGGTTATTTAACTTCATGTACACAGACGTTCCAGAAGAAGAGAATAGAGTAAACGGAAAGAAAGTTCTTAAATACAAACAAAAAATTGTAGAAAATGGAAGGTCCCCTCGAGAACAGAGAAGGGTGAATGAATAAAAAGATCCCCATTTAGACCTGTTCTTGTGAAATGTCAGAGTATTAGGGATAGAGGTTTCAGAAGCATCTGAAGATAAAACTCGTGACTCCTCCAAAGGGATGACTATCAAATTGTCAACTGTGAGATAATGACAGAGCTGGGCCTTCAAAATGCTGAGGAAAAATTTGGGATCTAGAAACCGATGCCAAGTTATGAGTGCAAATTAAAAGCCTTTTTAGATACATAAAGACATCCCCTTCTGAGGACATGCTTAAAATGTACTTCAGCATGTGAAGCTGGAACCAAGTACAGAGAAAGCGAGGGACTGGTGGGCCACGTGTGACGTCCGCAGTGACAGCCAGGCAGCAGGTCTGGACAGAGACCGGGGCTCGGAGACAGACAACTCCAGGGGAAAAGACAGGCTTTGGGAGCTTCTACAATCTATAAGCAAAGCATGAAAAAGCATTTTCAACCCATTCAAACTGTAAAGACTAATCTTGACAATACTCAAGCAAATGTTTGGGTGATGGAAGGTGGGTGGAAGTGGGAGAGGCAGAGGAAAGGACAGGACCCCTTTCTTCCATTGGGGGGAAAGAACACCATGCCATCCAAAGCTTGTGGGACAAGATACAGAGGTCTAAGGATTGGTTATGTTTAATGCCACACAGGTACTTAGGGAAAACGTACAAGAATAACAGAATTATAATAAAAAGGACGTGGGAGGAGACATGAAGGGGTAGGGGAGAATATGTTCTCTACCCTCACCTGCTGTGGTCCTGATGGTCTGACGCATGCTGTATGTCTGATCTCACCTCTTACTGTCCTCCTCTCACTCATCTGTAAGCTCCTGTCCTGCCTCCTTGCTGTTCCTCCAAATTGCCAAGTTTGTCCCTGTTCACGGCATCCATAACTGCCAATACAGTAGAGACAGGCTGGGCAGCAGAGATTCCACAGAAGCCCATCCACCCCAGCCGCTCTGAGACACAAGGGTTAGCCCCAGTTCTGAAGGTTCCTTGCTCACCTTGCCCATGAGAGCAGGGAATTCATCTTCACTCCCTTGTATTTTGTGAAAATGGTATGGAGTTCCCATGTACTCTGTCTCATTTCTCAGTGTCAACAATGTTATCTCTTATACCTTCATCACTTGGTTAAGGTGTTTTGGTCAAGTTTCTCCACCATGAAGTTACTATTAATCCCTTAGTAATTAAAAAATATCTTGGGGGACATATTTGAGTAATAAGCTGTCTCAAAACTTTTGGCCACTAATCTTAGAAATCATCAGTAGATCTTGTTTGGGACAAGTATTACTGAGGTGTTTGCCTAATGTTGATTTTCTATTTCTCTCATTCCTACTATATCTATTGGAATATTTTTGTACGGATGGCCTGTCCTTCCTGCCTCACTTATTCTTTTTTCTTTTTGGCCGCACCACATGGCTTGTGGGATCTTAGTTCCCCAACCAGGGATTGAGACCAGGCCCTCTGCAGTGAGAGTGTGGAGTTCTAGCCACTGGCCCACCAGGGAATTCTCGACTTATTTTTTTTATATCACTAGGGACTCGTGGATATTTATTTTACATTATTCTGTAACTCACAACCCAACAGTTTTGTTACTAATTTTGCCAGGCACATAGTTCCAGTTTTGGCCACTAGGAGAACCTTCAGGTTGGCTCCTGAGTCCCCATCCTTTTTGGAGCCATTCCTTTCTGGCAATGCAGGACTTCCCAGGCTCACCTTGGACTTTCCCTGACCTAGCCCTGGAATCAGTCACTTCTTCAAGAAGCCCAGGTATGTGTGTGGGTGGACTTGCAGCGCTCTCTACCCTAGGCCCGAAGGAAGGAAAGAGGGTGTGGTGAGAAGGAAGGGCACTCCTGCCTCGCCCACTTCTCCCGCCCTATTCTTCCCTTCAGGAAGGATGTTGCTAACAGGTGCGGTGGGCTCTTCACGGACTGCGCCCCGCTGGGCCCCTGTCAGGACCCCCAGTTGTGTTTGAGGTATAGAGTTTGTACTCGGAAGGGCAATGGCTGGGTCTCAGAGCGTCACCAGAAAGGGATACCTGCCAACTGACAAAGGTATCTGTGAGCAGCACCCCCGCCCCTGTCCCTCCCAAATCTCTGGGGGCTGGAGGATGGTGGGCGGGGGGGGGGCGGGGAGCCCAGTCGGAGGAATGGGAGTACAGTCCCTGTCGGCTCGAAGACGTTCTTAGTGAGTCACAAAACTAGGACATGAAAAATGAATTTTTTTCCAGGTCGTTCTGGTAGTATTTGTTTAAATTCTGACGTTTTATCGAGCAAGTATCAAAACGTGCAGCTCAAACTGGCTTAAGCTAAACAGGTTTCAGCGACTCAACCAAAAAGACGTGGTTGGACCGCAATGCAGTTTGCCGAGGTTTCTGGCTCCTTTTCTCCACAAGAAAGCAACAGCAACGTCAACCCGCCCTGACTGGAAAACCGGCCACTCAACACTGTAGACGTCAGCGCGGTGCGCCGCTAATCTGCAGGGTCCGGGCGGGAGGGGGCGCGGCCGGGGTCGCCGGAACGCAACGCCGTAGGCGCCTCTGCGCCGCCGGCACCCCCGATTGGCCGAGTCCGGGTCACGTGGCCGCGCCCTCGCCGCAAGGGCCGCTGGGAGAACCGCTGTCTGGGCTGGGGGTGTCTGAGTCGCGCGGTCGCGGGGGCGTTCGGTGCGGCAGGGCCGGGTGCAGACGTGGAGGTCGCGCGAGCCCCGGGGGAGTGCGGCCGCCAGCCGGCGCGGATGCGGCGCCCGTCAGCGGCCGCGGTGTTGGTCGCACTTCTTTTTCAGGCGGCGGCGCGCACTTGCCTGACGCGGAGCTGCGGCCGGGAGGGGTGGCCGCGCACCCCTCGTGAGGACCGGGATCGCGGGTCCGAAGCTCGTCAGCTCCCGCAGCTGCGCGCCCCGGAGCCGGAGCCCGGCCGCCGGGACCTCTGGGCTAAGACGGAGCGGGCTGGAGAAACCTTGTCGCTGAGTTGTTGGGCGATACGGTTGTCCTGTAGGGATTGTATACGTCAAAGCGAAATTCCTAATTTTGGTTTCGCCATTAAATGTCATCAAGGATTTCAAGCCATGTGAAAAATTCACAGTAGTTTCTGAAAGGTTAATTCCATCTCGTTAATCACGGGAAGAGGTACAGGCTAAAGCACTTCCATGAGAGGCCATGAGAAGCGTTAGTTGCTAAAGGTGTCATCACACACGAAGACCAACGCCACCAGGAGGGTCGTTTCCATTGGGTTTGCCCGCAGCAGCCTTGGCCAACTGGAGCCAGGCGAGCAGCGAGACCGATGTGTGTGCGCTTGTGAAACCCCAGGTACACAGGGCCTCAGACAGTTGATCCGGAGGATGAAGACCCCAACTCAAACGCCTGTCACTGGGAGGCTGGAAAAGGGCCAGTGTTCTGCCCCAAACCCAGTCCCCCTACAGTAGTTGAAAAGGCCACTGTTGTCCCCATTTTTACATTTGCCAGTTTCACCACTTTTGTTCACTCTCAATCTTAGCCAAAACTGTCAACTCAGTTTTTCAAGAATAGAAATAGAAAGGAACTAATGTAATCCGAGAAGATAGAAGCGCCATCAGTTAGGCAGGAAGAGAGCACCTAAACTTCTAAATGGACTCTCTTGTCTGTAGTTACCATGTGTTGTCAGCCAACCAGGGCACTGGTTGCCTCTTCAAATTATACTAAGACATTGAGAAAACTCCTAAGAACAACGGAGCAGGTGCTTTTGCGTTTGGGACCGGTTCCAGACCTGTGTCCCAGCCAGCTTCTGAAGCCATCATTTGCTTATAGGAAGAGTCACAGAAAAGCAACTTACACCATTGAGGGTTCAGGGCCAAAGGAGAGGGCTGAGAGGGTAATGCTTGAATGGAGGCTATAGCCCCTGGCTGAGATACCAATTGTCATGTACTACAACCCTGCCATTAACATTATAAATGACTCAAGTCTGGAAAACAAAGAAAAAAAGTGTATCCGAAGCCTGTCACCTTAAGTATCACCCAGTAATTGTTCCTCTTGTCTGCATCACACAGGCAGTGCCTGGGTGTCTAGACATCTTCGACTGTTTAGAGTCCTGGAAAATGGGGAAAAATCAGGAAGAAAGATTTATCTTTAGAGAGGATTTAATTTTCCAGGCTGGTTGTAAGGTAACTGGTAGTGGAGAGGCAAGCCTTTGGTAACACAACACCATACTTGCTGTTCCTGCCTGGAGGAGGCAGCCTCTGAGAGCACTTAATCTTAGCTTTTGACTTCCAAACTCAACCAATGATTGTTTCTAAAGTTTTGATACTTTCAGTTATGAAAAAATTCACACAAGATACACACACACACCAGTAGAGCAGACAGGAAAAGGTACCTAAACATCCATCACTGATTCAGTGGTTAAGAGAGAACCGTTGAACGGCTTTGCCTGTTCTAGAAGTCCAGCAAAAGAGGCACTCTTCACACCTGGCTGGCTGCAGACTAGGGTCTGAGTGCACGACCGCCTGAGAGTGCTCGGTGCCCTGTGATCGCTGTCTTCTGTTGTGTGGACATACCACAGTTCATCCATTCACAACGTCAATGGACATTTGGGTGATTTCCAGTTGGGCTGGAATAAAGCAGCTATGAACACTTGGGTACAAGTCTTTGCGTTTTCGTTTCTCAACGAGACAAGTTTTTGGTAAACATTTTGCTTCATCCTGAACGTCCTTCCCTGGACGTGTGCTGACAGGAGCCAAGATCATCACCCACAGTCAATTTGGATTTCTGATTTGGCAGTTAAGTCTCAGTTGAGATGTGCTTACAACTAATGAACACGTGCGTAAGAAAAGTAAATGAAAAGGTATCAAAAGGCACAGACCCAACTTCCACTCCAGTCCCTCAGCCCTACAGGTGCCCTCCTCAGATGACACCAATTTGATGTCATCAAATGGTAAGATGACACCTTACCAATTTCTTTGTAATCTAGAAATGTCTCCTGCACATAAAGCACATATAGGCAGTTCCTTCTCTCCTTTCATGTATGGTGCATTTGTTTTTTTTAAAAAAATACTTATCTGGCTGGCCCAGATCTTAGCTGTGGCTCCGAGATCTCTGATATTCATTGCAGCACACGCGACCTTTAGGTGTGGCATGTGATCTCTTGGTTGCAGCATGTGGGATCTAGTTCCCTGACCAGAGATTGAACCCGGGCTCTCTGCATTGGGAGTGCAGAGTCTTGGCCACCGGACCACCAGGGAAGTCCCTACATAAGGTGCATTCCATACACAGTGAAGTGTTCCTTGATTGTTACAATTTATTTTAGAAGTTTAATTCCATACTGGCACATATCCGGCTATCTCTGGCTACTAAAAGGTAAGTATTTCATCTTCAGCCAACCAACTCAGCCCTAGAAGGATGTCTTATTTTCATGTAGGTCCTGGAAAGGAGACTTTAAAAGGAAGTAAAACTTGTTTTTGAACCACAGCATGGGTTGAGGCAAATAGATAAATTGCCTTTAAGAAAATAACCTTTTGAGCTTCTTAAATTTAGGAAGTGAAACCTTGGGTTGATCAAAAATTTCCTAGATACAGCATCATGGCAAAATCCATAAAAAAACAAATTGAAAAATTAGACTTCTGGGAATTTCCTGGTGCTCTAGTAGTTAAGACGCGGCATGGTCACTGCAGAGGGCCCAGGTTCAATCCTTGGTTAGGGAACTAAGGTCCCACAAGCCATGGGGTGTGGTAAAAAAAAAAAAAAAAAAAGATTACTACCCCTTTATAGGCTAAGATTGTGTTGGGTGTCCTGATTCACTGCCATGTTGCCTCTGCATAGTTCCCCGAATGATGCAGAGAAGCAAACGCACACTGCTAACACCGCGATGGCAGCCAGGCTGGACAGCAGTGGGGGGCACCCAGCCCCGGCCGTGTGGGAGGTGAGGGATCGGGCATGTGTTGTCCTCCTAGCCAAGCTCTCTGCTGTTTATTTTTGGCTCCCATGACACCGACTGACCAGAGGCAGAAGATGGGGCTTCTTGCTGGATGTGAAAACGCATGCTCTCGGGGCAGGAGTCCCCGGCCCATAGGTCTGGACCGAGGCCAGATAACACGCATCTCTGACAGGTTCCAGGTGGTGCTGAGGAAGGACACCCAGAGGCACCAGAGGGCAGCCGCGGAGCTGGGGGAAGACCATCTGAGGGCACCTGCCATCCCTGTAGCCATCAACCCTAACGGGGTTTGGAGAGGAGCTGCGCCCTCAGATCCTGGGAGGGCACAGAAGGGGGTGTCACCACGGCCAGGAATCGCACTGCCTGGGTGCAGCGACCCGGGTCTGTGCTGCAGGCTCGGTTCTCAGCCCTTCTGCAGGCGGGCCCCACTGGAGCGTATGCCCTTGGAAGTCTTGCTGACGCCCTTGTCTTAACTTGTTTGGAGTGCCTGCCACCTGGTGTCCACAGAGGGTACCTCAATGAGCTGTGAGAACCTCTCAGTCCAAAGGCCCAGGATTCTTAAGGCTGGGATCACCGTGAGGTTAAATCTGAGGAAGAAATGAATCTCAATTTCAGTTACCAAAACACACAAAGACAGGCGTGGAGAATAATTATAATAAATATTTTAAGTTATATTTTCAAATACCAAAGCATAAATGTTAATATTTGATTTTTGGAAAAAACAGCATTTTCTTGTGTTAACATAAATATTTGGCTTATGGAAATAATGCTTAAAATGAAATCTTTTAGGCACTTGGGGCTAGAAAGTGCAGGAAAATATAACACAGTTTTACTGTACTGCTACGTACAAGAGCAACCAAAATTATATTTGATTAAATATCCTATTTTCAACACTGTAAGCATTACTGATCTAAGAGAAAATACTGTGAACAAATACAACCCGCATAACATTTTAAAAGGGGAAGATTTTGTTGATAATAGTTCTTAAAATTTCAAATCCTTTTCAGTTTCTTCACTGAGATATAAAGTTTCACTAGACAGAACCCAAAGAAGAAACATTTCTTCTTTTTTTATTTTAACAACACTTCTTTTTAATCACTTTGGCTTTTTTCTTTATATACACTCAAGAACTTTCTTGGTGGGCATTTAAGCAAGAAAGAACCAATAACCCATGAACCTAGTGGTGCATGTAGCCTAAAAACACACAGTGCATGGGTTAGGCTGCCAGTATGAGGAGCTGACATGTGATTTGAAGTTAGCTGTCGATTGCTGGCAGACCTCTTAATGAATGGTATGAGTAAAACAGAAAAATACAGAAGCCACTCAGAGAAAGTTATTTCAAAAGCTGCTGGATGTGAAAAACTGTCCCAGGAGGCACTGGGCAGGGAGCTCAGGGAATACATTCTTCTTGCTGTCAAGGCTTGCTTGGGAGGGTCCTCCGCTGCTGGCTGACAGGTGCCCTGTGACGAGACTCGGAGGCCACGAGGTCCAGCCCGGCGAGGACGAGGGCTGCGTGTCTGCTCCCCGCCAGCTGCTGTGCCGAGGCTCTGCCCCCAGGACTCCGGTCACGGGGCCGGTGGCAGGGCCCGCAGGTGCTGCAGCAGCTGCTCGCAGTGGGTGGGCGAGCGGTGCTGGTGGAGGGCGGCCTCCGTCTCTCTCACCAGGAGGTCGGGGAAGAGGACACTGCCTGCTTTGAGGGCCTCTGCAGAACAGGAAAACACTTTTATTATGCCAGAAATAAATACTAAGTCCACCTTAGCTTCATATTAAAGTTACAACAACAACAAAAAAATAAAGTTACAACAGCCATAAAGAGCAGGCTGCTGGGCAAGGGAAGTGATAGACGGTAAGAAGGGCGTCGCATAATGATTATGTCAGTTCTCAAGAAGACCTAACGATCTTCATGTATGAGCCCCGTAACAGAGTGTCACACTAGGCGAGGCAAAATGACAGCTGTGAGGAGAAGTAGATGAACCCACTATTGTGTGGGAGACTCCCACACACTCCTCTCAGAAATGGGAAGATCCAGCAGGCAGTTGGGTAAAGCAGAATCCAAGAGCACCAGCAATCAATTGAGTCTCTATAGACCGTCTCATCCAACCCCAGCAGAATATACATAACTCTCAGCTCCTATGGAACATGTATGAAAACAGACCACAGTCAGGGCTGTAAGACACACCTTCACTATAATCTCTGCTCTCAGACCACAGTGGAATTACTGAAGTAAAAACTGAAGTCACTAACAAAGGGATAGCTGAAAAACTCCCAAATAGCTGGAGCTCACACAACACATCTCTGAACACCACAACGGTCAAAGAAGAAGTCTCGAGAGAAAACACATTTTTAACTAAATGAAAATGAAAATACAACTTATTTACAAATGATGCAGCCAATAAGGGACTAATTTCCAAAAGGTATATATAAACAACTCATACAACTCAACTGCAAAACAATGAAATAACCCAATCAAATGTGGGCAGACGTTCTAAATAGACATTTCTTACCAAGAAGCACATGAAAAAATGCTCAACATCACTGATTATCAGAGAAACACAAATCAAAACTACAATGAAGTACCACATCACACTGGTCAAACGGCCATCATTAAAAAGTCTGCAAACAATAAGTGCTAGAGAGGGCGTGGAAAAAAGGGAGCCTTCCTATCCTGTTGTGTGTGTGTGTGCTCAGTCATCTCCGACTCTCTGCGACCCCATGGACTATAGCCCGCCAGGCTCCTCTGTCCATGGGATTCTCCAGGCAAGAATACTGGAGTGGGTTGCCATTTCCTCCTCGAGGGGATCTTCCCGACCCAGGGACGGAACCCGCATCTTCTGCATTGGCAGGCGGATTCTTTATCACTTGCGCTACCTGGGAAGCCCACTATCCTGTTGGTGGGAATGTAAACTGTGCAACCATTACGGAGACCAATATGGAGATTCCTGAGAAACCTGAAAGCAGAACTACAATTTCATCCAGCAATGCCACTACTGGGTGTGTATCAGGAAAAAACTAATTTGAAAAGGTACATGCAACCCAATGTTCACAGCAGGACTATGAACAATAGCCAAGACACAGGAACAATCTAAATGTCCACAGGGAGATGAGCGGATAAAGAAAATGTGATATAGACACACACGTGTGCAGGCACACACAACGGAATATTATTCAGCTGTAAAAAGAATGAAATAGTGCCATATGCAGTGACATGGATGGACCTAGGGACTGTAATATTAAGTAAGTCAGACAGAGAAAGATATATGATATTGCTTACATGTGAAATCTAAAAAAAATTATACAAATGAACTTATTTACGAAACAGAAAGAGAGTATGGTCACTAGAAGGGAAGTGGGGGAGGGATAAAGCGGGAGATTGGGATTGACGTGTACACAGTATAATAAAGTCTTAAAAAACAACCCAATTAAAAAATGCGACAAAGACCTTAACAGACACTTCACCAAAGAAGAGATATAGATGTAAGCATGTGAGAAGATGCTCCACATGGTGTCACCAGGGAGATGCAAATTAAAATAAGGAGCAATCTGTAGACACCTGTCAGAATGGCCAGAGCCAGTACGCCACCTGCTGGCAGAGTGTGGAACAACGGGGACTCTCACCTTGCTGGCGGCACTGCAAAATGGTGCAGCCACTTTGGTGATTTCTTAAAAATTAAACACATTCTCGGGCGTCCAGGGTGGCTCAGCTGGTAAAGAATCCGCCTGCAGTGCAGGAGGCCTCGGTTTGATTCCTGAGTTGGGAAGATCCGCTGGAGAAGGGATAGGCTACCCACTCCAGTATTCTGGCCTGGAAAAGTCCACTGACTATACAGTCCATGGTGTCGCAGAGTCGGACAAAACTGAATGACTTTTACTTTTCACTTTCAAACCATACTCTTACCATATGAGCCAGCAATCACAATCTTTGATATTTATCCAAAGGAGCTGAAAACTTACATTTGCAAAAATCCTGCACACAGATGTTTAGAGCTCTGTACATTATCATCACAATCTGGAAACAATGAAGATGCCTGTGTAAAGTGATCAGTGAAGGTATAAATACACTGGTTCACTCAGACGAGGTATTAGAGCTAAAAAAATGAGCCCTTACACCATGAAAAGGAGCCTCAAGTGCCTATTACCATGTGAAGGAAGTCAACATGAAAAGGCTTCATGCCACATGATTTCAAGAATATGATGTTCTGGAAAATGCAAACTACAGAGGCAGCGAAGCTGAGTGGCTGCTTAAGTCTAGGAGGGACAGGGAGACAGACGAATGGGGAAGCGCCAGGGCTTTCAGGGACTAAGAGCGACACTGGATGTGGGAGGCACGTCCAGACCTACAGACGCACAGCGCCCAGCGACCCCAAAGTAAACCAAAGACAGGGCGGCCGACGTGTCCCTGCAGGTTCGCTGAGTGGAACACGTGCACTGCCAGGCGGGGGTGTTGGCCATGGCTGAGCACATGTGTGCGAGGCGGTCTCTGCACCCCTGCCCATGGTGTGGGGTCTGCAGGAACCCCCTTGAGCACATGTGCTGGCTCCTGGTACAAAGTGAGACCACCCGTCCGTTCACAACTGCTGCTACTGTAAGCAGTTTCCAAGTCGCCCAAAACAAGTCGCCTCCTGTTACCTTGAGAGCCGCAGTGCCAGCCAGTGGCCCCCGTGTGGCCAGCCCACATGGGGACAAGGCTCTTACCGAGAACCGCGTCCTGGACGGTGCGCTCCGGGTCATCGAGGTACACGAGGAGCTCGCGGTACAGGTGCCGGATGCTGCTCTCATAGCAGCACTTAGAGGCCTCCCTCTGGACGCGCTGCAGCCAGGTGACCAGGGCAGAGGTGGCTGCCAGCCTCACGTCGTTGGAAACGTCGTCCAGGCGCTTTAAGAGTTCTGGGGGCAGGGGTGGGGCAGGAGTGTGAGCAGAGGTTTCGGGGCAGGCTAAGCTCCCAGCACCCGTCCTGGGAAACCAACACGCGGGTGCTGGGGAAGGGGTGTCCTGGGACCCTTGGCTGCTCTGGCCCAGGGGTGGACTCCATGGACACCTAGTGGAGGCATGATTGGCCTGCCTGGGAGTCTGCGCTCTCTGACCAGTAGGGTGGCCTTGGGGTTCCCCCATCTCCGAGATGCTCAGGCTCAGAGTCATTCACAGGCGTTATGCCCTAGCCACCCCATTTTCCCCACCATGTAGACAGCAGGAAGGGCGTGTGCTGACTCTACTCTCTGCCCACAGTGGCTCTGAGGATGGAGGGGAGGGCTGGTGACATGACGGCCACCAGCCACGTCGGCTGTTTCTATTGAGCCTCCAGGACCAAACGTCCTGGGGGAACAGTCCTTCCTGAGGGGCAGGAACGCTTCCCATGAATGGGAGAGACTCTTATCAACAGGTGCTTTTCTCTCATCACACGAGATGCCGGCCCCACCACTGGTGTCTTCTAGACTTAGCACCGCCCTCCCCCCCCCCCCCCCCAGGTTCTCCCAGGGTTTCTGTGCTCCCATTTGCATTTTTCTCAACTTGTTTTCTTCACTTTCTATGAAAGTTCATTCTGAAATGTGCAGCAGGTTCCAAGACAACATTGGTTCTGAGTTGTCGGCAGGGAATCAGATGGTCACATGGCAGTTGATTCAGGGTTATCATGGCCCTGGGCACAGGGACAGCGGACTCCTCTTTCTGCGGGAACGCCTGTCCTCCTCGCCTGCCTCCTGGCACCTGCAGGCCAGACATGGTGGCATCCAACACCCTTTCCACAGAGCCTGAAGCCAGAAGCGCTCAACTTGTTTTGAAGGCTGTTATCCTTGCAGCCTTCTGTGGCTCATGACCTCACTCAGAGAAGACGGCACACAGGGCCTGTAACTCCCTCCAGTAAGGGCGCACCCACGAGCCCCGAGGTCCTCAGCGGCAGGCCCGCCCCCAGCAAAGTGCTCTGCTTGGGCCGCACTGCACTTGTGCGTCTGGGACTCGCTGGTGCTCAGGCTCCAGGAGGCATTGACACAGGGCACGTGAGGCAGGGGCCCTCACTCCCAGGGTGCAGACCCTGCCCGTGGCAGGATGGCCCCTGGCTCCTGTGGGCATCTGAGCACCCACCCCCCAATTCTGGTCCACAAGGTGCCTGTCCTGTTTCTCCTGTTACGTTCCTTACTCAGTGATGTCAAACCCACCACAGCCATGTTTAGACTCAGCCAACCTGACCAGAAGTCAAAAGTAGCATTTCCTGTTCTTCCTCTGACAGAAACAACTGTCAAACACACACACACATGACCAGGGAAAGAAGCATGTCCTACCAGGATAAATCTTGATGAATTTGTCTGGATCAATCACACCATTAGAGGTCTTTAAAAACAAGTTAATGATCCGGCATGAAATCAATCGAGTCATCTGAGAATCTTCTTCCAGGGTGGTCAGAATTTGAGGCATCAATGTTTCCTGCACGTCCTGTATCTGCAATAAGAAACCACATGAGCTGTGGGTCATGGCTGGACAGAGACCGCTATGCAGACACCGTGTGCATCGCCTGTAATGGGAAAGACTTGGTTTTAATGCAACCATCACAGAGTCTGGAATGCTGTCCTGAAATTTTTACGTGAGAAGCAGACTTGAGTCTTGATTTTAAATCCAGATAATTTGAACACTGGTCAGCTGATCCTTAAAAAATCTGTTATTCAGAAAGTCTTAGGCATGGATCCTACACAGCCCACTACTTGCTAGCAGAACCGGGTATCCTGTCCAGTCAAGTTTAGGGGACGTTTTTGTAAATGTTGTCACGAATTAATTTGGCTGTGCTAGCTGCAGCACGCAGGGTCTTCAGCTGTGGGATTCGATTCTTAGTTGCGGCACGTGGGATCTAGTTCTCCCACCAGTGATCGAACCCGGGCTCCTGCATTGGGAGCGTGGAGTCTTAGCCACTGGACCACCAGGGAAGTCCCCAGGGGGACATTTTAACTTAAGTAACAGCCATTCAGGCATCACACTGTTTCCCCTACTTCTACTATTTCCACAATTCCCCCTCTAAATGAGATGTGAATACAAACAACACTCAAGTTAGACTCCTTGATGAAGTTCTTTTCTCATAAATGGTAACAATCACCAGAGAAAACCCCCAGGTGATCCAGGGAAACCCAGACTCTCCCCCAGACCTCTGCTTGCCCTCGAGCCCCACGGTCCAGACCTCGGTCTGCCTGCGACCACCTGCTGCGGCTGTCAGGACAGGAGACTCAGGCGAGCGAGCACTCTTCCAGGGCACATACCCCTCCCTCTTGGGCCTGGGACGCATGAGCCCTACCTGCCCGTCCGACAGGACCCCGCTGCTGACAAGCGCCCAGAGGCAGGACACGGCTGCCGTGCGGATGGCTGCGGCCGTCCTCCCGGCATGCCACTGCAGGTTGGGGACCAAGATGTCCTGGACCAGGGTGTCCAGGTAGCCGTGGAGCTGCCTGGAGTAGAAGGAGAGAGCGGGTGAGGAGCATTCAGACTCCCTGAAGGCAGCGCTTCTGTCTGGGAAATGGATGGCGCTGAGGGAAAAGGCCAGAGGAAACAGCAGAAACACTGGACGCTGAGCAAGAGCCCTGCTTCTCAGGGCCAGGGATTCAGAGGGGCGTGGGCTCTCCCACGGCTGCGCGGGGGCTCCGGCCACCTCTCCCGGGACTGGACCCCAGGGCTGCTGTATATTCCAGCCTCCCTCCCACTTTGCGACCGAGGGGCTGCCTTGCCCACCACCCCTCCTGGAGTATCATTGGGATGGCAAGTGACTCCAAGGGCAGTGACCTCACAGAGACAGGCCTCGCGGTCCCTGAGACGATGTGAAGTCCCTCTGACCACACCCATCACCTCAACAGGAGGGCAGGTTGGGGCTGTGCCCACGGCCCCACATGCCAGGACAACAGGAGATGTGGACATTCCCGCCAACACGGTAGGGGCCCTTCCTCTCAACACTCCGTCAGGACAAACCCAAAGCAAAACGAAACCAGGATCCCAGCCCAGAGCCCCACTGCCGGGCCTGGCCACCCTACACCGTGGAGCCACAGCTGAGGCCCCATCCAAAGCCCAGGGGAAAGCCTTGGCTCTTCTTACAACTCCTCTACCCCACAGGCCTCTGCTGGTGGCGCAAAACCTATCCTGCTGAGCACATGACCCATCGGTTGTGTCCCGAGGTCGTTCGGGAACAGGCTGCACAGGCGGCCCTGCGTCCAGGAGCCGCGTCAGTCTGACCAGCGCCAGGGCGCCAGGACCTCCAGCAGGGGGCGCTCCAGAGCCGCCGCAGCCGCTGACCTCGAACCTGGGGCAGAGGGACGCACAGGCCTCCCAGGTTTTCAACCTGCTTGATTTTTGGCAAAGAGACGCTGTTTCCTGAAAAGTGATCCACCAGGGGTCTCTGGAGAGGTCAGTCTCGCGTCCCAGCTGAGGTGGCCCACACGACGTGGCAATAAGGGCTGGGGGCTGAGTGCTGGCCACGAGGGAGGCAGCGGCCCCCTGAGCTGCTTCTGACTTCAGTGAGGTGCTGGGGGCAGAAAACGCGGCCGATCCCCAAAGGGTGAGCCCCACTGCACGCAGAGAGCGCACACGCACCCGAAGCTGGGTCCCGAGACAAGAGAGCCCAGCCGGGGGGCCCACAGTCTCTCCCAGAACCCCCAGCACCCAGTCTCGCTCCGCGGGAGAGGAGTTCCATAACATCCGCGTGAGGACACAGCTCGACGCGAGGGGACGACGTGAGCGGATCGCTCCGTGTCGCGATGACGGGACGGGATCGCTCCGCGCGAGTGGACGGCTCCGTTGACGTCTTGGGCGCCCAGAGCAGGGAGCAACCCTCTAGCATCCGGGGATTCCTGCCCCAACCCTGGCGCCCCCGCCCGCTGTCCTCCGGCTGTGGGGTCCTTACAGGATGGGGTGGGCTGTGGTGGGGACAGGGGTCCCTTGCTGTCTTAGGCTCCATGATTTTAGAATCCCAAAGTTCAAAACCAAGCAGGTGTTGTTTCCCAAAGTCTTTCCTGCCTGTAAAAATAGCTAATACTTTCACTAAATAGTTGAAACTGAGCGACTTTCTTTTCACAAGAAGCCTCCGGGTGCAGTTTCTTGAGGGAGTTCAGTCTGGCACGGAGGCTTCTTTCCTGGGGATTCATTGTCCTCGGGGAGCAGGGGCCCTGAGGGGCAGCAACTAGCCTGTGGGTTCTCTACTCACAGGATGGTGCCAGGGCCGACTCTGTACCTTCTATGGTCTCTCCTAACCCCTGAAGCCTTTGCAGACAAGTAGGAAATAAAACTTCCTGCAATATGATGGGCTGGCTAGAGGCCCGACAGCAGATCAGAGTAACGTCCAGAGACTCGAGCTCTGAATGATGACCTGCTATTTCCCTGGGAAACTTCAGGACAGGCCGACGGCGGAGATCTGCTCTCTCAGATCCCAAACAACTCACTGCATCTCGCCGCCTGCCACCATCCTGCCAAGGGCTCCGCTCCCCTCCCCTCCAAAGCCTCGAGTTGGAGGCCCGGTGTTGACTGCCTCCAGTCCCTCTGAAGAACATGCGTTTCCTGATCTCTGAACTCTGCGGTCATTCAATCAACTCTCTGAGGCTTGACAGGCACCAGAAGCCGTGCAGAGCTGAGCACAGTCATGTAAACCATCAGGAGTTACTGTTCCCTGAGACTTTTCATTCAGTGGAGTTTTAACGACCACACGACACAGCTTTGCTTCAGCGTCCGTGTGGTGCACTTGCGGCTGGCACCGCGCTGTTTCCCTGGGGCGCTGAGTCGGGGTGGGGCAAGGGAGCCGCGGGACAGCAGGGCCTAGAGCCTGGGGTCACCCCAGTTCCCATGAGACCTCAGTGTCGGGGCAGGTGGGGGATGGCCCAGCCGTAACTCGGTGTGGGGGCAGCGTGGCGCAGAGCCAACCTACCCCTGTGAATCCACCGTCTCTGGGGCTCCCAGCAGCACGCCTGTCAGGGTGGAGAAGAGCTTCAGGCGCATGGCTGGGTCCCGGGCTGGCTGAAGGCAGCTCCTGAGGATGGGGACCAGCTGGGGTAGGGCTTCTCCGAGGGCAGGGCCTAGAAGACAGGTGTGGCAGGAGGATGGGAAGGAGGAGCCCTGAGCTGCTCTGGCCGCGAGAGGAGGCATGTGGGGCATGGCGGGCAGGACGATCTCGGCATAGGACACCATGGGCCACCCCCCCACCTCCGCCATGGCTCTGTTCGCCATGTGAACTTTTTCTTCATACATCTCACCAAATTCGTAAACACACTGAAGTCAAGCAGTCTTTTAAAGACGAACCGAAATCAACTACTCAGAGTATAAAAACTGCTGGATGTGTGCCCCGAACCTGGCAGTCAATGACCTTCCCATGCCTGTCACCAGACGGAGCGGCGGTGCCCTGGCCCTGAGCCTGGCAGGATCCCAAATGCAGCGACGCTGCTCAGGGCCTGGGCCCGCCCGTAACGGGCTGACAGGGTCTCCGGGTCTGGATGCGAGTCACAAGCTGCTTTCCCCACCAGGCCCTGCGCTGACCTGGGTTGTGTGTGTCAGAAGAGACAACGGCCACCCTCAGGCCCTCTGGTTTACGCCCGGTCTGCTGATTCCGCACTCAGTCAGGACTTCAATCTATTCAGAGGCATCGCCTCAGAGCCCAGGGTCAGAGTGGAAAAAGTGTGGCCAGAGAAAGACTGCCCGCCCCTCCCGCCTCCCTGTCTCCCTTCCCTGAGCCCCGAACCTGCAGGGCAGGAAGCCAGCTGGGCAGAGAGAACAGCATGCAGACACCACGGCCTGAAGAGCACGGCGACACACACGGCACCACGCTGAGCCACGCGTTCAAGGTTCAACATCAAAACGTGTGCCTGGGCAGGCCCTTAAGGCCACGTTACATCGATTCTTCACTGTGACATTCTCAGCACTTTTTAAAATAAGGTTTTAAAATGGCCGATCTCCACAGGCGACAGTGATCATGACTGAATGAAGAACCAGGCCCCAGCGCACGGCCGACTGGGTGGTGCTGAGCAGCTCTGCCCGTCTGCGCTGGGGCTGCCCGAGCTGCCACGGCACCAGTGCCCTGACCCCAGCCCAGGGCACCTGTCCAGGGCTCACCTGAGTGGGTGAGCACCACGTCCAGCTGCAGAAGCTCCATGGAGTGGCCGGTCCAGTCCTGGTGCGAGGCAGCCAGCCACTCCAGGAGGGGGCTCACATGTGCTCGGAAGAGGTCCTGGCTGCTGTCCACGCCCTCCACTGCAGCCAGCTCAGCCAACGTCTCCTGAACCTGGGGGAGCAAGTCACCGGCTGGGACAGTCAACCTGAACGTGGGACTCACACACCCACTGGAGACCCTTACTACCTGAGGGACAGAGAGACACTCGGGCACACACCATGTGACCTGGGGTTCCCACATCCCTGGCCCTCCCGCCTGTACAACATATGAAACGGACAAAGGTGCACTTACAGGAGGCTCAACATCCCCCACGGCCCCCATTTTGCACCACCCAGGGCAGGGCAGTCCTTGCAGGGCAGAGGGCTGGGGCAGCTGGACTCTGTCTGCAGAGAAGGGGACCAGGCAGCTTCAGGGACTGAGCTCAATAGACTCAAGCCGCGGTCAGCGAAGGTGGGTCCAAGGCCCCCTCTCTGAGCTCTGTACCTGACCAGATCAGCGGCAACAGTACGTCTGCTGCTTTGGGGGCAAAATGGGGAGGGCTGGCTGGACGGTGGAACCAGGGCTGCCTGCCAGCCCCACACCCCGCCACCCCTGCCTCAGGCTTGAGGAACAGGATGCACCCGGCACTCTGCACGATGCCCGGGGCCCGAGTCTGGCCTGCAGACCCTCCATGAGGACCGACTCAACTTTTCTAACATAATGTTTACGGCTCTGTGGTGACAAACCGCCAGCTCAGACACAGGCCCTCCAGAGAGGGGGATTTTAAAGAGACAAAAGAAAGTTTAGAAAGGCACTGAGGAAAGGGAGGGCAGTGTGTGGGTGCCTCCTGGACATGATGTGGGCAGAGAGGAGAAAACACCAGGGGCAGAAGCCGAGCTCTCGGCTCAGGGAGAAGCGGCCAGAGACCTGTCTCCGCTTGGTCCTTACAGGGGCGGGGAGCTAGATGGCCGGAGGTTTCACGTTAAACACAGAGCCAGGAGAGCGGAAGTGACTGGAAAGCTGGACTGTAACTAAATAGGGAAAATATGATAATATTTCCTCTCCTGTATCTTTCAACCTCACTTAAACGCAGGTTTATTAATGACCAGGGAGGCCGCCTTTCTTTTGTTTCTCCAAGATTAAGCAGCATCTTTACTCTGAGACACTGAAGTCAACTTCAGTGGGAAGGAATCTAAAATCCTGAGTCCCCCTGAGGCCGCATTGAGGATGACACACCCAAATGTTCTAGATTCCTTCGTCTTTGGTTGGGCAAGCTCAACACTTGGGAGTTGAGAGCAGAGACTACATAGAGAGTCACAGTCCAGGGGCTGCAGCAAAGCGGGAGGCTCCCCCTCACCTTGTCGCCGAGGCCCGTGGGCCCCCACAGCGCCAGGATGGTCACCAGCACCTCTAGGAGTGGCTCGCCGGCCCCTCGGCAGTCCTCCTGGCCCACGGACACCACGGCCTGCACGCACTGCAGCAGGCGCTCACCATACAGGAGCTAAGGAGAGAGCGGCACCGTGAGCCACCCCGCGCCCGCCCGGCACTCAGACGAGGCCCCGCAGAACCACGGCGGACTGGGCCCGGGCTTCCGCACATGGAGAGGGCGTCCCTCTTCACAGCAGGGAAAGCGAACCCCTGCTGAGCCTGAGGATCATGGGTTCCGTGTGCAGTTCAGTGACACACACTGGAGGGGCAGGGGACCCTGGATGTGCTTCAAACGCCCCAGGCCTCCCCGCAAAGTCAAGCTGCAGCGGGAGGCCTCCCCGCAAAGTCAAGCTGCAGCAGGAGGCCTTCCCCCAAAGTCAAGCTGCAGCGGGATGAGGCTGGGAAGGCGCGGCAGGCACGAGGGGTGCACGCTTCTCCCCTCCGCTCTGTGTACTTCGGGGTTCCTGTAACGCCCAGTGAACAAAAACAAATAAAATTCTATGACTCAGAAGACGCTTCCTGACTGACGGGAACACGGGGCCGGCTCCTTGGGAGGGCCGAGCCCATCGCCCACCTCCCAGGCTCCAGCCTCAGCAAGCAGGCAACGGGGCCAGGAGTGGGAGTGGGATGGCCCCCAGGGGAAGGACCTCAACACCCCTCCCACGCGTCTGCTTTGCTGTGTTTCACAGAGGACAGAAGATCAGGACGGGGGTCCTGTGTGTAGATCACGTGTATGCGCCCAGCACGGTAGCTGGGACCTGATCTGGTCCACCTCTGTGGGCATGGCCGCCCCTGTTGAGCATTAGCTGGTGCGGGGCCAGCTTCCCGTGGGCCTGCAGAGTGAGGGCAGATACCCAGTGAGGCAAAGCCTTGTTGTTCCAGAGACAGACAAAAGCGCCACATCCCAATGCAAAGAGTCAAGGTTTAAGATCATCACAACAAAAACAAGGTCGTTATTCTTCCATCAATAGCAAATAATTACAAATTATTCCAAATGACTAAGTCTAACTACCTAGATTGTTTCAGCTTCAGATGTAATGGATTTACTGCTCAATTTAAGACAATAAATTTGTAACCAGCAAGCATAGCTCCCAGTAACGAGTGCCAAATCAGGCTGCCTGCTGGAAGCCCCACTAGAAGCCAAATGACACGGTAAGGACAAGCTTGTCATGGAGACACGGTGTCCGAGATGTGTGTGGGCCAACAGAGGGTGGGCAGACTTGCAGCTTCTGGGTGGAGGGCCCTCTGCCCAGGATCACCCACAGCAGTACCGTCCAAGGAACAGAACTGCCCTCGGTGATATAAGCGCTCCACCCTATGCTGTCCAGGGAGGCCGCCACGGGCTGTGAATACGTGAGCACAAATACTGGGCACTTGAGTTGTGGCCAGTGTGACCTGTGCACCATGGTGGATGGAGCAGAACAGGCCAGGAAGTGCATGGGTCCAAACAGAACATCGGTGACTGCACCCCAGCTAACTTGTCGGTTGGCTGTCCCCGAGGGGCCTGAGGGACGGGTGACTGTCACTGCCTATGCGTGGATGGCCCCAGCAGAGGATTGCGTCACCATGGAGACGGGCCGACTCTACGAACCCCACCCTCTCCCCAGCATGCTTACGTTTTCAGACCCTTGGCAGATGTGAGCCTGGGCCAGCTCCATGGCGATGACTTTCACGTGTGGCTGCAGAGCCTCCCTGGGGCAGCCTCGGATGAGGGAGGCGAGGACCAGGAGGCCGGAGGGCGAGGGTGACTTCCTCAGCGTCGACAAGATCAGCTTCAGAAACACCTCCGGGCTGACGAAGGTGCCGACCAGCTCTGCAGACCTCGCGCACTGGGGGGTGGGGGAGTGGGAGGGGGGCTGAGGCTGCTGGCCCTCTTCCTGTCACCCCAACACTGCTCAGCATCTGCCTCGCACGCTCTCACCCCCAGAAACAGCCCTGCGGGCACGTTTCCTCCTGGCAACTGCTCAAACGCTCACAAAAACAAGTGAGTCCTCCCGTGAGCTCAGAACTGCCAAGGAAAGGAAGTCACGCGTCTGGCTCGTGGGAGGGCTATCAGAGCGTCCTGAGGCCCAGTCACCTGAGCTGGACACTGGGGGCTGCTCTGTACGTCTGCCTGCCCGTGGTCCTTGCAAGCTGACCACCGCAGGGCCTGTGGGTGGACGCTGTTTTTTCACACGGACGTGGGGCCACTCGCCCGCATGCACTCAAGGAGAGCCTTCATACGCCACTCCTCGCAGGCCCAGGGCTGCGGGGGGCCACGGCACATCTACACCTTCACGCAGAGGTGACCGTGTGCCTGCTGAGGTCCGAGTTCACGGCCGGCAGAGCCGAGAAGGAAGGCCGGGGCCCCTCAGTCCCGCAGACGCCACTCACGCTGCAGACCACGGCCGCCTCCTCGTCGGCGCAGGCGCGGAGCAGGGCGCGCAGCACGGGCTCCAGGTGCTGCGTGACGTGGTCCTCTGCGTGCAGCAGAAGCACGGCCAGCAGCTGTGCCGACTTCACCCTGGTGCCCACCACCCAGTCAGCGATGTCGTGCCAGACGGCGGGGAGGATCTTGGAGAGGTTTCTGCAGATGAGCTCTCGGCAGCCCAGCCCCGGGCGGCTCCCTGCAGGTCATGAAGGTGAAGGGAGATGGTGACATTCACACACACACACCTCACCGACTTGTGTGGGAAGGTCGCTTATGACACGTCCCTCATTTAAGGCAGACCTACAGGTTTATATTCTGAGGCCTTAAAGAACACAGCTCGACTCTGAAGACAGAAGGAAATGAGGCCACAGAGTGTCATTACTTACTTGGAAGTTTTCAGTAATGGTGAGGCGCGACACACGTTAAGCTACATGTTCAAAGTGCTAACAAACGGGTACACGGCTCTCCAGACAACACACGCATCGCCCAGAAGCGCCCTGTGCTCCCGAAACCCCCCACCGCCCATGCCTCCCTCAGGCAGCTCGGCCGGCTTCCGGTCACCGCGGAGGAGCTGCCTCTCCTACCTCCTGTGAGCACAGCGCACGGCCCCCTCCACGCGGAAAGGCATGCTGAGCCCCATTGCGTGGTGGGGCACATGAGGCCTTCTCACTGCTGAGCGTGCCACTGCACAGACAGACCACAGTTCGTCTGTCCGTCCGTCCACTTGCTGATGGTTGCCTGAGCTGCTCTGGTGCAGACTGTCGCTAACAGGAGTTCTCTTGGGTGGGCACACCCAGGAGTGCCCGCGGGAGCACCCAGCAGGAAGGCACTTAACGGTTTAAGAAACAGGGATGGATTTTCAAAGCGGCTATGCCGCCCTCCCTCTGCTCCGCCACACCCCCGCCGCTCCCTCCGCCACGTCCAGGACCCGTGGCTCCGCTGCCTCTACACCAGCAGCAGGGCAGGCTCAGGCCCAGCGGGCCGGTGTCTCCTTGCTGCTCCACTGTGCGCTCCCCTTGGGACCCATGCATGACCTGGGACATCTTCTCAGGTGCTTACTTGACACCTGTGTGTCTTCAGGCGAGTGTCTTCTCAATCTTTTTTTACCCACTAAAGCTGGATTATTTCCGATGCTGAGTTTGCGCATTCTCTTTGTGCTCTGGAAACAAGCCCTATGCACACAATCTGCGAACATCTCCTCGGTCTGTGCCTTCAGCTTCATTTTCTTAGCATGTTCCAAAGAGCAGACATTTTCGTTTTGATGAGAACCAGCCCACCAGTCGTTCCTGTGTGGAGTGTGTGGGTCCTATCCTCAAGCGCACAGGCCACTGGGGCTCAGCCTCGTGCGACAGGAGGACGGGATCCAGGTCCAGGGGCGCCATCTCCACTGCAGACGCCCTTTCTCCTGAGCTGTCTCTGCAGCTCATCCGAATCTAGAGGCCACCCGTGTATCTATCTGACTCTGCTCTGCCCACAGGCCTGTCTGTCTGATGCCGACCCCTCCACGCCCACTCACTCTGGCTTTACGTCTCTATGTCTTTATGTCTTGAAGCCAGACGAGCTAGTCTTTCAACCTGGGTGTTCGTCTTCAAAGTTTCGGCTGCACTAGGTCCCTTGCGTTTCCTTGTGAATTTCAGGATAAATTTCTCAATTTCTATAAAAAAGCCTTCTAGGATTTTGATTACAAGATTTTCATCTTAAAGGTTCAAAACAACTCTAGAAATAGAAATGAGACTGTGACAAGTCAGAGTTTAAAGGGTGTTTTGGTAAGAAGAACAGCTTGACCCATGAAGCCCCACTTTGAATTTTTGCTCCTGTTACTTTTCTGTCTCTATGGTCTACGAGAGACTTAGCTCCAGAGATTCAGATTCTGTCAGCTGTTTAAGTGAGCTTGTTATAACTCTGCAAAAGACAAAAAGCCTGATGACGCTGGTCCCTTGGGGCAAGTCTGGGGGATGAGGGGCCACATTAGGACAGTCTGGGGAGGGGTCCGCTGGCAGGCAGGCACGTGGCCTCACTCCGACAACCCCTCTGACCTCCGTTCCTGTACATGATATGGTGGACGTGGTAATTCAGAAGATGGTGCGTCCTCAAACTTCAGTAAGTCAGAAAAAGTCCCTGCTAGCAACTAATTTTTTGTACCTTTTCCAAAACGTGTGATTTCCCCTTATAGCAGCTGCGTGGTGTGGGAGGTGACGCTGCCTGAGTTGACAGGTAGACAAAAAAAAAGACGCAGGCCTCCCAGGTGCAGGGAGGGGCCTCCCCATGGGCCTCACACTGAACAGCGCCAGGTGCCAACACCTGTCCTCGAGCTCATCACGCCCGCAGTCCCTCGAGGGGCCTGACTTCACCCGACCAGGTCTGGTGGGGCCTGCAGGCCCCAGGCTCGGTGCCTCCCACGGCATTGCCCGTCTGACCTGGCGCACATTTACCAGGCTCTGTCCTGCCAGCGTCACCCCGTCATGGCTCCACTGTAAGAAAACACCTGCAGACAGCCTGCAGTGATGAAGGTGCCCCATCACGTTCACAGGGGACATCAACCCCCGACAGAGTTTCCTCAACACAGGAAACTAGATGCATGCAAGGCCCTGGAGCAAGAAGGGGGGCTGGGGCCCGGTAGGCAGGGGCCTCCTTGGAAATGCAGCTTGGATCTGACTGAGGAGCTGAGGGGAAACATGGGTGCCCATGTGCGCACGGGTGTGTACACACACACATGCGCGTGAGCGGGCGCTCCCAGTCTGGCAGGAACCACAGCAAGGAGCAGGACGGGGATCCACCAATGGAAGCCTCTGTTCTGAGGAGGCATCACCTGAAATGCTAGGGCTGCATCCCACTGTGGCCTGTGTCTCTCCTGCAGGTGAGGCTCACAGAAGAACTCTGTGAGTTGACAAAGCACCCTGCTTTCAGAACTCCCCCAGCAGCCTCGCGCTCCTCGGCCGGGTGTGCCCACGTACCCAGGGAGGCTGGCCTGGGACCACGAGGGCTTCTTCCAGCTGCCGGGCCACACCTCCAGGACACGCCCACCTCATCAGACCGAGCCGGCTGCACTCACCTGGCGAGGGGTGGTGGGTCGGGGGAGGGCTGGCAAAGTCCAGCTTGTCCTTGAGGTCTTCCTCATTCTCCGTCTGCCACTGCAGGCCGACCTGCTCCCAGAGGCTGGTCGCCTCGCACCTGCCACACACGACACAGTTGCAGGTCAGGGCGTGCCCACGGGGACAGGGGGCTCTGGGGGGCTGGCCACGGGGGCCCCTGCCTAAGAGAACGTGCCAGAGGGTCTGCCAGCCCCCATCTCTGCCTGACAAATTCCTGTCTATGAGCCAGGTGAGGGGCTGAAGGTGCAAAACTGCCCGGTCAAAACCCTGGGGCCGCCCAGTAGGCAGGAGGGGGCTGGTGCAGGGGGCTCTGGCCCAGAGAAGAAGCTGCCGCCACAGGAAATGACAACAGAGGAGAGGCCGCGCCTGGGAGGAGAGCAGGCAGGCCTGGGGCACCGGAGCCCGGCCACGGCCCCACATCGTCACTTACGCAATCTCAGGGATCTCGTCATGGAAGCCGCTCAGCAGGAGTGGGATGAGCTTGTGGAAGAAGGAGTAGCGGTCCCGCAGGCTCAGCAGCCAGCCCCCCACCACGCGCGTCACCGCCTGGCGCACCTGCGGGCGGGAGACAGTCAGCGGCTCCCCCAGGCGGGGACCTGGGCAGCCGGGCCCACCCCGCAGGCGCCGCAGGGCCCAGGGCCAGCTCGCTGCTCCAGCAGCTGTGCTGTCCGCATCTTGGGTCTGGGACAGATCGCCAAGATGCCCAGTCTCGCTGGTTTGAGCCCATGTCCTCAGGCTCAGGCCGGACCCTCACTGACCACAGCAGGCTCCGTGGCCCAGTCTCAGCCCTGTGGAGCATTTGCAGCCCTCTGCACGGAAACCTCCCGGGCATCCGCTGCCTGCGTCTGAGAAGGTGGTGTGCGTGCCTGTACACACCACGCCCACTGCAGCAAGGAAGCGAGCTTAACAACACATTTCTTTACACTAAAATGAAACATCAGAAAGAGAATGTAAAAAAAGAAAATCCTTTTTAAAAATTGCAACCAAAAAAGTTAAAATACTTAGGCATAAACCTGACCAAGGAGGTGAAAGACTTACATAGTTGAGAATGAGAAAAATTAATAAAGGAGACCGAGGATGATGCAAAGCAGTGGAAAGACACCCACCTTGCTCCTGGGTTGACGAATACTGTTAAAACAGCTGCACCACCCAAAGTAAGCTACAGATTTCATTTAAGGCCTATCAAATTACCCATGACACTTTTCATAAAGTGAGAACAAACAATCCTAAAATTTATATGGAACCATAAAAGATCCAGAATTGCCAAAACAAACCTGAGGGAAAAGAACAAAGCTGAAAGCATAACTCTCCCAGACTTCAGACAATACTACAAAGCTGCAGTCATCAAAAGAGCATGGTGCTGGCAAAAAAAACAGACACATGGGTCAGCGGAACAGACCAGAAAGCCCAGAAGTCATCCACACAGCTGCAGTCAATTAATCTCCAACAAAGGAGGCGAGAATATACAACAGGGGAAAGGGCAAGCGGTGCTGGGAAAGCTGGACAGCTGCATGGAAATCAATGAGGTTAGAACACACCCTCACACCAGACACACTAATAGACTCAAAGCGTCTTAAAGACCTAAACGTAAGACACGACACCATAAAACTCCTAGGAGACAGCATAGGCAGAACATTCTCTGACACAATCCGTACCAATGTTTTCTTAGGTCAGTCTCCCAACATAATAGAGATAAAACAAAACTAAACCAATGGGATCTAATCAAACTCACAAGCTTTTGCCCCGCAAAGGAAACCATAAGCAAAACAAAAAGACAATCTGCAGACTGGGAGGAAATATTTACATGATGTGTGATTGACAGGGATTAATTCCCCAAATATACAAACAACTCATACAACTCAATAACAATAAACCAAAAAACCCAATCAAAAAATGGGCAGAAGACCTTGATAGACATTTCTCCAAAGAAGACATACAGATGGCCAACAGGCACATGAAAAGACATTCAACATCAATAATTACTGAAGAAATGAAAATCAAAACAACAATGAGATATTCACCTCACACCGGTCAGAATGGCTATCACTAAAAAGTCTCCAAACGGACTTCCCTGGTCTTCCAGTGGTTAAGAATTGCCTGCCAATGCAGGGGACACAGGTTTGACCCCTGGTCTGGGAAGAGTCCACAGGCCGCCAGACAACTAAGCCCGCACGTGCTCGAGCGTGTGTGCCACACCAGGCGAGGGCACTGCAGCGGGAAGCCCAGTCACTGCAGTGAAGAGCAGCCTCCACTCACCACAGCGGAGAAAATGAAGACCCAGTGCAGCAAAAAATTTTAAAATAAAATAAACAATAAAAAAAAAATTTTTTTTGGAAAAGTCTACAAATAACAAATGCTGGAGAGGGTGTGGAAAGAAGGGAACCCTCCTACACTGTTGGTTGGAATATAAACTGATGCAGCCACTAAGGAGAACAGTATGGAGGTTCTTTAAAAAAACTAAAACTAGAGCTAACATATGATCCAGCAATCCAGCTCCTGGGCATATGTTTAAACATAATTCAAAAAGATACATGCACCCCAATGTTCACTGCAGCACTGTTTACAATAGCCAAGATACGGTAACAATCTAAACGTCCATGGACAGATGAATGGATCAAGAAAATGTGGTACATTATATACAGTGGATACTACTTACCCATAAAAAACCAAAATAATGCCATTTGCTGCAACATGGATGGACCTAAACATTATCATACTAAGTGAAGTAAATCAGAGAAAGGCAAATACCATATGATATCACTTATATTTGAAATCTAAAATATGACACAGCTGAACCTTCCTATGAAAGAGACAGACTCACAGACACAGAGAACAGACTTTGGGTTGCTGTTGTCAAGGGGGAGGGGAGTGGAGAGGGAAGGATTGGGAGTTTGGAGTTAGCAGATACAAACTAGTATACACGCATGGGTAAACAACAAGGTCCTCTTGCACAACACGAGGAACTATATTCAATATCCTGTGAGAAACCACAATGGAAAGGACTCTAGAAGACAGCACGCATGCATGTGTAACTGAATCACTTTGTACAGCCAAAATTAACACAACATTGCAAATCAAGTACACACTTCAATTATAAAGAAGAAGAAAACAAACGACATGACCCAGTGTGGCTGTGGCTGGAGGCCAGCTGGGGTGCTGGAGAGCAGGCTTTGGGGTCAACAGACCCAGGCCTGGAGGAGGCCAGCTGGGGTGCTGGGGAGCAGGCTTTGGGGTCGACAGACCCAGGCCTGGAGGAGGCCAGCTGGGGTGCTGGGGAGCAGGCTTTGGGGTCGACAGACCCAGGCCTGGAGGAGGCCAGCTGGGGTGCTGGAGAGCAGGCTTTGGGGTCGACAGACCCAGGCCTGGAGGAGGCCAGCTGGGGTGCTGGGGAGCAGGCTTTGGGGTCGACAGACCCAGGCCTGGAGGAGGCCAGCTCCAGCCGGGGCCCTGGCACTCATACCAGCCCCAGCCTCAGACGTGGAGGATCTCCGTAGGAAGGAACACGATGGCGTTTAAGTACTGACGGACAGGACACGAGAAGGCTGGCGTTCCCTCTGCCAGGGGCACAGGGGCCACGTGTCCCCCACCCTGCAGGTGCCCCACCAGCAACCACTGCTCCTCCTGCCCCAGGGACGGGAGCCCTTCACCCACTCTTCCCTTTGGGAGACAGCCTGCCCTTGCGGCCTTCACTCTGCCCCTCATAGCCTTAGATCCACGACTCTGAGCTGGCTTCTGCCGACAAAAGAGCTGCTTCTCTCACCTCCACCTGCCTGCCTGTCTTGTCTATCTGTCTCCGCAGACCCCAAAGCCAAGGGGAAGGAATGACCCAAATACACCAACCCTGGCTCCAATCCTCCTAGTTTGCCAATCTCTGTGGTTTTTCAATTAAATCACCTTGATGGACGGCATGTTACACATATTTCTACAAACCGTGGAAACACTCAGTTTAGAGTTTCTTCCTAAAAGCAAACAGTCCTCTTCCCCATTCTTTAGAATTAAGAATAACAAACATACCAAGACAAGTCAGTTCTCCTTCAGCTTCTCAAAAATGTGAAATAGGAACACCCTGTGACTGGGAATGATGGAAGGACATTTTGGGGTCACATATATCTTTAAAAAAGGACAAAAGTGAGTGACAAATAGCACACTGGCACGCTTCTGGTGGAGAAGAGGGACCGCCCGGAGGAGAAACTCCCCTTACCTGGGGAACGTCGTCAAAGAGCCGCTGAGCAAAGTGAGGAAGGACATCATCCACTGACTTCCCGCTGCCGAACTGGATCACCGTGCCCGTGGCCTCGATGACGGCCACCCGCACCTTCCAGTGCTGGTGGGAGATGGACTGCATCAGGGGGCCGATCAGGGACTCCGACTGCATGTGGAAGTGGTCTGTGGGGCGGGGAGGCCACCAGTCACCAGGGGAGCCTGGGGGCCTCCACTCTGGCCTGGTTCCGCTGGGAGCTTTGTACCCTCAGCACTGGAGAGGCGCAGGGACAGGACGAGTGACTCAAACAGCACCTCTCTCAGAGGCCTGGGGCTGGACCCCATGTCAGCTGAACAGGGCAGCTGGGAGGGGAGAGCCTGAAGCTGCCAATGGCTGCGACAGGTGCCCGGAGTGGGGAGAGACCGCATGTCCCCAGGTCCTGCCGAGCCAGACATGCAGCACAGCACAGGAAACCGCACCAGCACCGCCTCAGGCAAAGCCACCCCGCTTCTACGGGCCTCACAGAAAAGTCAGGACCAGGGGGTCTTCGTGGGACCCAGGTGGACCCTCCAGCTCTGCAGTTCTGCCGCTGCTTCAGACCTGTGTGAGGTCGCTATTTCAGCGGTACTTCCAGCGAGTTCTCTCAGCACTCAGGTCCTCAGACCAAGGCAGGCTCTGGTTCACTGCTGCCCAGGGTGCGAGGGCCCAGAGGAGAGGCCCGGAGCGCAGGAGAGGCGCTGAGACCGGGAGATGTGGCAGACGTTGCGCTCGGGGTTGGGGTTGCAGCTGCAGCTGCAGCAGGGCGCGGGGAGGGGCCACCGGGGAGGGGACGGGGGGCTGGCACCTGGAGTGGCGCGTGCCAGGCCGGCGGCGCACTCGCAGCTCTCGCGGCGCACGGCGGCGAAGGGGTCGAGCAGCGTGCAGCGCAGCGCGCGCACCGCGTCGTCCAGGTGGGGCGCGAACGCGGCGCCGGCAAGGCGCACGGCCAGGCCGAGCAGTTGCACGAGCGCCAGCCGCAGCTCCTCACAGGCCTCTGGCGGCGGGCGGCGCGCGGGCTCGGGGCTGGCCAACCGCGCGGCGAGCGCGGGCAGCAGGCGCGGGAGGGCGTCGCGGGGCCGCGCGGCGCGCCGCAGGCCCAGCCCCAGCAGGTGCACGGCCAGCGTGCGGCAGCCCTCGGCCGGGTCAGCCAGGCGGCGCAACAGGCGCGGCAGCAGCAGGTGCACCCACGGGCCCTGGAAGGCCGCAGCCGCGGCGTCGGGGTCAGCGTCGGGCGCCTCGGGCTGCGCCGCCTCCAGCGCCCGCTGCAGCGCCTCCAGAGCGCGCCGCCGGCCCAGCTTGCTGTCGGCCTCCAGCCCGGGCAGCAGGCGGCTCAGAGAGCGGCTCAGCTCCGCCTCCTCGGTCGTCTCCCCTGCTTCTGTCGGGCCCCGGGGCGCCGCGGCCTCAGGCGCTACCAGCGCCGCCATCTTCCCCGCGTTGCTAGTCACCAGGGGAGACCGGCGCTTTTACGACGGCCGCGGTGCGGATTACGGCACGTTTTCCGGTCAGCTCCGAGCGCAACTTTATTGGCAGCTCGGGCGCGGACAGGACACGGCCGGGGGCGTGGCGGGGCCTTGGGGGCGGGGCCTTGGAGAACTGAAGGGACGCTGGCCAGGGCCCGGGGCCGGGGGCCGGCTGGGTCCCGATCTGTTGGCTCCTGCGAACCTGTGTTCGGTGAGGCGTGTGATCGTGCCCTTCGGTGTCCTCGAGTGGCTTCTGTGACCCTCACGTCTCCCGCAGGCCCGGGTCTTGGCCTGCTGGGTGGCAGGTTAATCAGCGTGAGGGATGAAGGCCAAGGAACTTGGTGTAGGCTGGGGAGGCTTCCTGGTGTGGCGGCTGTGGTGGTATATAGGGGTGAGTAATAGTTACCGCTCATAAAAGTGGACTTCCCTGGTGGCTCGGATGGTAAAGAATCCTCCTGCCGTGCCGGAAACCTGGGTTCCATCCCCGGGGCGGGGAGATCCCCTGGAGAAGGGCATGGCAGTTCTCTCCAGTGTTCTTGCCTGGAGAGTCCCATGGACAGAGGAGCCTGGCGGACCACAGTCCACGGGGAGAAAGTTGGACACGACTGGGCGGCTGAGCACACAGCACAGGGCAGTTCACTGGGGGGCGGACAGCACGCACAGAGGCCTGCGATGGCAGTGTGGCCGCTCACTTGTGCTGTGCCCCCCAGAGTTCATGTGGTGGAGTCCTGACCCTCCCTCCCCGCCCTGGGCCTCAAAAGGGCCATAGAGACTCATCAAGTTAGGGTATCTTTAGGGTGGGCCCTAATCTGTTTGACTGTGTCCTCATGAAAAGGGGAGACTGGAGACAGACAAGCACACAGGGAGAAGCACGTGAAGGTGGGGTGTCTGCAGGCTCAGGAGAGTGGCCTGGGACAGACTTCCTCACAGCTCGCAGGGGAACCAGGCTCCGACACTGTGATCTCGGACTTCTGGCTTCCAGAACGTTGAGATAAATTTCTCTTGTTTAAGCTGCCAGGCTTATAGCACTGTCTTTCCGCAGCCACAGGAACAGATACAGGGAGGGGGCCTGACACCGTTCCACCCCGCGGCTGAAGCCAGGGCATCCAGGGGGAGCAGCGTCCTCTGGGTCCCGGTGGGGGACACAAGGGAGGGTTTGAGGTGGGAGGGTTTCACTAGGAGGTTTGTGTTTGTAGGAGACTACTCTGGCTGTCAGAGAACGGGTTGGAAGGGAGCCAGGCAGACGCCACGTGAGGCTGCTGGGAAGGCCTTGGCTGTGGTCGAGATGAGAGTGTCAGCACTGAAGTGAGGGTGCTGGGATCCTCTGCTTCAGAGGTGGGGCAGACTCACTTTCCCGGCTACTCCCCCGCCCAGTTACAACTGAACACCTTGCAGCTAGTTCAGCGGACAACGGGGGAGGATCTGAGCTGGAGAGAAGGGGGCAAACTGACTGGGGACTCCACACTGGAGGAGCAGCTGTGGGGCGACCCAGGGGTTTCTCTTCTGGCCTCTAGTTTCCTGGAACAGGCGCTAGAGGGGGCTGTAACCCAGACCTGCCGGCAGGCCATGGGGGCTGTAGCTTGGCCACTGCCAGAGGACAGATGGCTGCCTCAGCATCTGTTCTCAGTGGCCGGGTGCCTGCGGGGCCTTGAACTGGCAGGAGCCTTTGCAGTGCGTGCCCTAGATGACAGCCCACAGAGTCACCAGCAATCTGAAGTTCCCAGTGTGACCCCCCCACCCAGCGCCAAATGAAGATTACAGAACTGGAAGATACAGTAGCCATAATAGTGTAATAGACACGGTGACCACTGCCCACTATGGATGGATGTGATAACAAAGTGGGGATGAAGGAGAGAATCAGGAGATTCACAGATAAAGCAGTAGAGTCTGCTCGATCTAAGCAGCAGAGAACAGACTGAAAAAGAAGAGACACACAGCCTCAGTCACCAGAGACCCGGAGCAAGAGGAGGGAGCATGTGGGCTGCAAAGCGCTGCAAGGAATAACGGCCAGAAACTTCCTGAATTTGGCGAAAGACAAACCCATAGACATAACAGACTGACTGAGGCCTATGTAGGCCGGCGTGTAGTGTTCGTTGCTCAGTCTTGTCCGACTCTGTGTCACCGTGGCTGTAGCCCCCCAGGCTCCTCTGTCCATGGACTTCTCCAGGCAGGAATACTGGAGTGGGTAGCTCTTCCCTTCTCCAGGGGATCTTGCCCACCCAGGGATGGAACCCGAGTCTCCTGCATTGGAGGAGGATTCTTTACCATCTGAGCCACCAGGGAAGAGCTAAGCCCTCTAAAAACCCATATCAAGACACATCGTAATTAAATCTCTGAAAACAAATGACAGAAAAAAAATGTGAAAACAGAGAGAGATGCTGTTTTGCCTCCAGAGGGACGTGAGTATGAATGAGAGAGTTCTTGCTGGAAATCACAGTGGCCAGAAGGAAGTGGCACGTTTTTTAACATCTGATGGTCGCAGCAAACCAGGATACTCTGTGTGAGAGAAGTGAGAGCAGTGGAGGGAGGATTCTGCACCACACGACGTGGCGGAACGTCGGTGCCCATGGACTGATAACTGCATGCGTACACGGGAGTGTGTAGAGCGCCGCTCACAGATGTCGACAGCGATGCACTCAGCACGCCATCCAGTGGAATTCTGACGGATATCCAGGTACCCCACACTGGCACGAGAGAGGACAAGCACCACTTGAGCACTGATTATCAGCAGTTACTGCAGATGTGAATGGCGTGTACACACCAGTGAGAAGACACACAGATTCGCAGGAGGAATAAAACCTGTGACCCAACTTGACGTTGTCTGTCACACGCTGAAACTCTCTTCAACTGTGATAACATGGGGAGGCGGAAAGAAAAAGAATGGGAAAAGATCTATCATGTAAACATTCTTTTTGAAAAAGTAGAATGATGACCGTCAGCCAAGGTAGACGTCAGAGCAAGGGGAATTTCCAGGGGAAAAACTGGTCGATTGTATAACAATAAAAGGATCAGCCCAGCAGGCAGGTACATAGCAATCGCAATGTTTACGACCCAAGCAGATCTTTAACATACACAGAGCAAACACTGGCGGAGCTGCAGTGAGAGAGCAAACCCCCCAGTTTCAGGTGGGGCCTCGGCTCCCACTCCTCACCGCTGCTGGGACGACTGGGCATTCGGAAAGGACATAGAACACTGTTGATCGGAGGGATCAATGGACACTCATGGAACCCTCCAGCCAATAGGCACGTAGTGCATGCCGTTCACAGGTGCCCGGAGACGTGCCGGAGTAGACCGTGTGGATCCTGGGCCATAAAACAGACCTTGACAAACGTGAAGGAAGTGAAGTCAGAGTATAAAAATCAGTAACAGACTCCACATGTGGACGTTAACTCAGTTCTACTCAGAAACAAAGAGGAAGGACTGTTGATACAGGCAGAGACTCGGGTGCACCTCTGGGCGGTGTGCTGAGTAAAAGACAGTCACGACGAGACACTGACTGCCTGAGTCCCTGTAAACAGTCCTGAGATGACAGTTGCGGGAGTGGAGGCCCCGGGAGTGGTCTCCGGGGCTGGGGCATGGGCTGGGTGTGACCGCACCGGTGTGTCGAGGGAGCTTCCTGTAGTGATGGTGCCTGAGCCTCCTGACTGAGGTGGTGGCTCTGTGAGCGCTCGGGGGCATCCAGCCTCCTGTCCCGTCCCCAGATGTCCTTCCAGACTGAATAAACAGGGGCAGTAGTACAGAGGGGCCAGTACTTAGACAGACTGTGCCTAGAAAGGCGAGAAAACATGAAACAGGAACAGGAAGCTACATAAGAGAGAGACGTGGATGGCAGAAGCAGAAATGCTCGAATCAGGTGAGTAGACATTTGGAAGAATGTGGAGAAATTAGGACCCTGAGCCTCAGTGGTGGGAATGTAAGCTAGTGCAGCCACCGAGGAACCCTGTGGTTCCTAAAAAAATTAAACAGGATTAGCAAGTGACCTGCCAATTCTACACGCGGGTGCAGAAGGGAAATCGGGGCGGGGGGGCAGGGGACGGAGGGAAGGGGCGGGCTCTCGAGTCTGCCCCCCTTGTTCACAGTGGCCAGAGGGTGAGCCTGGGACGGGTGGGTACACACCACCCGAGGCGTGTGTGTGCACATCCGTGTGGTGAGAGCCGCCTCCACACGGGGCCGTGAATCTGCGTCCCGCTTCCCTGAGGCAGTGAGGCTGGTGCGGTGGCTGGGGCCTGGGCATCCTAGCTGCCAGAGGCTGTCCTGATGCGATAGGTGGCGAAGCCCAGTTGGCAAGTTTGTGGTGGGGTGGCCGCTCGAGGGAGAGGAAGAACGCAAACTTCTCCTTTTTCCCAGTCTGGTCCCTGGCCTCGGCCCGGCTGGAAGAGGTAAAACACTTTAAATCAGGTTGCAGTTTTGACCATTTCATAGCACTGGACACTTGAAGTGACTGAGTTGACACTGGGTATGTACCTTGACATGATGGTAGAACTTTGAAATTCTCTACGTTTGAGCCGAAATGTGATGGAACTGCCCCAACTGTATAGGCAGGAGTCGGGAGGGAACCTCCTCCTCCAAATGGATTTTAAAGACCCGGTCAGGGCAGGAAGGAGTGACTTCAGGTCTGTTCCAGGAGCCCCCGTTCAGTGTCCTGGACTGTGTCATTTCACCAGCACAATAAACCGCTGCGAGCCAGCGTGCTTGGTCGGTCTGTTCATTAGCTCCTCCGGCCAGTTCTTGTGGGACGCTCGGGGTCCCGGTGTCCACAGCAGCCCCTCCTCACAAAGCTGAGGGCAGGAAACCTGTGGACGGCGGGGATGAAGAGGAAGGACCTCACCAGGCGCAGATAAGGGGGCCAGGGCCTGGGGCGCTGGGGACAGGAGACCTTTGCCGCCCACGGGCGTCCCTGCTTTTGTCCTCTGCAGATGTTGTGGAAGTCACCACAAACGCAGGGCCTCACACTCCTGATCATCTTGCGTCAGTGGGTCAGGAGTCCAGCAGGGCTCGGGTGTGTCCCCTGAAGGCAACCCTGGAGGCCTGGGCTTGTCCTTCCCTGGGGGCCCGCGCCTTGGGTGGCCTGCGCCTCTCGGACCCCTACCCCGAGCTCCAGGACGGGTCCCTCCCCTCAGGCTCCTGCTTGGGCTCCTCTTCTGCACCCGCACAGGCCTGACGGCTCTGCTCTGTGCAGGGGGCTGAGCTTGCCACCATCCCCCCAGCCCCACCAGGAGGGATGTGGCTGGATGAGCTGTAACTGGTAGCCTTGCGGTCACTGGACTGATCACCTGCTTCTTGCTCATCCCAGTGGGTCCCTTTGGTTCCCCATCAGCAGGTGCCGGCAGCCACGCCCACCTCCACGCCCACAGGCGGGAGACTGGAGGGTCTTCCAGGTGAAGCCCCCGACGGCCCCCACGCTGTTGCTGGTGAGGAAGCAGGACCCACCTAGGAGTCTGCCTGCCAAGCCCAGCTCAGCACCCCCGGGTGGGGGACGTACTGAGACCTCCCTCGCCTGGGCAGGTACCCACATCTGTCTCCTTGCCCCTTAGGACCTAAAGGATAAGATGCGAAGCATCCACACTCCCTGGGGTGCTCGGCACAGCAGGGGCCAGAGAAGGGGGCAGGTTCAGCAATCAGCCTCCGGCTCGATTGGCACAGAGTCAGGGCTGCAGGGAGACCCCGGCGGCACCCCCAAGGGCCCAAGCTGGCCTGCAGGTGTGAGGGCCCCAGGCAGGGAGGGTTCCTCACAGAAGCAATGTCCCTGTTGAATCTTGGCAGGTGAACTGGACTTGTCACCACCAGGAGTCTGGGGCGGGGGAGCAGGTGGTTGGAAAATAAGGTGGTTTTGAAGCTGGACCTTTGCAAGACGTGGAGACTCAGGCTCCAGGGCAGGGTGAGGACCCCAAGCTGCGGCACGAGCAGCCCTTCTGTGGGGAAAGCAGGAGGGCTAGAGGGGACACACAGGCCAGCACAGCTTGTGGGGACGTTTGCCGACGACATGATCCCCGCCTCACGTCTTCAGGACGCCCAGTCAACCAGGGCTTGTCACTGTCCAGCCCAGCGAGGTAAGGACCTTGACCCAGCTGTGCGTGGCGACACTGGTCCACTCAGCTCCCTGACCCTGCTCCAGGCGGGGCAGCCCTGCTGTCCCCATGCGAGGGCACTGGCCACCCGCGGTCTAGTCGGCTTCCCTGATGGACCCTGTGCTCACCCCCCATCTCGAGAGAAGGGGCGTGGGTCGTGTAGGTCAGGGTGGAGGCACCTGGATCAGCTGCGAGGAACCACTGTGCCATCACTGGGAACATGAGCTGGGCTGCCCTGGCGGCTCAGCAGTAGTGCAGGAGACGTGGGCTCTGTGCCCGGGTCGGGAAGATCCCCTGAGGGGCAAGTGGCAGCCCACTCCGTATTCTTGCCTGGAGAATCCCACGGACAGAGGGGCCTGGGGCTACAGCTCATGTGGTCGCAAGAGTCGGACACGATTCAGCCTCTCAACAGCAGCAACAACCAGTCAGTGCCACCCGGTTCTGGACATGGGGAGGCCGGGCCTGGTTTGAGGGCCTCTGGCTCCCTGCCTCAAAGCGGTGAGTGCCTGGATGAATGGGAAGTGTTTCCCTTCCACCCAAGTGACCGGTGAAGGGGGTTGGGGCCCCAGGAGAAATGAGGGGGCTTGCCAGCAGGTTAGACTGCTGGGGCAGGGCTCTTAGGGCGGCCCACCTGCAGGCCCTGGACGTGGGGGCCCCTGATATAGGCCCCCAAGGGGCCTGGAAGGGTCTGAGGGGAGAGGCTGGTGGGGGCTGCCCCCGTGGTGGTGGGAGCATGGGGCTCATTCAGTCCCAGCTGAGAGGGGCCGGGGAGCAAGGTTCTGGGGGGCCGGGCACCCAGCTGCCTGCCAGCCACTGCACCTGGTCTGCCAGCCACGGTCCGGGGGCTCTCTGCCAGGGCAAAGCATCCAGCAAGATAAGGGTGTGTGTTTGTGGTGGGGGGGTGCTGGGGTCCGAAGGCCATCCTCAGAGAGGGTCCCCCTCCCGCGGACCATGTGGGGGAGGGCCCCACACAGATCTCGGGAGCACCCAGGAGGCCCTGAGAACAGAAGCCTGCCCTGGAGCGTACGCCTCCCACAGAAGTCTGTCATGTGAAACCTGGCCCCCGGTTTTGTCACCCTCCCCACCAGGCCACCTTCCTCCATCCGTGGGATTCTCCAGGCAAGAATACTGAAGTGGACTGCGTGCCCTCCTCCAGGGGATCTTGCTGACCCAGGGATTGGACCAGCATCTGTTAGATCTCCTGCATTGACAGGAGGGTTCTTTACCACTAGCACCGTCTGGGAAGCCTCCAGGCAAAGGGTGGGGACCCCCAACTGCCTGAAATGACATTTCTGCCACTACCCAGGCAGAACGGGGGCAAAGCGTGATGTGGTGGTGGTTTAGTTGCTAAGTCACGTCCGACTCTTGCGACCCTCTGGCAGGACTCCCGCCAGGCCCCTCCGCCATGGGATGCTCCAGGCAAGAACACTGGAGTGGGTCGCTATTTCCTTCTCCAAAACCAGCTGTTAGGCAACTGGAAAACACAGGCGACTGACTCCCATTGCTGCCAGCCTGGCTGGAGGCTTAGGGGCTGTGCTGGCCTCTGACTTCTGGGACCCCTGGGCTGGGGGAAGAATTTAGAGTGACCCTGTGATGACTCCCCCCCATCTGGGTGAAGCTGGTGCCCCTAATCAGGGGCCACCAGTGCAGGCCCTGTGACCCAGAGGTGACACCCAGGTGTGAAGGTTGGGGGCGGTGCTCACCATCACCCCCAAGGCCCCAGGGGGCTGCCACCAGCCAGATGGGCAAGCTGGGTAATCGAGCCTCCATTGAGGGGGGTGGAGGTGTGAGGCAGGCGCTGGGGGCGGTCGTGGTGGTCCTCCTGGCAGCGCAGCAGCGCACTGATATGTGTCGGTCTGTCAAATGTGGGGCTTGTCAGCCTGCATGTCTGGGGTGAGGGTGAGGAGGCGGGGACGGGGCGGGGGCAGGGGTAGTTTGCCCAGGCGGGAGATCTGGGCGGCGGGGAGAGGGGGTTGGGGGTGGGCCGGTAGGAGGGTGGACCGAGCGGCGCGGCGCGGGGGCGGGCGGAAGGCGGCGCCGCTGCAGTGCGGGACCGCTCAACCGCCGTGCCCGCGTCCCCGCGCAGCCACCTCCGGCCTTGGGCGCCGCGCATCCAGGTACGCGGGGCTGGGGAGGGTCAGCGCTGGAGCCCTCGGCCGTCCGGAGGCCCCGGGAAGCGTGGGCCCTGGGGGAGTCCCCGCCTCTTAGCCCAACCCGGGCCGTTGTGCCGCGGTGGTCTGAGCGCGGGGACTGGGGGCGCGGGGGCCGGGGTCGCTGAGCTGTGTGCAGCGCGGGCCGGCAGGCCGGGTTCCGAGCTGTCATTGTGACCTGGCCGAGCGCGGGCCGGACGCGCGGCCCTCCCATTGTTCTCCGGGTTCGTCTTCCCGGGAGGCCCGGCTCCTGGCTTCGTTCCTTTCCCGTTTCCCTTCCTTTTTCTGCGGATCGTGTAACCGCGCCCCCCGCCCCCATCATCTCCCTGGGAGCTCGCGGAAGGCCCTCTAGCCAGGAAGGTCCGGGGAGGGCAGGGATGGTCGCACGTGAGACCCCTTACTGGCCGGCTGCGCGCACAGGCCGGCCGCCCCGCTTCCCCGCTTCCGCACTGGCCCTGGCGGGCCCCCACGCGCCCCCGCGAGCATCTGCCTAGAGGTGAGCTTTGCCTCGAGGACGAGGGGCCTCTGGCAGGGCAGACGCCCCGGTCGCCAGGCGGGCCCGGGCGCTTGGTGGAGGCTCGCGGCCTGCTGACTCGCCTCTCCCGCAGGACGCGCCGCGCGTCGCCATGGCCGCGCCGGGGGCGCAGCAGCTGGACGAAGACGACGGCCTGCGGGCCTGTGAGCTCTACGTGCAGAGGCGCGGCATCCAGCAGGTGCTCAAGGACTGCATCGTGCAGCTTTGCTTGGCCAAGCCCGAGCGCCCCATGCGGTTCCTGCGCGAGCACTTCGAGAGGCTGGAGAAGGTCAGTGGCTGCGGGCCTGGTCCCCGCGGGCGGGGTGTCGGGCGGCGGGCTCCCCCGGCCTCCCTCCCACCCTTACGTGCTCAGCACGCGCCGGAGCCGCCCTCTGCAGCCCCTAGGAGGCCCGGCGGCTTCACGCCCCCACAGGACCCCATCTTCTCTCGCGGCTCAGGCTCTCAGGGGGGCCCCCGGAAGGCTTGGGATCGTTTGGGAAGCGGTGGTTGTGACTGTCGCTTGTGGGGTCACCAGCAGTTCTCAACTCGGGGGCCGTCAGAGATGCGCTCTGCGCTCAGGGTGAAAGCGAACGGGCCACCGAGGAACGCGGTGGAGCTGCAGAGGTCAGCCTGAGGAGGGTCCGCAGTCCTGAGACCAGGCGTGCGGGCCCCTCAGACCCGCGGCTGCCCACCCCGCTCCCTCCTGCCTGGATGACCCCCTTCACTCCTCCTGGTTCCTGGTGTGGGCAGGGGCTGGGAGCAGGAGATGGGCAGGAGCCCCAGAGGACCCCCGAGCAGCTTCCCTCACCCCTCATCCCCCCCACCTTCCCCCTCATCCCCCACCCCAGGCACTCTCTCTGGGGTCACCCCAGGCTCCTCCCAGGTCCTTGTGTCAGGACCTGTCTGACACTGCCCGCCCCTCCTGGGGACTGAACGGGATCCCAGCTGGGGCCCAGCTCTGTTTTAATCACCTCTGTGTCCCCGAGCCCTGCAGTGTTTTACTTCTGATGGGGGCCCCTGTAGACACAGAGCCTTGACCCAGGGGAATGGATTTATTTCTTCCCTTTGAAACAACTCGTTAAAGCACATTTTTATGTAATACATGCCTTTTAAAGAAAATTTGGAAAGTTCAGAAGTGGAAAGAAGAAGTAGAAATCACCTGGAGTCCTTTCCACCTGTCCATACCCCCTGCTCATCGTGGTTTTGAAACAAAGTTGGAATCATGTTATGGATGCAGTTTTATGTTGTGCATTTATTACACATTCCTCATAGTCCTCACTGTAAATGATTGTGTAGTTTGTGTGGAGAAGATTCACCAAAGTTTTCTCAACATTTTCCTCACGATTGGACAGTTGTTTCCAATTAAAAAAATTTTTTTTTATTTTGGAAAGTAATGCCATATGAACATATTCATACATAGATTTTTTTCTCTTTCTGCATGTAGCGTTGTTTAGAGGTGGAATTACTGAAATTCAAGATGGACTTACTGGGTTTCAGAGATCTTGTTGGTGTGGTCAGGGTCTCTCCAAAGAGAGCATCAATTCAAGACCCACCAACAGATGGTGTGGCTGTGGCCACCCACCCTAGCCAGCTGTAGCTGTGCTTGCCTGTGGGCGAAGCGCGCGAGCAGAGTTGCTTAGTCGTGTCTGACTCTTTTTGACCCCACAGACTCTAACCTGCCAGGCTTCTCTGTCCAAGGGATTCGCCAGGCAAGAATACTGGAGTGGGTTGCCATGCCCTTCTCCATGGCTTTGGCTGATTTAGTGTGAAAAGCTGTTTTTCAGTTGGTAGCTGAACATGGTCATGTGGCTTTCATCTGTTTTTCTTCGGTTCCTCTCTGTGTAGCAGAGGTGTGGGCGCCCAGAGGGCAGGGGCGGGGGCGTGCTATTTTCCGCACGTGTGAGGGGGAGAGTCAGGCGCTGACAGTGCCTCTTGACTCGACTTGTTCACGACGACCCCAGCCAGATGATGTGTCCCATGGGATGTGAGCTCTCAGCAGGATGGAGGCAGGCAGCCTGCTTGGAGGCCAGAGGCAGGGTCCGGCCAGACCTGAGGCCTCGGAATGAGACCTGAGCAGAGGGTCCCAGTGGGAGGGATCCTCTTGCCCCCAGGGGCATCTGCAGTAGCCGGAGACGCTTGGTGTTGTTACACCTGGCGGGAGAGGGGGTGCTTCTGTCCTCTGGGGGGAGTGGATGTGGAGTGAGAGGCTCGGGGGGCCTTCCTGGTCCTGCTGGGGGATGGGGGTAGGGTGAGGAGCAAGGCCTGGACCGTGACTCCTAGGACTGGCCTGAGTCCCGAGTGAAGGGTTGCCTCTTGCCAAGAAGGGGGCGGTGGGGAGAGGCAGGGTTGGACAGAAAGATAAGAGAAATGCCTTGGAGGGTCTGAGTCATCAAAGAGGCTGTGGGTCTGGAGCCTGCGGGGGAGAGGCCTGGCGGACACAGAGGTTTAGGAGGACTGATTGACAGTTCTCGCATGGAGGGGTAGTTTCCAGCCTGCATTCAACAGGTGAGGACTGAGGTTTGGAGAAGGGTGACCTGAAGGCCTGAAGGTTCCAGGCTCCAGGCTGACTGGGTGGAGTCTCTGAAATCGCCTGCGAGCTTTTACAAGCGGTTACATTTTACTGGGGAGAGTCCCTGGGATTTGCAGTGGGTGCTCAGATGGACCCGAGATCCCCAAACGCGAAGCGCCCTGAGGTGTCCTCAAACCCACGGGCGTCTCACTGCCTGCTGCACCTGTGGACCAGGGTGACCACGGTCAGAGAGGCTCTTGCTGTGGGGCCTGGTCCCGGGCCCCTCTCCGCAGGAGGCCGGCAGGCCAGAAGCCTGGGAAGGGACGAGTTTCTCCCCTTGTGTGGCGAGGAGGAAGCATGTGTCCGTGGCCTTGATGAGCGCGGAGGCTGCAGCTGCCCACACAGGCCGGCGGGGATGGCCTAGCTCCTGGGGTGCTGCCCTGGCTGGGGTGCGGTGCCCGGCGCCCAGGCCTCAGTGAGGGAGCCAGCGAGGAGGCAGGTTTGTTCTCAGGTGGAAGCTTGAGGGGGCAGAATAGTCTATATCCCCTGGCAAATCACAGCCTTGGAGCCGCTCTGGGATTTGGTGGGTTTAAATGGAGCAGGAGCGATGGTGGAGTCGCACCCGTGTGCCACCCCTATGTTTCCCCCAGGAGTTTCCTTGCTTGCAGGACGCGCTTACGCACAGATGTGGATAATCGTGTATGTGTGCATTTTTTGTTAGATTTTTCTTTTTTATTCAAACTTATCATTTATTTATTTCCGGCTGTGCCGAGTCTTTGTTTTGTGTGCGGGCTTCCTGCAGGGGCGGCGGGCAGGCTGCCCTCTAGCGCGGTGCGCCGGGTCCGGGGCGTCTCTGGCGGGAAGGCTGCGTTCCTGCAGGGGCGCCGGGGGCGGCGGGCAGGCTGCCCTCTAGTGCGGTGCGCTGGGTCCGGGGCGTCTCTGGCGGGAAGGCTGCGTTCCTGCAGGGGCGGCGGGGGCGGCGGGGGCGGCGGGCAGGCTGCCCTCTAGCGCGGTGCGCCGGGTCCGGGGCGTCTCTGGCGGGAAGGCTGCGTTCCTGCAGGGGCGGCGGGGGCGGCGGGCAGGCTGCCCTCTAGTGCGGTGCGCCGGGTCCGGGGCGTCTCTGGCGGGAAGGCTGCGTTCCTGCAGGGGCGGCGGGGGCGGCGGGCAGGCTGCCCTCTAGTGCGGTGCGCTGGGTCCGGGGCGTGTCTGGCAGCGTGGCTGTGCAGGCCTCAGTGGCTGGCGCGCTGGCGTCGTCACCCCGCAGCACGTAGACTCTTTCCGGGTCAGGGATCGAACCCACGTACCCCGCACCGGCAGGAGGACCCCTCACCACCGGCCACCACGGAAGCCCTTATGTTTTTCTTCCTAGTAGCATTTTTTATTGTAAAACATACATGACGTAGAATTCAGCATTCTGGCCGCTTTTCAGCGTGCATCTCAGTGGCCTTAGGGGCACTCCTGTGGCCCCGTGTCCACATGAGCAGCGTTTCCGTGGCTTCTCGTGGCTGTTCCGTTTTTCCATCCTGTGGATGTGTCGTAGTTCTACTTTCTTTCCATCATTTTGTGTTTGATGGCTTTCAGTTTTTTTTTTTTTTCCTCCAGAAAGCACCTTTATGCCGAGGAGATGATTTCAGAGAAATAAGCGGGTTTGTAGCAGGCTTATCAGGAAGGACTCGGGGCTGAGCGTCTGCGTGTGTCCCTGCTGCCCTTCTGCTCCCGGAGGGCCGGGTCAGCCCGTGGTCTGCTCCCGGAGGGCCGGGTCAGCCTGTGGTCTGCTCCCGGAGGGCCGGGTCAGCCTGTGGTCGTCAGGCTGCACCCTCTCCCGCGCCCTCGCTGATGCTGCTCTGCGCTGCCTTGTGGCCCTGCGCCTCTTCCGGCGGCCCTGTCTCCTGATCCTGGGGCAGTGGTGGCTTCCCTCTGGTCCGTTGGTCAAACGCCCGCTGACCCAGGCTCGCTCTGTGCCTTTGATGAGACCGCAGTCACGCTGGGTCTCCCTTGTGATGGGCGGGCAGGGCTTCGGGAGAGCCGGCGGTGGCTTCCATGGAGGTGCATCCTGTCGGGGCACAGAAGGCTGCTCCTGAGACAAGGGCCGTGGTCTGTGCTGGGCGTCCAAGGCGTCTGGTGACTCTGTGTGGAGGGTCACCCTGTGTTTGCTGGTGGCCGGTGCTGCCTGTGGTGGACAGAGGTGTCCATCCGCTGGTCTGGCGTTGACCTCCTCTTGGAAGGGCCATCCACCCCCTTGGCACATCGATAGTCTAGGCCCTCCCTTGCAGGGGGCCACCGGGGAAGTCAAGGTGGGGGGTGCGTCCACGTGCAGCCCGGGGGCCGACAGTGGGCTGCATTCGGTTGGGGGCGGCCAGGGCCGTTGTGGGGCAGCACGCTCTCCGTTCTGCAGGGCGGGGGCGGGGGCTGTGTGTGCATGGGGACCAGAGGCATGCTGGGAGTCTCTGTGCCTCCCTGCGACGTTTGATGTGAACCTGTGACTGCTTAAAGAAGACAAACTCTCTGAAATTAAAAAGAAAAAGTGGGGCCCTCATATCTTTAGCCCTAATGATTTCTCCCCTGCTCTGCTGAGACGTCCGCTTAGCTGCGTGGAGGGGTTCGGGAGAGGCAGACGTCAGCGGGCTGAGAAGATGGAATAAAGAGGGTGTGGAGACCAGTTAGAGGTGGGGGAGAGGGGCTGGGCCAGGTCTCCAGGCTTATGGGTGGGCCTGGGAGGGTCCTGGGCCCTGTTAGCACTGGACAGCTGGCCCCAAGGTCTGGGGGAAGGTGGTGGAGACAGCGGGCTTTGGGGGAAGCTGAGGTTGGGGTGTAGGTGTGTCTGGCAGCACAGTGGGTAGCCATGTGCCCGGGCTGAGACGGGCCTCAGAGCACCAGTGGATCAAGGGAGTGACCAGCAGCCCTGCTCCATTATTACTGACCAGCGCCCACAGTTCACCTGAAGCTTCCCTCATGGTGCACATTCTCTGGGTTTAGACAAGCACGTGGAGTGTCTCCATCGTCACAGCGTCATGCAGAGTCGCCGCGGCCCTAAAAACCCCTGTGCTCCACCTGTTCACCACTCCCTCCCCCAAGCCTGGCGGCCGGTCCTTTCCTGGCCTCCGCTGTTTCCGGAAGGTCACAGCACGTTGTTGTTTCAGACCGGCTTCTTTCCCTTAGTGATTCGCACCGAAGCGTTCTCTGGGTCTTCTCATGACTTAATAGCTCATTTCTTTTTATTATCTAATAATATTCTGTTGTCGGGATGAACCCCAGTTTATTTATTCATCACCAGCTGAATGACTGGCTGTTTCCAAGTTTTAGCAATTGGGACGAAAGCTGCTATAAACGTCTCTGTGTGGGATTTTATGTGATGTAGGTTTATCTCGTTTGATAAACACCAGGAGTGCAGTTGCTGTGTTGCATGGAGACAGACACCAGAGTGTCTTCCAGAGCAGCTGCCCCGTTTTGCATCCAGGCATTTTGCGGCCGTGGGTGAGGGTTCCTGTCGTCTGTGTCCTGGATTCTGGTCATCCCTGCAGGCCTTCAGGTAGCTCATTGTTGCTTTAGTTTGTGTTTCTCAGATGACATGTGAGGAGAAGCAGCTTTCCCATGCTTGGTTGCCATCTGCAGATCTTCCTTACGAGGAAAATCTGTTCAGATCTTTGGCCTGTTTTCCATTCAGGTTTGTTTTCTTACTGTTGAGTTTTAAGAGCTTCCTAGGTGGCGCTAGTGGTAAAGAACTGGCCAGCCAATGCCAGAGTCGTCTGGTTTGATCCCTGGGTGGGGAAGATCCCCTGGGGGAGGAAATGGCAACCCACTCCAGTCTTCTTGCCTGGAGAATCCCACGGACAGAGGAGCCTGGTGGGCTGCAGCCCATGGGGTCCCAAAGAGTCGGACACGACTGAAGCGACTTGGCATGCACACACAGAGCTTTTTGTACATTTTGCACACGAATCCTGTCTTAGATATATCTGTTTTGCAGATATTTTCTCCTAGTCCATGTCTTGTCTTTTCATTCTCTTGATTATATACAATTTTTTTCTTTGGCCTCGCATGTGACTTGCGGGATCTTAGCCCCCCGACCAGGGGCAGAGTCCAGGCTCCGCTGTGAAAGCGCACAGCCCTAACCGCTGCACTGCCATGGAATTCCCTGGCTGTGCGTAATTCTGAATCCTGCTTTTCGGTGTCTTAAACTTTACACAGTTACTAAATTTATTAAAAGTATGATTTAAAGGTGCAGTGTGTTTTATTATATAGATGTTTCTAACTTGATTTAAGCAATCTCTTATTGTTGTTGGTTGAAGTAAAAAATTTTTAAGCCCTGCAAGGACATTCTGCTACAGATACCTTGTTGACGCCTCCCACTGTTTCCTTAGGATGTGTTTTAAGACATAGAATTATGAAGCTCACAAGTACCCACTGATAATAAAGTCACTTCTCCTAAAAGCTTTCACTCGTTCATTCATTCATCCCGCCAGTTTTTATTGAACACCTCCACGTGCTGGCCCTGTCCCAAGTGCCGAGGACGTGCTGGTGAGCCCCCGGGAAGCCCCCTGGGAAGCCATGACTCCACGCGGGCGTGTGCGACGGCACTTGCCTCATTGTCACTGAGCTTGGTTTCCTTTTCCTGTCTCTGTCTCCTGAGATCACGATCGGGTTACATCAGAGACCCTACCCTAGCAAGATGTGTGTGAATCAGAACTTTAGAGTTTGAGAATGAAGTACCCAGTGTGACTTGTTATCTCAAGGGACGCCAGGACGGGTTTGTCTTTTTCTCACTCAGAAACCAAATTCTTTTACTGCAATCCAATCAAGTTACAAATTATTAATAAAAAGCCAGAAAAAAGAGAAGGAGCCAGAAGCCTCTACGTATGTTTGGAAATCAGTAACGAGCTTTTGTCTGTGCATCAGCAGAAGACTGTCGTGGTAAAAAGTTATGAGATATTTAGGTTGAGCGCCAGTAGCAGCATTACGTATCAAAGCTGTGAGATTAGCAACATTGGTGCCTAGAGGGGAATGTGTGGCCTCATTAGGAAACAAGATAAATAAAAAATAAGATGAGAAACTAATGAGCTGTGTGTCTTAGTTTCCTCGGGTGCCATAGCAAATTGACAAGAAAGTGGGCAGCTTAGAACAGGTATTTATTACCTCAGTTGTGCAACCCAGAAACCCCAAATCAAGGCTTTGGCAAAGGTAGTTACTTCTGGGGGCTCTGATGGGGGTCCATCCCAGGTCTCCCCTGCTTCTCGGGGGTCTGACAGGGGTCCACCCTTGGCCCCCCAGTTTCCGGGGGCTGCCCTTGACTGGCAGACCCTTCACCAGACAGTCCCATGTTCATCCCTGTGTGTCTGTGTCAAGACTGCTTCCTAAAAGGACGTGTGTCGCTAGATTAGGGTCACTCCGATGCAGCATGACCTCATCTTAACTTGATTTTTCCTGCAAAGAGTTATTTCCCAATTAAGCCACACTCGGAAGTTCTTCATGGATATGAACTTTTGAGGGACCATTTTCAACCCATTGCCAGATGCCACCTGAGAAAATAGGAGGAGAGAAAGCAAGCAAGACAGAAACATGGAAAATAAGGATAAAAGCTGAAGCTAATCTAGCAGAAATCGAAGAAATAGCAGCAGACAATAAAATCAGAGTCTGACTCTGAAGAGACGGGCGAAGCAAACATCCCAGAGGGCTGCCACATTGTGAGATGTACACTAATTTGCCACACGTGGGGGAGGAGGGGGGTCGAGGAGGAGAGTGGGGAGGGTGGGGAGGGGTGGACTCAGATCTGCCGACGTTCCCTGGTTCAGCCCTGCTCATCTGGGTGGACTCAGAAGACACCTCCTCCAGGAAGCCCTCCTTGACTCCTTGCTGAGGATGGTCTAACAGCCTGCTATTGCTGGCACAGCCCCTTGTACGTGGCTTTTTAGTGGTGCTTACCTGTCATCTTGCTGAGCCCTCTCACTGCCTCTGTCCTGTTCGAGCTCTGACAGTAACCTCCTTCATGACAGAACCACACCCTTTTCCCCTGTTGCATTTTGTGTATGAAGCCTTGTATACAGAAGGTGTCCAATAAATGATCGAAGCCCTGTGTTTCTCTTTTTGCCCTGCAGCTGGGTGACCAGGTGCCCTGGACACGCCCCTTACCCTGGGACTCTCCTGCAAGTGAGGGGGCAGGCGGTGTTCCCGCCCAGTGAGTGGGGGGCGGGGGGAGGGGTTCCGCGGTCCCAGGGTCCCAGGCGTGCAGGGTGTTGGGGGTGAGCTCAGTCATGTAGCGTTTCCCTAGACCCCCCGTCATTGTCTGCCCTCGGGCTGGAAGCCTGCACTTCACCCCCTCGTGTGGGAAAAACCCGGTCAGAAGATGAGCTGCCCACACTGTGGCCCAGGCAGACCCTGGCCCCGGGGGCAGGACACGGTCCCTGGAGCTGCCTCTGCGTTAGGGGCAGATTCCGCAGCTTTCTGGGAAGGCCGTTCCCACACTCTGGTTATGAAGATGCCTTTGGCCTGGATTGCCTGTCCTGACCCTGAGTCCTCCACCATCCTGCAGCCCAGACAGCTCATCAGCCGGGATATGGGAGACAGGAAGGGGAGCTCCGAGAGCCAGAGGGTTTCCTGGAATCTCCCGGGTCGGGGGGCGGGGGGTGTCATCCAGGAATAATGGTCTGGTGTGGAGGAGCCCTGGGGGGCCATGGCTCCCGGGAACCCCCCGGGTCCTTTTAACCCCCCCGAAGTGGCTCCATGCTTTGAACCACCAGTGTCCTGCTTCATCTGACCCTTGCTGCCAAAGATGGAAAATCATCTCTGTGCCCGGCCGGAGCTGCTCATGGGTCCAGGAAAGCAAGGGCTGGACCTCAGCTTCCTGGAAGAAAAGCGGCTTCTGGCGGCTTCCCTGGGGAGCCCCGGGTCCTCGCCATGACCGCGGGCCTGGGTCAGCCTCTGTCCACAGTGCTGTGGGCCACTCCCAAGGCCAGGTCTCTCCATTATCGTGAAGTCAGTGTGTCCCAAACCCACTCAGGTCAACCAGATCGAAACCAACCAAAACACAGAAAGTGGCAAGGGTGCCTGGGGATTGCACTGCTGCTGGGAGTGTGGAACGGGGCGGCCAGTGGAGACAGCTCAGAGGTTCTTCACTGAGCCGAGCGTGATGCCCAGGGGTGTCCCCAGGAACGGCACACAGTGCTGAGACACACGCCCGCACACTCAACACCCATGGCAGTCGAGGGGTGGACCCAGTCCCTGTCGACCAGCCATGAACGGGCCATCGAGATGTGATAGGATGGAGTTGGACTCAGCTATGGAAAGGAGGGGTGAGCTGGCACCTCAGCAACATGTGTACCTTGGAGACCATCAGAGAAGGAGGGCCCGGCATGGATGGACACGCACCATGGGACTGCTCCCGTGAAACGTCCAGAAGGGGCATGTCCACGGACATGGCAGGTGGGCTAGTGAGTGCCAGGCCTGGGTGGAGGGTGCAGGGGTCTGCCAGGTGTTTGGTGGTGATGAGATACCTGGATCTCGGTGCTAGTCATGTTTGTATAACGTTATGAATGCCCCGAAGGCCACAGAATTGCACACTTTTAAGACAATGGGCTGTTAATTTTATGTTGTGTGAGTTTCACTTCAATCGAAGCAAAGTCCCCTCATTTGCTCAATCACCTCTCGGGCCCCTCGCTTCTGCAGGAAGCCTGGGGTCATTTCCTCCTGACCTGCTCCCACCTCTCTGTCCCGGGTCACCACCACCACGGAGCCTGATCACTTCTGCATGGCGGGACTCTGTGGACGTCCTGCGGTGGCTGGGCACCTCTGCTGACTCCTCTCTTCTGGGTGCCGGCAGAGCCGGGAGTCACTCTAGGCAGTCTGCACTGCACCCTGGGGGCCTTTACATGGTGTCGCTTCAGGGTCCCACCGACTCACTTCTGCCTGACTACTGTTTTTTCTTTTCGGCCACGTGGCTTGTGGGATCTTAGTTCCCCCGAACAGGGATCAAACCTGGGCCCTCAGCAGTGGTAGCGTGGGGTCCTAACCACTGAACCCCAGGGAATTCCCTTGTTCTGGTCTTTAATAATTTCTCAGAGCAAAGCCCCAGAGTGTCTCACTTGAGATGCAGCTGACATTTCTAGTCAAAATTCATGGTTTACAGGAGCAGTCGGTGACATTTGTGATGACTTCTGTAAACGCGGGACGGTCTTACCAACAGTTTCTAGTTCATTTCTGGCCGCTGCAGGTGGGCTTGCCCTGGTCGTGGCGTCAGGGGCTGCTCTCCAGCTGCAGCTTCTCGTTGCAGAGTGTGACCTCAGTAGTCGCGGTGCCCGGGTTTAGTTGCCCCGAGGCACGTGGGGTCATCCCGGACCAGGGATTGAACCCACGGCCCCTGCTTTGGCAGGTGGGTTCTTCACCACTGGACCACCAGGGAAGCCCTTACCCACAATCTTAATGTTGAGTAGAGCTAATGAAAATGATATTTCCCTGGTGGCTCCGTGGTAAAGAATCTGCCTGCCAATGCAGGAAACTTGGGTTTGATCCCTGGGCTGGAAAGATCCCCTGGAGAAGGAAATGGCAACCCACTCCAGTTTTCTTGCCTGGGACATCCTGTGGACAGAGGAGCCTAGCGGGTTGTGAGAGAGTTGCACATGACTTAGCGATGGAACAGCAGCACATTTCTCGTGCGTTGGCATTCATCTCTCACCCAGTAAACAGCAGTGGTGGCACATAACCCAGGGACTCCTGGCTCCGGGGAAATACTGATGCCAGTCTCAGGGAGGATGGGAAGGCTGTCGTCATGGTAACAGGAGAGCAGCAAGGCATGACCTTGGAAGGCAGTTCTGGAGCCTCATGGTGCTGGTGTGTCCAGGGCTGCCCTTCGGGGAAGCCCTCTTACCCACAAGGCACTGGGGCTGCCGCCCAGCCTTGCGGACACTGGGTTTTGGATGAACACCATGTTCGGTGGCGTGAGTAAAGCGTCTGTCCTCGGGGTCTCTGTAGATGCAGAGTTGTGTGGAGTCAGCCGTGCTGCTCAGCCTGTGCTGCTGTGACCGCCCCGGGCCATGTGCTGGGAAGCCCCGTCTCCATCTGGGGACCAGCTGGTCACCAGGTTGCTCTGGGGCTGTGGGGCTGTGGGGTTGGCCATGGGAGACCTCCACGTCCCTTTGCACGTTTTGGATTTGGGGGCCTCTGTGTGTAAACCTGGCTTTTAAAAAGCAGTAGCTTTTGGGTCTGTCTCCCTGTTAAGCACCCAACTCCTGTCTCCTGCGCCTCAGGGAGCAGAGCGCGGGCACCGCTGCCCTCAGGGTGAAGCCTGGGGCCTGGGGGCGCCCCACGTGCTTGCTGGGGGCTTGGGTTGACTCGAATTTGGTTCCAGGACACGTTGCTCAAAGTGTGAATGAGCAGAAAGCCTCCCGGAGCCAGGGTGCTATGGCCGGCAGAGCTGTGGGCTGGGAGTCCTGGGGGGGGGCCGGGGTCAGCACAGGGCACCCCTAGGGCGCTGGAGGGCGGGGGGTGGCGGTGGGGTCCGGGACAGGAGCCTGGCCAGGGTGCTCAGGGTCCCCTGCCTTCCCGGGACCCCACGGCCTCCTGAACGACTCTGGGGTTCTGCCACGACGGCCTCTCCTCTCACCCCTCCCTGTTGCCCCCCTGCCCCCCAGGAAGAAAACAGACAGATTCTGGCTCAGCAGAAGTCGGCCTCGCAGTCGGACTTGCAGGACGAGGATGTGTCTCCGTTGCCGCCCAATCCGGTGGTGAAGGCCCGGCACCGGCGCGGCGGCGTGAGCGCCGAGGTGTACACGGAGGAGGACGCGGTGTCCTACGTGCGGAAGGTGGGCCTGGACTGGCCCCCTGCGTGCTCCGCCCCGCCCACGCCCCGCCCACAGCCCGGAGCTGGCCGACCTCCCTGGGTGGGGGGCGGAGGGGGCGGTCCTGTGGTCCCCGCTGAGCCTGAGCCTCGCGCCGCACTTATCTGAGCTCCCGTGGGCCCCTGCCGCCCATGGTTCTTGACGCCGATAGGCTGGGGATAGTGTGGGTCCACCCAGGTTGTGGGGTGTGGGGGAGGAGCCCCGGGTCTGTGGCCACGCTTTCCTGTCCTCCTGGCTTCATCCTGCAGGCTGGACCCTGACCTCGGAGCTGTCTGGAGGGAGCCCGCCATCTGGCCATCACTCTGGCCATCAACCTCCCTTCCTCTCCCGCTGAGCAGGGCTCCCCTCTACCTTGTCAGGGGCCTGGCTGGTGAGACAGCGCTGGTGGCCACGTGGCCCCCAAGGCCCCCTTGGACTTGTCAGTCCATCTTATGCATTTCTACAGCTAGCTTTGCTTTTTAAAATTTTTTAAAAAATAGTTTATGGCCATTAAAATTTTTCAAAAATTAGGAAAATGTGAGTAACATAAGGTTTACCACCTGTGTTTGTTCCTGCCGCTATGACAAGAGGCTGGGGGCTTACACAGAAGACATGTACTGTCACAACTTGGGGGCTCAGGGTCCCAGACCAAGGTGCCGGCAGAGTGGGTTCCTGGTGAGGACCCTCTTCCCGGGTCCCCAGACAGTCGTCACCTTTGCACGTGTTTTCAGGTCGAGTTGGGGGGCCGTGTGTGGAGCAAGCTCTCGGGGTCTTGACTTACAAGGGCACCGATCACATCCTGGGGACCCCGCCCCCACAACCTCCCCCGATGCCATCCCCCTCCCGAAGCCCCATCACCGAACCCTGTAACCTGGGGACCCTCCCTAGGCCGTGGTCCTTGGGCTTCGACATAGGGATCTGGGGACAGAGTGGCCACAGCACTTCAGCCACTGTCATGCCACGGTCATCACCGTCATCTCCAGGATGCTTCCATCTCACAAAACTGAACCTCTGTCTGCATGTGACCACACCTGCCCCCAGCCCTCCCATATTATCAGGGAATAAAACCAGTGAAAGTGCAGTTGAGAAGCCCACCAGGACACTTCACTCCTGTGGCCTTTCTCCTGAAACCCAGGACTCATGTCTAACGCGGAGTTCCCCAGACACACCCAGAGGGAGGGACGCTCTGCAGAGTAACTGGCCAGCCCTCCTCCGAGGACCTGTCCCCAACCAGAGGGGCTGAGGAGTGGTCGCCTGTGTGTGGCTCGGGTAGGGGCTGAGGAGGGGGGATGGATGTGTGGGTTCAGCCCCTGGGAAGCTGGTGGGGGTGCTCCGGGGCAACCCTGGGTGTGGCAGGAGGGCGGGGTGCCTTCAGTATTGCAGGTCTGACCTGCTATACAGTGGTTGGACCTGAGGCGGCTTTTCAGGAGGCTCCGTCCTGCCCCCCAGGGGTCTCCTTTTACAAGGGTTCCGTGGGTTCAGACATAGTGCGCCCACCTGGGGGGTCCTGACGTCCCCCCTACCCCAGCCTGGAAGAAAGTGAGGGGCAGCTGAGCATGAGGCGGGGCTGTGTCACGGCACAGTCAGCCTCCCCCTCGGTGTCCTTTTTTAAGACAACGTTTCTTTATTGAGCTGCCTCAGGTCTTAGCTGCCACGCACGGACAGCAGCTGTGCTCCAGGATTCAGCTGCTCCTTGGCATGTGGGACGTTAATCTCCTGACCAGGGATCAAACCCACGTCCCCCGCATTGTGAGGCGGGTTCTTAAGCTTTGGGCCACGGGGGAAGTTCCTCTTGGTGTCTTTTAAGGGAAGAACCTTGGCGTTGGAGATGCTGGTGCTGGTCACCAACGGAGCACATCGTGAGCGCCGCGGGCTGGTCCCGGTGGGCATGGGGATGGCTTTTTACCCACATTTTGGCCAACTGGGTCCAGACCCCTACCCGCCCCCTCCATCACCAGCTGGAAGTGTGGAGCCAGCCTTGGGTCACGTTATCTTTTGTTCCCCCAGTTTTCAAATATTTCAGTAAGTACTTACTACCTGAAGAAAAGCCAAAGAAAGAAAGAAAATTTTAAAAGGCATGGTAATCCAGGGGCCAAGAGGTCTGTAGTGTCTTTTAGAAGCTCTGGCGGCCCCCAGCGCCTGTCCACCAAGACCCTGAGTTCACGGTGACACTTAGGCCAACTCTGGGTCACTCTCAGCTCCTTCTCTATTCTTTACTTTTTAAATTTAAAAAAGTTGTGATGCTCAGCTAGCATTTCAAGTTTTCTGTCTACCATCACTGGTAGACACATCTTGCAGGCTGGGCAGCAACATTTCTTGGGGTCTAGCAGGTACCCGGAGAGGCTGGTACCCGGAGAGGCTGGCAGGTTCAGGCCCTGGGATGTCGCAGGTCTGACTTCGCCTGGCCTCCCCCCAGGTCATCCCCAAGGACTACAAGACCATGACGGCGCTGGCCAAGGCCATCTCCAAGAACGTGCTCTTCTCTCACCTGGACGACAATGAGCGGAGGTAGGAGTTGGGGGCTGGCGGGACGCCCGCTCCACGACACGTGGGTCAGCTTTGGGAGCACAGGCTCAGGGGGTGGGGGTGGCCTCCGGAAATGAAGCGCTGTGTGCACCTGGGCTGCCTCCCAAATCTGGGTCAGGATCGGAAGTGCCTGTAGGCCGGCCTTGTCACAGAAAGACACCTTGTCTGCTTGCAGAGGGCCGAACGCGCTGCCTTCTGGGGGCGCGCGTGGAAGCACATCTGTGCACGCAGCACGGGGTCCTGAAGGAGGGTGACTGAGCTGGGTGATGGGCAGCACTGACTGGAAGGGCCTTGGGGCGGACGTGGGGCGAGGGTGCGGGTTACCGCAGGGGGTGGACATGGGGCGAGGGTGTGGGTTACCGCAGGGGGTGGACATGGGGCGAGAGTGTGGGTTACCGCAGGGGGTGGACATGGGGCGAGGGTGTGGGTTACCGCAGGAGGTGGACATGGGGCGAGAGTGTGGGTTACTGCAGGGGGTGGACGTGGGGCGAGGGTGTGGGTTACCCCAGGGGGTGGATGTGGGGTGTAGGTTACCCCAGAGGGTGGATATGGGGCGAGGGTGCAGGTTACCACAGGGGGTGGACGTGGGGAGAGGGGTGCAGGTTACCTCAGAGGGTGGACGTGGGGTGTAGGTTACCCCAGAGGGTGGATGTGGGGTATAGGTTTCCCCAGGGGGTGGATGGAGGGTGGGGGTGCGGGTTACCCCAGGAGGTGCATGCGGGGTGGGGATGCAGGTTACTTCAGGGAGTGGTCCAGGTCTGAAGGCGCTGGGGTGCTTTGCCTGAGAATTGAGACCATGTGAGTAATAGGGAAAGCTGGAATGTTTTGTGCCCTGCCGCCCGGGTGAGAGGGCCCTTGGGGCATTGGGTGCAGTCCTTCAGGGCTGACTCTGTGCCACAGCTGAACCTGGGCGGAGCGGGAGGACGCCCCGGTGGAGCCTCACGCCCATGAGGAGCGCAGCATCTGCCCTGCATGCTCCGGGCCGCGTCACGAGGCTGCTTTCCTTCCCTGGCTCCTGCGTTTTTTAGGACACTCAGTGTTTGGATGACATGCCTGTCCTCAGAGGCTCGTTGAAAGTATTTGCCTATTTAAGATAAACTTCTCAATGTGGATCAAAGAGTAAATGATGTCTGGAAATTTGGTTTTTCTAAAAAAATTCATTTTCCCCCCATTCTCAGCAAACTGATTCATTAGCCTCATTGAGCACATTTTGAGAACAGTCCATGTAGGATGTACACATGGCGAACAGAATGAAGGGAGAAGAACTCTTTGTTTTTTCACAATGGCAGCTTTTGAAAAGCTGATTTTATTTATTCATCTGTGGTTGTACTGGGTCTTTGTGCTGCGCACAGGTTTTCCCCTAGTTGCACCGAGAGGGGTCCTCGTGGCTGAGCATTCGGGCTTCTCACTGCTATGGCTTCCCCCTGGTGCGGAGCTCGGGATCTTGGTCCACGGGTCAGTTGTCCGTGGAACATGGACTCTTCCCGAACCAGGGACTGAACCCGTGTCCCCTGCATCAGCAGGCAGAAGCTTACCCACTGTGGCACCAGGAAAATCCTGAGAAGGCCTCTTTGCGACCCCCTCCCCACAGTGACCACCTGCTGCAGTCTGGGGTGGTCCCTGCAGGCTGCTGTCTGTGAGCATGTTGTGTGGAGCCGGATGGCACACACGCATCTTCTGAGACGCGGGCCTGGGGGCCTCCCCTGTGACCCCTGTCTGGTGGTTGTGGGCCTGTCGCTCTACTGAGGGGTGGTCGGTTTGTCAACCACTGCCCTTACCAAGGCCGCTGGGACGTCTCTCCTGTGTTAGGGGCCTCGGAGGAGACCGAGGTCGCTGGGACGTCTCTCCTGCATTAGGGGTGGAGACTGAGGAGTGGTCTTCTGCAGGGCCGGCTCCCAGAGCGGTGTGGCGGCACTGGCCAGGTGCCAGGCTGGGTTTTCAGGCTTGTGGTACATTGTGCTGGCCAGTCACCCAGGAAGGCCGTAGGCATGTCCAGGAGATCTGAGGTTGGGGTTGGCCCCTCCTGGCCCCCAGCATGGGGACGAGGCTGCTTCCTGGGGCGGGCGGGAGGTTGGCGTTGGAGAGGCTCGGTCTGCAGAAGCCCGTGGGGCAGGCGGGGCTGGAGGGCCAGTGCTCCTCTCCAGGACCGCCCGCGCTCAGTCCTCCCTGGTGTCCTGGACTGCCCTCTCACTCTGCTCTGCAGTTCCTCACAGACCCATGGAAGGTGGACGTGGGGGACACCGCACAGTCACCCCCTGACCCCCTCTCCCTCCCCTGAGTAGCCTTCCCGGTGCTGGGCACCCCAGTTGCGATGGCCTGATACCACGTTTGAGATGAGAGGGCGTCATTTCTCTGAAAACTGCTGACACCTGGGCGCAGCTCACTGGCTTCCCTGGAAGCTGCTGAGCAGGTCCGCGGCCTGGACTCTTATGCCCAGAACAGAAGGGTTTGGGCTCAGAATTGCAAGGCTTCTCAGCAGGTCCTGCCCTTTCACGGCCCTGCCAGCCCCAGGCAGCGGCTGATGGAGCGAGGTCTTAGCTTAAGGCCAAGGCAGCTGAGCGGGACTCCCTCTCCAGGCAGTTTCTGGCAGCATGTGTCCAGGAAGCATCTGGGGGGGTCCTTTGCCCTTGACCCTAAGTTTCCAGAGCCACGAGGCTCCCTCTGCCTCTGACTCTTCTGCATCCAAGAGCCAGGTGGACAAGAAGTGGAGGAAGCAGATGGTTGGATTAAAATTCCTCTTTGCGAGGCTGGCGTGGAAAGAAAGCTTTCCACAGGGCGTGTCTGCTTCAGATCTTTTGTTTTGCTCAGAGGAAAACTCACTTTCCAGATCGGAGCCCGCATGCCCCCGTTTCTGGCCACAGCGGCCTCGAGGAGAACAGTCGACAGCTCAGGAAGCAGGTCCAGGGGGTGCAGGTGGGGAGGGCTGTCTCCTGACCTTCCTCATGCTGGCTCCTCATGTGGTGCCCAGCATCTTTGCTGTTCCCAGCTTGGTGGACGTGGGGCTTCGCGGCTCCGTCTGTGCTCGCCACGGCCTGGTGCGTGCCGCCCGTACCCCCAAGCATGCAGAGCGTCTGGCGAGCCTGATGAGCAGGCGGCCTGCTGCTCCCTCTGCCTCCTTGGGTGGAGAGCCCCCGCACGTCCCCGCAGACAGACCCCGGGGGGAGCAGTGTGCTGCCCTGCAGCCCTCCCGCTGACCTCAGAGGTGACACAGGCCACCCCACGGTCGCGGGCCGGGCATCGTGGCTCTGCCAGCCAGTCTAGCTGGTCTGCAGGTCCACCTGCTGGGAGAGCGGGGGGCCGTGAGCCGTCTTCCCTCTAAGAGAAGGAGCATGTCGTTTGGTCAAACCGCAGCACCCACTAGAGCTGGTCCTGGCCCCTTGGGGGCTCTGCAGCCTGCGTCCCACCCCCTCCTGGGTGACAGTTCGCATGGTCACATGCCTGTGACGGGAGGAAGGTGGCGGCCCAGGCGCTGCCCTGTGATCAGGGGGCCCGCTGTCCTGGGGCCGTGGGGGTGCAGGGAGCTGGCCCTGCCCTGCTGGGTCTTGGGAGCACCAGAGGGAACCAGGGAGCCCCATGTCCTCGCGCTGGGGGCAGGGGTCCGGCTGCGGCTCTGTGTCAGGCCCCAGGTGGGGGCCTCATTGTCCCTGGAGCCCCCAGATGGCCGGACGAGCCTCTGACCGGGGCGTGGCCGCGCTGTCTGTAGCTCTCATCAAGGCCGGCCTCCGTCTGCGCTCCCGGCCACGCAGCTGTCTGTCTCCCGCCCACCTGCGTATCTCGCAGCCTGTTTGTCCGCAGACCGGCCCGGCCCCCAGGTGATGGGAAAAACATGCAGGCAGCTGCGTTGCCAGGCAGCGCAGCTCGGGGCGGGCTCTGCTTCTCTGCCCCCCGCCCCCCCCCAGCCTGGCTCCAGCTCCGGCTTCGCTGCCTCCCAGTCAGGCGACGCTAAAAACCAAAACTGAAAAACAAGGCTGGTGTCTCAGAGGGGGCAGGACCTCATCCGAGCAGCTGCTTGATGGCTTTAACACGTGAGGCCACTCTGGGCTGAGGACGCCTCCAGGCTAGTATGTCCGGGCCGCGTGGCCCAGCGCATGGGGGCCGCGCTCCATGGGGGCTGAGGCCCAGGGCTCTGGCGCCCGCGTCCTGGAGTGCTCTGAGCCAGACTGCGGGCATCATGGGCGCGTCTTGTTAGGGCCGCGCCAGCAGCAAGATGGGCCCCGGGTAGGGTGAGCAGGCTACCCACGGCCCCTGCGGCCTGGGAGAGGCAGGGATTCGGGCCACGGGTGCAGCAAGGCCGCCCGGCTGACCTGCTTCCCGCCGTGACTGCACCGCTGGCCCCAGAACCTTCCATTGGCCTCACCCGTGGTCTCCCCCATCCGGCGCCGTCATGACTTAAAGCTGCTGCAGTCTGGCAGCGAGAGGTCCCCAGGACGCGGCGGAAAGGCCTTCGCACACCTGCTGGGTCACTGTTGACGTCTCCTGATGGTCGCCCCTAACGTGATTTGAGGTGCCTGCCGGCCACGGTCACTAAGGTCCAGAGAGGTGGGGAGTGCGGTCTTCTGTCTGGAAAGGAGGGGCCCTGAGGAGTGCCCCTGCTGGGGAGCTGGCCCCGGGACCCCCACAGTGGCGACACGGGCCCTGGACCGAGGGACCCCAGGGTGCTGGCCCCACTCCTGAGTCCTGCTCACTGCAGAGGGAGGACCTGAGCCGAGTGTGGGATCACCGCCTGCCTGGGGCCTGTCCCGTCTCTGCAGACGCAGGCCGCCTGCCCCATTTGTCAGGTGGGGAGGCGGCTGCCTGGCCCCGTCCACGTGCCTGAGATGAGGGTCCCTGATCACATGAGGCCCTCTGAGGCCACGTCTGCCTGCCCCTGGAGGGGAGGGCAGCTCCCGACCCCCGGGCCCGGCTGACCCCCTGACCCCTGCTCCCCAGCCCTGCTGGCTCAGCCTTGCCACGTGCACGGACCCGGGTCCACAGTTGAGCCACAAGGAACCCAGGATGTTACCAGGGCAGAGAGACCCCAGGGCGCCAAAGAGTTAAAGCGCTCCATTTCCGATGGCATGAAAATCAGGGGCGAGCAGCTGATGGACACGGTGTGTCCTCCCCACAGCTGTTCCCGGAGTCAAAGCGCGTCTTTGTTTGCCCCACTCTTAGCAACTGTTGCTTTTTCTGAAGGACACGCGTGAACCAGCTGTCCCCTCCCAAGATGCAACCAGGCGAGGTAGCCTAGATCCTCAGCAGAGCAAGAGGAAAGTGCGGCTTGTGTGTGTGTGGGGGTGTCCCGGCTGTTCCCAGCCTCGCCCTTGAGCACCGTGAAGGGGTCCCACCCCGAAGGCGGCTGTTTGAGCACCGACTGCACACGGCCGGGCTTGTGGGCGGGACCAATGTCAGAACCAGAGCTGCACACGATGGCCGGAAAGCAGGCTTAGGGGTGACCCTGGGAGCACCCCCAGGGGACCGACTGGGCCCCCAGCCCAGCCTCTCGAGGTGGGTGGGGAGCTGGGGCTGCGAGCCCCACGCCGGCACCTTCATGTGGCGGGGCACCTTCTGCGAGGGCTCTCGAGGGGTCTCCTATGGGGGCATTTGTGGGACCCCTGAGGGGCCCCCGGAGCCAAGGGCCGTTTTCTTCCAAAGGGTTTGGTGTCTCCGGTCCTCCTGCGGGGGATGCGGCTGGTGTTGACCCTGCGTCCGCCAGGGCTTCATTCATGCCGTCCTCTGGCACCTGACCCCCTGTCCGGGTCTCACGGTGACCCTGTGTGTGTTGGTTCTGTACATTTTATAGGTGGGGAGGCCCAGGGCTCAGGGTAAAGCAGCCGGCACGTGGTCCTCACTTGGCCAGATCAGGGTCCAGCCGGCCCACAGGGCTGTTCCCCGCTCCCCACTGGGGATCCCCAACGTGGCCGCATGCAAGTCCGGGGGGCGCTGGGGGAGGAGCCCAGGGAGGCAGCAGGGCCTGTGTGGGCTGTGAGCCTCGGCCTCTGAGCTTCTGGCCCAGACACGTGGTGACGTTCCGGGCTGTTTTGCCATCAGGAGGCGGCTAAGACCTCTGGTAGCGGGGGTGGGGAAAACGGCTGGGGCTCGGTGACCTTGGATTTCTCCTGGCCTTGCTGTTTGCTGGCTGCGTGACCTTGGCAAGTGACGTAACCTCTGGAGCTTCAGGAATGTTCTGCCTGCCCTTGAAGGCAGGAAAGCCTTGGTCCTGAGGCAGGAGCTCACTCCCACGCACCTGTCCGTCCAGCAGGTGTCCGGCACTGCCCCAGGGCAGTGAGCAGGCGGCAGGGGAGAAGGGCGCTTGGGAGATGTGCCTGAGTGGGGTGGGAGAGGTCTCTGTGGGGCGCAGAACCGGGGGTGGGGGCTCTTGGAGGAGGGAGGTGCTTTAACCCAGACCTGGAAAGTGCCAGGGGCAGAGGGACAGTCAGGGCCGTGGTCCCGGGCCTGCTGGCCCTCGTGCAAGCCTCCTGGGGCTGCCCAGACACGGTCTTGTCTCTGGCTTCGAGCTCTGGGACCAACCTGCCGGGGGGGCCAGCCTCTCCGCGTCCTCCTCAAGACCAACCTCTGTCACTGAGGGGCGGGGGACGTCTGGCTCTCACCCCAGCTTCCCCTTGACCGCACTGCCTCCCGGGGCCTTGGGCCGCCGAACATCGGGACAAGCAGATTGCTTCTAATGAGGCGCTGTGAACGAGCATCGTCCCCATGTTCTAAATGCTGTGTTTCCGAAAGAGTTTTACCTTTTCAGTGTAATATTTATCAGAATCTAATGTATTTACTTTTAACCAGCTCCGTGCCAATAATTTTTAAAAAACCTCAATCTTGAAGGAGGATTTTAATACTTCAGGTCTTCTAGTCACATATTTCTCACAGAGCAGCACGTCAGGGAAGTCGATGAAACATATTTAAATGTAGATGTTTTTACACTAAGGTGAGTTCTAGGGAAATGAGTAGAAATGTCCATTCAAGGAGAGCAGTAACAGTGCCACATTCCCAGCCAAGAGGCTTTTTACGCCCGTGTTTCTTGTTTAAAGAGCTGGGGGGTGTGCAGTCTTGTGGAGCACCAGGCTCCCCAGAGACGCAGGACCCGGAGGACACAGACACGTCTGAGGACGTTTAACGCGGGGGCCTCTTGGGGTCGTGGAGACTGGGGCATCCCGTGTGCCGTTGTCCACCAGTGGACGTGCAGGGAGCCGGTCCAAAGGCTCAAGAGCTGGAGGCAGGGGTCCGAGGGCGGGAGGGTGGACGTTCAGCTCAGGTGGAGTGTGCGGGTCTCTCATCACCTGCGTTTCTCTCCGACTGGGCCCTCGAGGGGCGGTGCCACCCTCCCTGGGCAGGGCTGTCCTCACGCCCTCTGAACTCAAACACTGGTCTCTTCCCAGATGCAGCTAGAGATTGGCTCTCACAGTGGAGTGGGTGTCCCTGGGCCCAGACAAGACGGCACACTTGAAGCTGTGGATTTTTATTCCATGGTCTGTGCTTAAGAGAATGACACAGCAGTTCCAGCCCTTACAGTAGGCCAGAAATTCTTCCCCGTGTAGACATTTAATGAAATGTTTCAGATGTTTAAGGACAGCATGTGTGGCCGCATTAAAGGACCTTATCGTTAGGGGGCGAGGGCGGGGCCGCCGGGGAGGACGGTGGACGGCTGCTGGAGAGCACGGTGGGCACGTCGGTGCCGGCCCCGGGTGGACCAGCTGGGCTGATGGGCTGGGTGGGGCGGGAGACAGAGCAGGAGACGGAGCGGAAGACGGAGCGGGAGGCTGCAGGCTCCGGGCTGGTGTGGCCTCAAGGGCACAGGTGCTGGTGGGGAGGTGGGATCCGGCCTCACGGGCTTGACTGGCCCGGCCTGCTGGGTGTCCGGGGGGAGCTGTCAGGAGGCCGGGGCGGCCCTTCACCCCAAGGTAATTTTCTCCCTCATCTGTCCGGAAGCACTAGAACTGTTCCTTTCACATCCCTTTGGGCTGGGCTCGTGATGAAGGTTCCTCGGCCAGGCCTCTGGCCCCAGCCTTGTCTGTCCGGCGTGAACCTGAGCTCTGCTGGCCCTTCTGCCCTTCCCCAGACGTGTGTCTGCTTGCAGGGGGCCTGGTGCATACCTGGGGCGGGCGAGTCCAGAGCCTGGACTGGCGGTGGGAGCAGGACGTCGAGCTTCCTCGTCAGATCAGGGCTGTCCTAGACTCCAGAGCGGTCATCTCAGTCCGGTTGAGCATCTCTGCGCCCTGGTCCACCCCCTGCCTGCCCTCCCAGTCGGCCCACCCGAGGCCAGTTGTGCTGCGTGATGGCCGCCCGGGGCTGCTGGAGTCGGGCAGGGGCTCCCGGGCCTGTGAACAAGCGAATGCACATCTGTGTGCAAACAGGTGTCCACCGCTCTTGGGTAGATTCCTGCACAGGCCCCTCTCCAGCTGCGGAGAGCGGGGCCCTCTCTGCTTCTGTTGTTCGGGCTTCTCACTGCAGTGGTTCCTCCCTTTGTGGAACACGAGCTGTCGGGTTCTGGGGCTTCAGTAGTCACGGCCGGTGGCCTCAGCACCGGTGCTTCTCGGGCTCCAGAGCACAGGCTCACGGGCTTGGTTGCTCCGAACTTTGTGGGATCTTCCTGGATCAGGGATGGAACCGTGTCCCCTGCGTTGGCAGGCAGAGTCTTTACCCCTGAGCCACCGGGGAAGCCCAACAAGTCTTTTAAAGTCCAGCTTATCTATTTTTTCTTTCAAGAATCATGCTGTTGTTTTCAATCTAAGAACTTTGCCTAATGCTTATTTACAAAGACTTATGTTAAAGGTTTTGTCTTTTTAGCTCTCGTTCAGGTCTGTGGACCACTCTGAGTTAGCGTGTGTGCCGTGAGGTCAGGTTCTGAGGCTGGGTGGTTATGTGGATGTCTAACTGTCCAGCTCCACTCGCCGAAGAGGCTGTTACTTCCTCACGGACGCGTCTTGGCGCCTCGTTGATAATCAGCTGGCCGTCAGGGTGAGGCTCGTTTCTGGGCCCTGGGTTCTGTCCCACAGATCTGTTGCCGTGTCATCACACCAGCCCCACAGTCTTGACGGGCGTGGCTCCACAGTGAGCTTGGAAATCAGGTCATGTAAATCCTCTCACTTCATTCTTTTGCAGAATCGTCTGGGCTATTTTCGGGCCTTTGCGCTTCTGTATGAATTTTAGATAACTTTCTATTTTGAAAGCCCACGTTGGATTTGTAGATGGGTTTGACACAGAACTGGCATCTTGTCAGCATCGAGGCTTCTCAGTGACGGACAGGAGCGTGTCTCTGTCTCTGCAGATCTGCACCTTCTCAGCAAGCCCTACAGTTCTCAGTGGACGAGTCTCACGCTTCTCTCGGCAAACGGATCCTGCAGTGTTCATCCTTTCCCATGCTCTCGCCAAGAAGACCGGGTTCCCACCGGGTGTGGACTGGCTGTTGAGGCCCGGGGGGCTCCGGTGGGCAGTGGGGGCAGGCGGCAGGGCGAGGCCGGCCAGGAGGGGCTGGGGGTCCTGCCCCTGGACACAGCCCTGCGGCGGAGGGGCACGGACGACTCTGGGCTTCAGGCCGGGGCTTGCTGGTCCTCAGCCCCGGGGGACAGCCTGTCTGTCATAGCTTGGCGTGTGCCCGCCCCCCCCCCACCCCCCCGCCCCGGGAGCAGGAAGAGAGCTCCAGATGGTCTTTGTTATGTGAGCGGTGTTCTCCGACCTCTGCTGGTGCCTCTGGGACTAGTTAGGGGAAGAGTTCCTTCATGGCTAAGCACATGGGGCTCTTTATCTGGTGTAGGAGTGAAGTTTAAGTGAAAGTGGGCCATGCCACCTCAGGGCTTTCTGGAGATAATCGCCCCAAGGCTTTTATCCTGTGTCTGCTTGGGGCCCGTGTGCACTCGGGAGCTGCCCGCGATGCAGGGTCAACGGATACACTGTCTCCAGGGACCTTCTCCTCCGGAGGGGCCAGCATGAGGCACGTGGGATGAAGGGCAAGCTGCTGACTCACATCTGAACGAGGACTGGCATCTAGAACACGTGAAGATCTCTGTCGATTCAACAACACAAAAACCAGGAGTCCAGTTAGAAACTGGACAGGGTGTGGAAGAGACGCTCGACCACAGAGGACCCTGGGATGGAGAACGAACCCTGGGAGGTGCCCGGCCCCTCGGGCAGCGGGGAAATGCAGAGCAAACCCCGGGGTCTGTCGCTCCACACCCGTCGGGATGGCCAGAGTAAGACCCGCCTGTGCGGAGGTGGAGGAGCCGGGCCCTCGTCCATTGCCGCTGGGAATGGCAGCCGTAATGGCCTGGAAAACATTTGAGTAGGTTCTTAGAAAACTAAACTTGTAACTGCCGTGTGACCCGGCAATTGCACTCTTGGGCATTTATCCCAGAGAAATGGAAAATTACGTTCACGTGAAAACCTGTACATTAACTTGTCACAGCAGCTTTCTTTGTAAAAGCCCGAAACTGGAAATAACCCAGGTATCCCTCAGCGGGCGAGTGGATAAATAAGCTTGGGCGCCGTGCCGTGGGATAGCGGCCGGCCAAAAAAGGGGACAAGCTGCTCACACACACAGCGGGCGGGGTGAGCCTCCAGGGAGCTTGATGAGAGGCGAAGCTGGCCCTTGAGCTTCCATCCCGCGGGACATCATTTAAGTGACATTCTCACAGTGGCAGAATTATGGAAGTGGAGGGCCGATTGGTGGCCCCCAGGGCTTAGGGGCTGGGTGGGGTCCTGGGAGGTCTGCATGGTATCACCACCGGCACCCTGGCCGGCTTCTGAGATGCCCCCTATGGGGAGGTGCTGACCGCCGCACGGCCGTCTCCGTGGGCAGGCCGGCCACTTGGGGTCACTGTGCTCCAGCCGTCTGCGAGGGCAGGCGTCAGCTGGGCTGAGGGCCCGCTGCAGGTGGGGCGGGGGTGCCCTGGGACAGGCCACCTGGGTTGGGCTGGCCGCAGACCCCCAGCCCCCTGGAGGAGCCCGGGCCTTGGTGAGCGTGGCGCCGCCCGCGGCTGGATGCGGGGCTGTGCCGCCTGCCGGGTGCGGTGCTGGCACGTCCGCGTCTGTCTGTCGCCCCTTTCGCAGGTGACGGGATGAGGCCCAGCAGCTGGCCGGCCATGCCCTCAGCTGGTCAGAGCCGCGAGGTGGACCCTCTGCCTGGCACCCAGTCCCATCCGCCTTCCGCCTCGCTGCACTGTGCCCCAGAAGACTGAGGATCCCATGTCTCTGCTCTTCCCTCTGTCCACCTGCTCCCAGGGCCCCCTGTGGCCATCACGGGGTGGGAGGAGAGGCTGTTTCTCTGAAGCTGTTCATAGGACAGGGTCCTAGGGGGGGGTCCCAGCACCCCAGGGAGCAGCCCATGGGGTTGGGGCTCTAGGGGGCAGCTGGTCTGTGTCCGCCACTAATCAGGTCCTCGGTGTGGTGGCCCCTCTTGGGTCCCTGTTCTCAGACGGAATCGGGGTCCCTGGTTTGTCCGCACACATCTGGCCCAGTGCCTCTGTGGACCGTGGCCTCTGTGGACTGTCGCCTCTGTGGTCCGTTGCCTCTGTGGACCGTGGCCCCCATGGACAGTGGCCTCCGTGGACCGTCACATCCATGGACTGCAGCCTCCATGGACTGTTGCCTCTGTGATCCATTGCCTCTGTGGACCGTGGCCTCCATGGACAGTGGCCTCCGTGGACCATCACATCCATGGACTGCGGCCTCCGTGGACTGTTGCCTCTGTAGTCTATCGCCTCCGCGGACTGTGGCCTCCATGGACAGTGGCCTCCGTGGACCATCACATCCGTGGACCGTCACCTCCGTGGACTGTGAACTCTGTGGACTGTGACCTCTGTGGCAGGCGTGAGAATGTCAGGGAGAAGGAGGCCTTTGAAGTGGGAGGTGGAGGCCAGAGGCCAGAGGCCAGCCGCTCTGCATGCCCTGTGCTGGTGGCCTTGGAGGGTGGCCAGGGCAGGGGTGGGAATGGTGGGGCTTTGAGTGGGGTGACTCTGGTGTGGCCACCTTCTGCAGGGAGGGAGAGGAGAGCCTGGGGCCTGGGAGGGGCTGGGGTGTCCTGTCCCTGCCCCAGGGTGCCTGCCTCGGGCTCCCTCCTTGTGTGCAGCCAGCCAGAGGCCACAGGGACTTGTGAACAAAGCCCACGTAGGAGGACGGGCCCCACAGTGCCCGGGCCCAGCCCGCCATGTGGCATCTGTCCGATCAGGAAAGATAGCACATTTGGGTCTCAGCGCAGCTTAGGAAGAACCACGGGCTGTGGAACCCAGCACACGATCTCTGACCATGAGCCACAGGGAATACAGAACACGGAACCCAGCACATCTGCAGGTCCGTGGCTGTGATGGGGTTGGGGTGTGGAGGGCCAGACCCCGGGCTGGGTCAGCGGCATGCCTTGAGCCCTGCCCCTCGCGGGCCCTCATTGCTTGTGGTCTCCCTGACCCCACGTCTGTCCTGCTCATTGCCCCTCCCCCAGGCCCCCGACTTGAGTCCACGTGGATGTTTCGTCCACTGCAGTCTTTATCCAACCGGCACCCAAACGGCCACTCTGTGGCTGCTGGACCCTCTTCATGAAGCTCCTGCGTCCTCTGGCGTGACCGCGTCGCTTTTGTCATTTTCCTTGCTTTCTGGTACTTCAACAGGTGGCCGGCTCGTCTCGTATGTTTTCTTCCTCTTGGTGGGAGGCTGTGTTTAGAGACCACGTTCTGGGGGGCAGTCACTGCTTTGCTCTGTCCTTGTTGCTGGGCTTTTTCTGCAGACAGAATCAGAACTGTTTTTAAAATAAAATATTTCATGTGTTCATATTGATTCTTCCAGTTTCAATTCAGGGCTAAAGATTGGCTTCCGTCCTTCCTTCCTTTTAAAGTAATGTGATTAATTTTGTCTTTATCTCTTTTCCCACATGCTGAATATCTCAGCTGTCCATGACACCAGCAAAAGAATTCTTTGCTTCATTTCACCACAGGGGTGCACACACATGCACACACCTGACCTTCGAATAACAACCAGTATGGTCAGCAGAAGCATTGAAGATTTAATTCTGGCTCATTTTGCCCTGAGGTGTCTGCAGTTGGGGAGCTGATGCTGTCTGTTTGGGAGCTGATGGGTACACATTTCAGTTCCTTTTTTTGCTTTTCCCTTGGATTTGTAAGTATTATTTTTCAAATCTCAGGCTTGTTTTTAGAACTGTGTGAAATATTAACATAGTTTATGGTTTCAAGGTCGCCGCCACCAGCACGGTGTGTCCCGGAGCCTCACTTACCCTGTGTCCCCACCGGACACTCGGCGTCCTTCCTGTGGCCGTGGGGGCTCTCTGCTAGCAGATTTGCCCGTGGCTGGAGCAGCAGACGAGTGAGCGAGTCAGCCCACGTGCAGGTTCACGCCCTCCCCCCTCCTTACACACACACCTTTTCCATCTGATGTGTGTCCTGGAGCTCATGCCGCGGCACTTTTCAGAGGGTCTTGACAGCTCTGGGTCTCTGGGGCCATCCCAGAGCTGGGTCAGTAGGTGGGGGTGGGGTAGATAAATCTCTTTACGTCGTCTCCTTGGTTGCAACTTGGCACATTTTGTGGAGGAGGAAGCCGCTGGCCAGGCCTGAGGCGGGTGGGCATCTCGGCGGGACTGAACGTGGTGCCAAGCCCAGTCCCGTGCCCGGGGCAGCCCACGGGGTCTAGGCTGAGATCTGCCCAGGGCTGAGGCCTGTGGCTCCCAGGCCTGACGGGTGGCTGTGGCCCCCCTGACGGCCCCGGTCCTCACGGCACCACGAGCGTGTCGAGGCATGGCTGCTCTGCCGGGAGTTAGGTGAGCCCAGCCCCGGCACTTTCACAGGAGAGCCGGCGTGATGTGGCTGTGCCCCGGGCCTCATCACCTCGTGGGAGAAAAGCAGATACAGGCGGACACAGTGAGATCCGGCAGGGAACGGGCTGGTGTGTCCTGAGCCTGACCTCGCGTGGACCGAGGTGGCCTCACTTTGGCCGCCCAGCCCTTGGGTCCCAGGGCCACCAGGGACCTGGGGCTGTTGGTGAGGGTGGACTCAGGTGGCCACGATGGACTTGAGCCGGGGCATGGAAACTGCCTTTCCCGGGGGCTGGGTGCAGGATGGGGGGCAGCCGTTGGGCCGGGCTTCCGCGAGAGGCCTCGTCTGCTGCCTGTGTGTGTGTGGGGCTGATGCTGCCCACGCGGGGACGGGGTCTCGAGCGGCACCCGGAAGGAGAGCAGAGGGGGATATTTGCAAAGGCAGGGCTCCAGGCGCATCTGCTGCGCTCACCTGTTCACTCAGTGGTTTGTGATGACGTCCTGGGCGGCAGGGTGCATGCTGGCCGGGTCTCCGGCGGGGGTGGGCTGCTGCCTGATGAGGCCGCTCTGGGGCTCCACCCTCTGCCTGGCACATGGGTCCCACGTGCTCTGTCCCACGAGTGGCTTTCTCTCTGCAGTTGTCCGAGGGATCGTCCCCGTTGGTGACAGAGCCTTCCCGCCCTTTGGGTTTCTGTGCTGGGCCCCGGGGTGTGTGTGGAGGGCACCCGGACGAAGCACAGGCCCGTGCTTTTGTGGCTGTTGGGCGTGGTGCAGTCTTGGGTATCCACTGGTGCCGTGGCCGGCTGGGTTCTCTGCCCTCCAGCCCTCCAGCCCCCAGCCCTGCTCACCTGTGGTTGCCAGCTTTACCCGCCCTGTTCCTGCCCCACTGCCCCGAGCCCAGCCTGGTTGGTGGCATCCGCGGTGCCTGCTGCAGGCCTGCGTCTGGCCCTTTGAAGCCGCCCCTGACTGGTTCAGCAGCCGTGGAAAGGACACACGTCCCCTGACCCCGAGGCCTGGGGGTGGGGGTTGTCCCGGAGCCAGCGGGCCGCCGTGGCCTCCCCCGCACACACGCTTGGAGCTGATCTGCAGGCTGTGATCGCACAGGCCGCCTGGGTCTTGTGATTGATCCCCAGGCCTGCTGTGTGTAAATAAGCAAGATGCCGCTTATCCTGGAAAACATTTCCTGTCTTGGGAGGTGAGGAGGATGGAGGAGGGAGCCAGGACCCTGTGTTCCATGCCCGAACTTGGACGAGGCCTGTGCGGGGCGGGGTCACTGGGACGGGGCTTCACTGTGGTCAGCATTCACACGGGGTCTCATTGGGGACCGGGCTTCATTGCGGTCAGTGTTCCCTTTATGCATGTCTTGATATGATTTTTCATCTTTACTCCTGGGATGTGATGCGTTATGTTTGATTTTTGAATACTGAGCCCGCCTTGCATGCCTGGAGTGAAACCCGCTTATCTGTGTGTGTGAATCTTTTAATACAGGGTTGGGTTTGGTTTGCCTGTGTTTTGCTGAGCATTTTTACATCCGTGTTCATGAGTCAATGGCCTGTAATTTTCCTTTCTTGTAGCACCTTTGTCTGGTTTTGATATGAGAGTAATTCGGGCCTCACAGAATGAGTTAGAAAGTGTTCCCTCTGCTTCTGTGTCTGGAAGAGATTGTAGAGAATTGGCGTATTTTCTAACTTGAAGCTTTGGTGGAATTCACTAGTGAATCCATCTGGGCCTACTGCATTCTGTCTGGATAGTTGAGTATTTCCTGATTCAATTTCTTTCATAGGTTATGTTGTCTGTTTCTTTGGGTGTGTGTTGGCAGGTTGTGTCTTTCAAAGAACTGGTCTCTTTCCTCTAAGTTGTGAGATTTGTGGACACACAGTTGTTCATAGTCTCCCTTCATGATCCTTTTCAGTCCATGGGGTCTGTAGGGGTGATGCCTTCCCTCTGGTTTGTGACGTTGGCTATCCGTGTATTCTCTCTCTCAATCTCTCCTCCCCACCCCAACCCCACCTGTTTTGCTTACCATGGCTAGGGGTTTATAGGTCTTTATTAATCTTTCTAAAGAACCGGCTTTGGTTTCATTGATTTTCTCTGTTAATTTCCTGTTTTAAATTTTCCTCCAATTTTTATTATTTCTTTTCTTTTGCCTGCTTTGGGGTTAACTCACTCTTCTTTTTCTATTAATAGTTTCCTTAAGTCTTTCCCCCTTTAAGACGTGCACTTTCAACGCTGCACGTTCCCCTCCAAGCGCTACTCTTGCTGCCTCCCACAAATTTTGTTAAGTTGCCTTTTCATTTAAACATGTTTTCAATTGCTCTGAAACCTTCTTTTAACCATGTGTTATTTAGAAGTGTGTTGTTTAGTCTCCGGTACTTAGGGATTTGAAGTTACTTTTCTGTTATTGATTTCTAGCTTAATTCCACTGTGGTCTGAGGGCAGGTTGGGTGTGGTTCACATGCATTAATTTGTGCAGGTGTGCCCAGGTGCAGCAGGACTCACCTCGTCCTCCCGGGGCTCTGAATGTGCTCCCCATGGAGTCACGCGTTCGTGTGCGTCTCTGAAGTGCCCGGCATCGTGGCTGAGGAGGCAGCCACAGACGCGGTGGCTCCGGTCCCCCGAGGCGGAGGCTCCCGGGGTTTCATAAACACCGTGCTCTCGGTGCTCCAGCAGGGAGCAGGAGCCCTGCATCCACGCCATGAACAGCTACGCCTGAGTTATTGCTGCTTAGAGAGAATTATTTGGAAACTCGCAGTCAGTTTCGCCCAAACAGTGGAAAAGCCTAAACACAAGCCAGGCACCCTGTCAGGGTGCTGGCTCCAGCGGACGAGAGCCCCTCTGTCCCCGGGGCCGCGACGGGCGGCAGAAAGCAGGGCGTCCTGTGGTGCCGGTCCCCAGGGCTCTGCCTGCGGCCCCGGCCGGCTCCTGGAACGTGAGTAACGCTGACCGTGGGCCCAGGGCAGCCGCGCGGCGGCTTCCAGGTCAGGTGTGCTCCTCCCCTTTCTGGCATCATTTCAACGTCGGAAAAAACACTCTGTGCCTCGAACGCGCTTTCTGCATCCGTGAGGACTTTTTAAATTCGAGTCGCCCTGGTCCTTGTCCCCGCATGTGTGCGCCCTGTGCATGCCCGTGGCAGGAGCGTGTGTGCCCTGTTCTGTGCTGCTCTTGTGACCTCACCAGCGGGGGGCAGAAACACACATCCTGGCTCTGACACCCCCCACCCCCGTGCTTCGGAAAGTTGGACATATTTCAGAATAAAGCATTTAAAGAAATAAAGACACAGAAATGTTGGAACTGCTAATGCAGGTTTCTCCCCCTTAGGACTGGAGGTGGTCCCGTGGTCCCTGTCACAGCACTTTTGCTCAAAGTCACAAGAATTGCCCCTCCCCCTCCCCATGTTTACAGAATGCTGGAGGAAAGGCAGATTGTTGGGGTTCGGGGGTGGGGTGTAGGGGTTCTCGCCACCCCACCCGCCGTGTCCTCCTCGGAAGGGGGCAGGCGTGGCTCCCATTGGCTGTGGGCGCCTCCCTCGGTCTGGGTGCACTCGTGTGGCCTCGCTCCAGAGAACTGGTCCAACCTGTTTGGACCAGTTTATGCTTCCGCAGGTTTCTTTGCAGGGGTGGGGGTGGAGGTGTTTACCTGTCAGGCCACCTGCAGCAGCAGTTCAGCAGTATATCAGAAATGTCAGCCAATAAAAGGGAATAAGAAAGTCATAACCGGATCACGAGACTGCCTGAGCTCCGGGGCGCAGAGTGTGCCGCTGGCGTCCTTCCTGGGGCTGAGTGAAGGAGCCCCTGTGTGCACAGAGTTTGGAGCCAGCAGGAACAGCCGTGGTGGCTCCCGGTCGGGGCGGACAGGGCTGTCGCCATCTTGGGTGCTCTCCTGCAGCACCCGGGGCGGTGCCCGATGCCCGCGGGCTGGCTCCTTAGATGCTCAGCCCCAGGGTCCCTTCAGGCGCGTTCAGGGTGGCCGCAGGTTTCTTGGTTGCCATCGAGGGAGCACTCGTCACAGGGACGACCCCCCCCCCCCCCCCGCCACCGCTGTGAAGGCCACATGCATAGCTGTCACCCCCTCTGCACAAGGAACCCTCGGGCAGGGCTGCAAACGGAGATGGGGGGTCGTGCAGACACAGAGGCTGGGCCCCTGCCAGCTGGGGAGTTCTTGCTTTGTGAGAACAAAGGCCCCGTGTTGCTAGATATTCCTGGTTTTTTTTTTCCATCCAAATTTCTGGCGAGTGTATGCTCCACGGTTCTGTCTCGTCACAACAAAGACTTGGAGTGACGGACATTAAAGCCCCCTCGGTGGGTCACAGCTCTCGGGTCTTGGACAGGCCGTGTTATAGCTCTCAGGTCTCGAACGGACCGTGTTATAGCTCTTAGACAGATCAGTGTTACAGCTCCGTGTTACAGTTCTATTTTATTTAGAAGATAGCAGGCCTATCCATCTTTGAGGTGTGAAGGCAAGTCGATCCAAAGATGCGAAGAGAAGAGCGCCCCAGCGCATGGGAGAGAGGGAAAGAGAGGGGGAGAGAGGGAGGGAGAGAGACTTTTGGCTTCTCTTTTTATATGTTTTTTTCTTCCCCAGGGTCTGCCCTATGCAAATTGCGCTTAGTCAGGAGTGCGGTTCTGCCTGCAGTCCTCACTCTGGTCCTTGGACCTTCTTTTGTTCTATTTTTGCGGGCTTTTCCCTTCCGTGTCGTTTAGCCACCGCCATTTTGGACTCCTTTTCCCTATTGTAACTACCTAACACAAAGAAAAACCAAAATTTATGATATTTATAGATCTCTCAATTTTTAAATATTGGGAACTAACTTTGAAAATAGGGCCACCATTGACCCATGAACAATCAATAGAACACTCAGAAATTTCAGTGGTGACCTCCCTTTGCAAAGAGGCACAGGTCCCAGAGGTTTTCTGGATGAATTCTGTCAAAACTTTAGCAAACCATCCATCCTTTTACAAGTGACTTCACAAGATAGAGAATGAGAAAGCTGCCCTGCGCATTGTATGAATTTCAAATGAGTTTGGAGGGACACGCCAATCAGGCCATAACAGACACACAGGATGTGTGCCATGTAAGTGTAAACCCCGGATGAAGCGATCAGTGGATGTTGGGCACATAGGCTGACCCTCAGGGAAAACAAGCCGGACCCCCTTCCTGTGGACAGAAGGTCTGAATGTCTTCACGGTAGTATTTGGCAGAGGATGCTCTGGACCCAACTGTGTGCCCCAGAGTCATCTGCTGAAGCCCTAACCACCTCCGTGGAGGCGTTTGGGAGGGGGTGGGGCTTAGGTGAGGTGGGACCCCAATGATGGGATTAATGCCCTTATGAGAAGAACTGAGGGGCTCCCCTGTGGTCCAGAGACTGAGACTCCGCCCTCTCAGTTCAGGGGCTTGGGTTCAGTCCCTGGTCAGGAAACCAAACACCATGTCCTGCAACTAAAGATCCAAATAAGACCCGGCGCAGCGAGTAAGTAAATATATATATTCTTTAAAGACACCAGAGAGCCTCTCTCTCTGCCGTGTGAGGGTACAGTGAGAAGCAGCCAGACATGCTCCTGAAAAACACGGACGAAACAGGATGGGCTCTGTGGCATGACGCTGCCTGGGGTGTAAGGTGCACACACCTCAGGACTCCATGTTGTGAGAGAAAACGTACAATGGGAGGTGGGGGTGGTCCAGTCGCTCAGTTGTGTCTGACCCTGCGACCCCACGGACTGTAGCCCACCAGGGTCCTCTGTCCATCGCATTCTCCAGGCAAGAATACTGGGGTGTGCTGCCATTCCTTTCTCCAGGGGATCTTCCCAACCCAGGGATCGAACCCACGTCTCCTGCATTGCAGGCGGTTTCTTTACCAACTGAGCCATCAGGGAAGCCCCCTCTCAAATCTCAGTACAATCACCAGACCTCAGGGAAGAAGGGAGAAGGGGAGGACTCCTTAATGAGAGCGATCCCCACTGCTGTGAACTCAGGGCTACAAATCTGCATCTGGGGTTTAAGACGCGGGTGGCTCCCAGCGGTGCTGGCATGACCGTCTGAAGTAGTGGGGGCCATGGCGCCACCCAGGCTTGTCCGAGCCACAGCAGCTCCCTTCTGCTGGGCCTTGGGGTTTGGGGCCACGCCAGGCCCCCAGCTCCATGTGGTCCAATCTGGGAGGCCAGCCATCCTGAGAGCAGGTTTGAAGTCGGATCACAGAGGCTGGAAGGACTTGGCTGATATTTCACCCCAGGAGTGGGGGGTTCTCTGACCCTCAGAAAGAATGTTCCTTATCTGCAGAGGTGGCCCTCCAGAGAAGGCCTGGTTTCCATGGCAACCTGCCCACACCCCCAGGGCCGCAGGGTCAGGGTCTGGCTGCCGCCAGGATGGGGACAGCAGGTGGCAGGGAGCCCTTCATGGCCCCGGAGGTGGCAGCGCGGTACGGCCCTCCTGGGGTGTATGCTCCAGGCACCGGGACCAGGCATGCCCAGTGCCCACCCCAGGGCCAGGGGCATCTCAGGGCCGAGGCCCACCCCCGCCCTGGCTGGCTCCTTCCCTCCTAACCTCGGGATTGTTTTCCCAGGCACCTCGCTCGGTGGCCTTGGCCACTGGCTTGACTCTGGTGGCTTCGGACGTCTGGATTCCAAGGTCAAAACAAGTAACTTACCGGCAGGATGTGCTGTAAACATTTACTTGCAAGTCAAGAATTAGCCTTGTTTTAAAATGGCACTTGAGCAGTGGGGTTTAGATTTAAAATAAACAAAAACCAAAATGTCTGTGCTGTTGGAATTAGCTGTGATGAACATTTAAACTACTTTTGGGCTGAGAATAACAAGCCCAAGATGGAACAGCTCCGTTTGCATGATTTTTTCCCCCAGAAATGTGCTGAGTTGGGATTCACCAGTGCTGTTTTTTCATTGAGGTCTAGTTGATTTATAATATTATGTGTTCCAGGTGTGCAGCATAGTGATTGTGATTTTTAAAGGTGATATTCCACTTGTAATCACTACAAAATACTGGCGGTGTTCCCGGTGTTGTGCAGTGCGTCCTTGTAGCTTATTTATTTTTTCCGTAGTAGTTTGTACCTCTTACTTCTCTTCCCCCTACATTGTCCCCCTTCCCATTGGTACCCACTAGCTCTCTATATCTTTGAGTCTGCTGTTTTCTCGTTATATTCACTAGTGTGTTGTATTTTCTAGGTTCCATATATAAGTAAGATTATATGGTATTTTTTAACCTGACTTAGCCTAAAGCTCTCCAAATACATCCATGTTGCCGCAAATGGCATTCTTGCATTCTTTTTTATGGCTGAGTAATATTCCAGGGTAGAAAAGACCCTGATGCTGGGAAAGATTGAAGGCAAAGACCCTGATGCTGGGAAAGATTGAAGGCAGCAGGAGAAGGGGACGACAGAGGACGAGACGGTTGGGTGGCATCACCGACTCAGTGGACATGAGTTTGAGCAAGATCTGGGAGATGGTGAAGGACAGGGAGGCCTGGCGTGCTGCGGCCCGTGGGGTCACAAAGAGTGGGACACGGCTGAGCGACGGGACAACAAAAGCAACAGCAACATTGCATCGCACACACACACCGCGTCGTCCTCGTCCGTTGCTCTGTTGGTGGGCACTTAGGTCGCTTCCACGTCTTGGCTGTTGTAACTAGTGCTTCTGTGAGTGTTGGGGCGCACGTGTCGTTCTGAATCAGAATTCTCTCTGGTCCCGCTCCCAGGAGTAAGATGGCAGGATCATATGGCAGCTCTATTTTTATTCTTTTTCGGGAACCTCCATACTGCTCTCCTAGTGCCTGCACCAATCTGCACTCCCACCGACAGTGTCGGGGAGGGTGGGGCTCGGGGAGCTGAGGATTGCCTGCAGGCAGAAGCGGGACTCAGCCAAGCAGAGGAAGGCGTCCGCGGGATGGTCTGGGGGCTCCCGCGCCCCACCCTCCCTCACCTGCTCCTCCCTCCTCCTCTTCCAGGGAGACAAGCGTTTAAATAGACGAAAGCAACGGCTTTCAGACGTGTTTGTGTTTCCTGGGCTCGGGGACCGGGCAGGCACGGGCAGGTTGGGTCCCTGGCTCTGTGTGTGTTTCCTGGGGGCTCCTCCACTGACCCGTTTCCCAGACCCTTGAGACCCCCTGCCCAGGGGGCCCAGCGTCATGCTTCTCTTCTGGGGGACGTGTGCCCGGGGTGGGCGAGCTCCCCAGGGATGGTGGGTGGTGGTTGGATCTCAGTGTCTGGACCCTGGCCTGAGCATCTGGTCGCCATCCGGAGGAAGTAAAGGCTCCTGGGCGGACGTGGCTGCTCCTCCGGTCGACAGGGCGTCCCCACCTCCCCGCACCCCGGTCCTGCTTGAGGGTCCGTCTCACATCAGACTCGGGAGACAGACAGCCCGGCTGCCCGGTGGGCACACCCCGCGCCAGCCTTGTGCCTCTGTGCCTGTCGAGTGAGCAGTTGAGAGTCCAGTTTCCTCCCATTTCTGTGTCCAGCATCTCGACTCCCTTAGATGGAAAGTGTTTCCCTGGAAAAAGGTAGAAAAGGGATCAGGACTGGTTGCCGTGTCCTCGTGGGAACTGTCCCCATCTGTTTTGTCTTCTGTGAGTGGAGTCTGTCCCGAATGATCCTGTCTTCGTAAATCCTCAGGCCGTGCAGAGTAGGGGGTCTTGAGTCCAGGGCCAGCAGGTCCCGGGGTCTTCAACCCCTCAGAGCCGGGGAGCAGGAGCCGTGGGAGGGCAGGGCGGCCCCCAGCGCCCCCGTGGCCCCCACACGCCATGGTTTCTTTTGCAGCGACATATTTGACGCCATGTTCCCCGTCACACACATCGCCGGGGAGACTGTCATACAGCAAGGTACGCCGCCCACTTCTCCTCCTCGGGGCCGGAGCCCCTGCGAAGGGTTGGTTCTTCACGTACGAATGTATTTGTCACAAAACTCTCATTGTCTGTCCTTGAGACGGGTCACTAGGACCCTGCATAACAGTCCACATCACAAGTCAGTGTGTGTTAACACGTGCTGACAACCTCGGCACTCAGTCCTTCCTGATTCTTTACGGCCTCACGGACTGCAGCCCGCCAGGTTCCTCCGTCCATGGCATTATCCAGGCAAATACTGGAGTGGTCTGCCATCTGCTCCTCCAGGGGATCTTCCCGACCCAGGGATCGAGCTCGTGTCTCTCCTAGATTGGCAGGCAGATTCTTTTTACCGCTGAGCCACGGGGGACCTTCTTGTCATTAAAAAAATTGAGGCTCTGTGTTGAGTCCTGGTGACTTGACGGCCGTGGACTTCAGATGGCAGCGGTGTCAGGAGAGGACGCTCTGCCAGCCTGACTGTGGTAACGGTTTCCCGATGAGTGTGAAGTAGGTCACTGTGTTCACCACCTTCGTACACACAGCTTCCACTTAAAGATTTTTAAAGATGGATGAGGCCTGGCCTTGCTTGGCAGAGGTGCAGGAAGTAGCGTCGTAAGACGGTCTGTTAGCAGAAGGACGAAAGTCCGCCTCCTCACGTCATGTCTCTGTTTTCCTTCCCTCGCAGGGGACGAAGGGGACAACTTCTACGTGATTGACCAGGGAGAGGTGGACGTGAGTATCCCCAGCGTCCTCTGGACGGCAGCACCCATCCGTGCCCACGCTCAGGTCTAGAGAAGGTCGTTCTGGGTGATGTGTTTCCAGTTTTTCAGTCCTGAAGCAATAGAGTTCATGTATACGATACTCTAGGCACATCCGAGCAGACAGTGGGGTAAGGGCGGCTGGTGTCAGCCCGGCCACGGCCCCTGCCGTCAGTTCCCACAGAGCCGACCGAGGTCCCGGGGCCCCGAGAGGCAGCTCTGCTGCAGCCAGGAGCCCACGACCCGGCAGGCTTCCGCGGCTGCCCCGGGCGCTCACACGCTTCAGACGCCCAGGGGCCCTGTGGCTCTGCCTTTGTGGTGGAACCAGGCTGCGTTCCTCCTGGGATGTCACGCCCTCCGATTCTGTTCTGTGTCCCCTCTTTACTGCCCAGACAGGTGGGGGGGGGCCCAGGCTCTGTTTGGGGAAGCACCTCCTCCATTACCTGGCCCTGGGCTGAGCCCTGACCTCCCTGGGTCCCCCGCGGGCTCCTCCAAGCGCGGCTCAGCCTGAGCTGCCGCCCGCCCTCCCGCGCCCTCTCCCGCCTCCCCGTTGGCCTGGTGAGCCTGTCCCCCACGCGGGCTGCCAGCCGTCCGCCTCCTCTGAGGTTCTGCCTGTGGCCCTGATTCAGTCCAGCTTGCGCACTTGATCCTGGGGCGTCTGTTTAAGGCTGGCTCCATGCGGACTGGAGCTCCCTGCCCCTCAAACACAGGCTGAGTCTGTCCCGGGGTCCCGCAGTCAGGATGTGTCCTTGAGGCCCCTGCGTCAGACTTGGGCCCAGGACACCAGTGCTGGGGTGGCAGCCCCCACACCCCTGTCCAAGCCTCCGAGAGACGGAGCCCGCTGGCTCCCACCGCCTGCCCATCCTTGGGGCGGCGGCCAGCCGGGCATCCGGGTTGGGGGCACTTTCCCTCCACGTCCCCCAGCAGCGAGCCTGTGTCCACGCGGCTGCGGCCCTCAGCTTCTGGGGCCGGTGGCAGCAGAGGTGGCAGTGTCGGTACCTCTGGGCAAGCCTCACGGGCTCAGGGTTTCTCTTGTCCCGGGCTCGGGCCTCGGGTGGGGGCTGTCCTGTCTCCCCCGACAGAGGAAACTGAGGCAGGAGCCGGAGGCCAGGGCCCTGGGGGAGGTGGTGGGGGAGGCGACAGGCTGGGCTCCGACCCCGGTCACAGAGCCAGCCGCAGAGAGACAGGCTGCAGCACCTCAGACCTGGCCGCCCGGGGCCCCCGCATGGTGTGGACGCGCTGCCCGGGCCCAGGTCGCTCGGGGCCTGAGCTCTGCAGGCTCCTCCCACTCCTCGGCCTCTGCATCTCCTCTCCTCTGCCCTGTCTCTCCCTCGTTTTCTGGCGCAGACGTCCAGCGAGCGCTTGTCCCATGCTGGGCGCTTGCGGAGCCCTGAGGATGCACTCCTGGGGACACGGCCCTGCCCTCGGGGTGCGTGGGGGTGGGGGCGACAGCCGAGAAGGTAGCTCCCAGTGAGCCTCTGGCCATCCTGTCCCGTTCTTACCCGTTCTTACTCCTGCTCTACCTTGCAAACTCCTGTCCATCCTTTAAGACCCTGCTGGGCTCCCCCAGAGCATGGGGCTCCCTGAGAGTTGAGACGACCAAGCTTGGGTTCTCCCCAGCCAGCAGACGCGGGCACAGACGCCCCGTGGCCCAGAGTCCCGTCCTTGTCTTTCTAGGAACCTGAAGGGTGTTGGGGTCCCATGAGACGTGCCTCCCGGCCCGCGTCCTCCACGCAGACCTGGGCCCGCACGCCTGAGCTGCGTGTTATTCTCTGTCCCTCCAGGAGGTTAGCACGGAGCCCTCACCCCTGGCTCCCAGAGCCCAGACGCTCGGGCCCCGTGGGCGGATGCCGCCTCCTGGCTGCGGCCTCCAGCTCGGGCCGTCGGCCCAGACGGGGCAAGGCGGTGACTGCAGGGCCGTCCCTGCATCGGCCTCAGAGGCTCCTCTAGCAGCTGGTGGGCTCGGGGCGGGCTGGGAGCCTGTGGTGTGGGCCTTGGGGGCGGCCGCGTGTGGAGGACCAGAGGTGCTCCGTCAGGAACCCGGGGGAGAG